>NC_053024.1:181070697-181439630 GCF_003073215.2 Triticum urartu | reverse complement strand
CAGATCTGACAATTAACTCAAGTAGCCCTCTTCTAACAGCATTTCGGGCATCAAGATGAGCTCAAATGAAAATGATGCAATGGAATGGAATGATGTACTCTCTGAGATGAACATTTTGATATGCTATATGCATGAATCGGAGCTACGGTTGCAAAGATACGGAGCCGCGGACAGGAGCACTTGGATCTGCAAATCTCCGGGACTTGGTGAAATTATACCCTCTGGAAACTGGACGGGGTGAAGCGGGACGAGGAGATCCGGGCGGAGATGACGGCGTTTGGATCGCTGAACTGGTGGATCTGGTCCACCCGACCAGATCGGATCCGGCCGGAGCTCCGGCGAGGCGAGGTCTCCGGCGAGCGGCGGACGGCGGGCGGGGCGGCAGCGGCCGGCGGCCGAGGCGACGGCGGGCGGTGCGGGCGGCGCCGGCGACGCGGTGGCGGAGGCCGGCGACCGTCAAGGCGGCGGGGAGAGCGGGGCCAGCTCGGGCGGCGCGGACGGCGAGGGAGCTCGCCGCGGCGGAGCTCGCCGGCGGCGGGAAGAGCGGCGAAGGCGGCGGGGCACTCGGGCGGCGCGGTGGCGGAGTGAGGAGTGCGGGCCGGGAGGGCCCGCGGCGGGCTTCGGCGGGCCGGTCGTGCGGCGATGTGGGCACGGCGGCGCGGCCTGTCAGTGGGCGACACGTCGCGCGGTGGGGGCGTCGGACATGTCCGGCCGGCGAGATTTCGTCCGGCCGCGTGAGGAGAGGGAGAGGGTTAGGGTTTGATTCGGAATTTTCGGGGAGGACCTATATATAGGCATAGAGGGAGCTAGGAGAGTCCAAATGAGGTGCGGTTTTCGGCCACGCGATCGTGATCGAACGCTCTAGGACATGGAGCAGAGTTTGGTGGGTTTTGGGCCAAATTGGAGGGGTGTTCGGCTGCGACACACACGAGGCCTTTTCGGTCCCTCGGTTAACCGTTGGAGTATCAAACGAAGTCCAAATGATACGAAACTTGACAGGCGGTCTACCGGTAGTAAACCAAGGCCGCTTGGCAAGTCTCGATCCAATCCGGAAATGTTTAATCCCCACACACGAAAGAAAGCTAGAAATGGCCACCGGAGGAGAACGAAGCACCGGAATGCAAAACGGACAACGGGGAAAATGCTCGAATGCATGAGATGAACACGTATGAAAATGCAATGCACATGATGACATGATATGAGATGCATGACAATGATAACAAAACATGGAGACAAAACCCGAACCCGAGAAAATAAAATAACTTAACGCCGGAAACGGCAAGAGTTGGAGTACAAATTGGGAAAGTTACATCCGGGGTGTTACAATCATGTAGTTGACATAGTATTTGTGGCAAAGCAACCGTTCATAATTTTGTCATACTTGTCACTCTTGATTCATTGCATATCCCGGTACACCGCCGGAGGCATCCATATAGAGTCATACTTTGTTCTAGTATCGAGTTGTAATCATTGAGTTGTAAATAAATAGAAGTGTGATGATCATCATTCAATAGAGCATTGTCCCAAAAAAAAGAGAAAGGCCATAAAAA
Source organism: Triticum urartu (assembly GCF_003073215.2). Lineage (NCBI taxonomy): Eukaryota > Viridiplantae > Streptophyta > Magnoliopsida > Poales > Poaceae > Triticum > Triticum urartu. The sequence goes on along the minus strand of NC_053024.1, from coordinate 181,438,080 downwards.
AAGAGAAGGCCCAAAAAAATAGAAAGGCCATAAAAAAAGAGAAGGCCCAAAAAAAGAAAAAGAAAATAAAAGGGGCAATGCTACTATCCTTTTTTGCACACTTGTGCTTCAAAGTAGCACCATGATATAGCAAGTCTCATATATTGTGCTTCAAAGTACCACCATGTTCTTCATATAGAGAGTCTCATATGTTGTCACTTTCATACTAGTGGGAAATTTTCATTATAGAACTTGGCTTGTATATTCCAATAATGGGCCTCCTCAAGTGCCCTAGGTCTTCGTGAGCAAGCAAGTTGGATGCACACCCACTTAGTTTCTTTTGTTGAGCTTTCATACATTTATAGCTCTAGTGCATCCGTTGCATGGCAATCCCTACTCCTCGCATTAAAATCAATCGATGGGCATCTCCATAGCCCATTGATTAGCCTCGTTGATGTGAGACTTTCTCCTTTTTGTCCTCTCCACATAACCTCCATCATCATATTCTATTCCACCCATAGTGCTATATCCATGGCTCGCGCTCATATATTGCGTGAAGGTTTATGAGTTTGAGATTACTAAAGTACGAAACAATTGCTTGGCTTGTCATCGGGGTTGTGCATGATGAGAGCATTCTTGTGTGAAGAAAATGGAGCATGACTAAACTATATGATTTTGTAGGGATGAACTTTCTTTGGCCATGCTATTTTGAGAAGACATAATTGCTTAGTTAGTATGCTTGAAGTATTATCATTTTTATGTCAATATGAACTTTTGTCTTGAATCTTTCGGATCTGAATATTCATATCACAAGTAAGAAGAATTACATTGAAATTATGCCAACTAGCATTCCACATCAAAAATTATCTTTTTATCATTTACCTACTCGAGGACGAGCAGGAATTAAGCTTGGGGATGCTTGATACATCTCCAACGTATCTATAATTTTTGATTGATCCATGCTATATTATCTACTGTTTTGGGCAATATTGGGCTTTATTATCCACTTTTATATTACTTTTGGGACTAACCTATTAACCGAAGGCCCAGCCCAGATTTGCTGTTTTATGCCTATTTCAGTGTTTCGAAGAAAAGGAATATCAAATGGAGTCGAAATAGAACGAAATCAACTGGAGAAGTTATTTTTGGAAGGAAACCTACCGGATAGACTTGGACCTACGTCAGAAGATGAAGGAGGTGCTCATGAGGGTAGGGGGCGCGCCCACCCCCTGGGGCGCGCCCCCCTGCCTCGTGGCCCCCCCTTCGGTCCACCGACGTACTCCTTTCACCCATATATACCCATATATCCTAAAACTTCCAGAATAGAGAATAGATCGTGAGTTCCGCCGCCAGAAGCCTCCGTAGCCACCGAAAACCAATCTAGACCCGTTCCAGCACCCTGCTGGAGGGGGCAATCCTTCTCCGGCGGCCATCTTCATCATCCCGGTGCTCTCCATGACGAGGAGGGAGTAGTTCTCCCTCAAGGCTAAGGGTATGTACCAGTAGCTATGTGTTTGATCTCTCTTTCTCGTGTTCTTGAGGTAATACGATCTTGATGTATCGCGAGCTTTGCTATTATAGTTGGATCCTATGTTTCTCCTCCCCCTCTTCTCTCTTGTAATGAATTGAGTTTCCCCTTTGAAGTTATCTTATCGGATTGAGTCTTTATAGATTTTAGAACACTTGATGTATGTCTTGCCATGGATATCTGTGGTGACAATGGGATATCACGTGATTCACTTGATGTATGTTTAGGTGACCAACTTGCGGGTTCCGCCCATGAACCTATGCATAGGGGTTGGCACACGTTTTCATCGTGATTCTCCGATAGAACTTTGGGGCACTCTTTGAGGTCCTTTGTGTTGGTTGAATAGATGAATCTGAGATTGTGTGATGCATATCGTATAATCATGCCCACGGATACTTGAGGTGACATTGGAGTATCTAGGTGACATTAGGGTTTTGGTTGATTTGTATCTTAAGGTGTTATTCTAGTACGAACTCTAGGGCTGTTTGTGACACTTATAGGAATAGCCCAATGGATTGATTGGAAAGAATAACTTTGAGGTGGTTTCGTACCCTACCATAATCTCTTCGTTCGTTATCCGCTATTAGTGACTTTGGAGTGACTCTTTGTTGCATCTTGAGGGATAGTTATATGATCCAATTATGTTAGTATTGTTGAGAGGACTTGCACTAGTGAAAGTATGAACCCTAGGCCTTGTTTCCTAGCATTGCAATACCGTTTACGCTCACTTTTATCACTTGTTACCTTGCTGTTTTTATAATTTCAGATTACAAATACCTTTATCTACTATCCATATACCACTTGTATCACCATCTCTTCGCCGAACTAGTGCACCTATACAATTTACCATTGTATTGGGTGTGTTGGGGACACAAGAGACTCTTTGTTATTTGGTTGCAGGGTTGCTTGAGAGATACCATCTTCATCCTACGCCTCCTACGGATTGATAAACCTTAGGTCATCCACTTGAGGGAAATTTGCTACTGTCCTACAAACCTCTGCACTTGGAGGCCCAGCAACGTCTACAAGAAGAAGGTTGTGTAGTAGACATCAGAGAACTACTCCCTCCTCGTCATGGAGAGCACCGGGATGATGAAGATGGCCACCGGAGAGGGATTCCCCCTCCGGCAGGGTGCCGGAACGGGTCTACATTGGCTTTCGGTGGCTACGGAGGCTTCTGGCGGCGAAACTCCCGATCTATTGTGCTCCCCGATCGTTCTAGGGTATATGGAGATATATAGGCGGAAGAAGTACGTCAGGGGGGCACGAGGGGCCCACGAGGGTGGAGGGCGCGCCCAGGGGGTGGGCGCGCCCCCCTACCTCGTGGCTTCCTCAAAGCTCCCTTGCGTGGACTCCAAGTCTCCCGGGTTGCGTTCCTTCCAAAAATAAGTTCCGTGAAGTTTCAGGTCAATTGGACTCCGTTTGATTTTCCTTTTCTTCAAAACCCTAAAATAGGCAAAAAAAAATAGAAACTGGCACTAGGCTCTGGGTTAATAGGTTAGTCCCAAAAATAATATAAAAGTGTTTAATAAAGCCCATAAACATCCAAAACAGATAATATAATAGCATGGAACAATAAAAAATTACAGATACGTTGGAGACGTATCATCCACCTATAGTGTTATATCCATGGCTCACGCTCATGTATCCATGGCTCACGAGAGGGGAGAGTGTTGTCTACGTACCCACGCAGACCGACTACGGAAGCGTTGACAAAATGTAGAGGAAGTAGTCGTACGTCTTCCCGATCCGACCGATCCAAGCACCGTTACTCCGGCACCTCCGAGTTCTTAGCACACGTACAGCTCGATGACGATCCCCGGGCTCCGATCCAGCAAAGCATCGGGGAGGAGTTCCGTCAGCACGACGGCATGGTGACGATCTTGATGTTCTACCGACGCAGGGCTTCGCCTAAGCACTACAACGATATGACCGAGGTGGAATATGGTGGCAGGGGGCACCACACAGGGCTAAGGAACGATCACGTGGATCAACTTGTGTCCTAGGGTGCCCCCCTGCCTCCGTATATAAAGGAGCCAAGGGGGAGGGGGCCGCCGGCCAGGAGGAGGGCGCAGGAGGAGTCCTACTCCTACCGGGAGTAGGACTCCCCCCCCCAATCCTAGTTGGACTAGGATTCCCCGAGGGGGAAAGAGAGAGAGGGGGGCCGGCCACCTCTCCTAGTCCTAATAGGACTAGGGGAGGGGGGAGGCGCGCGGACACCTTGGGCTGCCCCTTTCTCCTTTCCACTAAAGCCCATTAAGGCCCATACGGCTCCCGGGGGGTTCCGGTAACCTCCCGGTACTCCGGTAAAATCCCAATTTCACCCGGAACACTTCCGATGTCCAAATATAGGCTTCCAATATATCAATCTTTATGTCTCGACCATTTCGAGACTCCTCGTCATGTCCGTGATCACATCCAGGACTTCAAACTAACTTCGGTACATCAAAATGCATAAACTCATAATAACTGTCATCGTAACGTTAAGCGTGCGGACCCTACGGTTCGAGAACAATGTAGACATGACCGAGACACGTCTCCGGTCAATAACCAATAGCGGGACCTGGATGCCCATATTGGCTCCTACATATTCTACGAAGATCTTTATCGGTCAGACCGCATAACAACATACGTTGTTCCCTTTGTCATCGGTATGTTACTTGCCCGAGATTCGATCGTCGGTATCCAATACCTAGTTCAATCTCGTTACCGGCAAGTCTCTTTACTCGTTCCATAATACATCATCCCGCAACTAACTCATTAGTTGCAATGCTTGCAAGGCTTATGTGATGTGCATTACCGAGAGGGCCCAAAGATACCTCTCCGACAATCGGAGTGACAAATCCTATTCTTGAAATACGCCAACCCAACATCTACCTTTGGAGACACCTGTAGAGCTTCTTTATAATCACCCAGTTACGTTGTGACGTTTGGTAGCACACAAAGTGTTCCTCCGGTAAACAGGAGTTGCATAATCTCATAGTCATAGGAACATGTATAAGTCATGAAGAAAGCAATAGCAACATACTAAATGATCGGGTGCTAAGCTAATGGAATGGGTCATGTCAATCAGATCATTCAACTAATGATGTGACCTCGTTAATCAAATAACAACACTTTGTTCATGGTTAGGAAACATAACCATCTTTGATTAACGAGCTAGTCAAGTAGAGGCATACTAGTGACACTAAGTTTGTCTATGTATTCACACATGTATTATGTTTCTGGTTAATACAATTCTAGCATGAATAATAAACATTTATCATGATATAAGGAAATAAATAATAACTTTATTATTGCCTCTAGGGAATATTTCCTTCAGTCTCCCACTTGCACTAGAGTCAATAATCTAGATTATACTGTAATGATTCTAACACCCATGGAGCCTTGGTGCTGATCATGTTTTGCTCGTGGAAGAGGCTTAGTCAACGGGTCTGCAACATTCAGATCCGTATGTATCTTGCAAATCTCTATGTCTCCCACCTGGACTAGATCCCGGATGGAATTGAAGCGTCTCTTGATGTGCTTGGTCCTCTTGTGAAATCTGGATTCCTTTGCCAAGGCAATTGCACCAGTATTGTCACAAAAGATTTTCATTGGTCCCGATGCACTAGGTATGACACCTAGATCGGATATGAACTCCTTCGTCCAGACTCCTTCGTTCGCTGCTTCCGAAGCAGCTATGTACTCCGCTTCACATGTAGATCCCGCTACGACGCTTTGTTTAGAACTGCACCAACTGACAGCTCCACCGTTTAATGTAAACACGTATCCGGTTTGCGATTTAGAATCGTCCGGATCAATGTCAAAGCTTGCATCAACGTAACCTTTTACGGTGAGCTCTTTGTCACCTCCATATACGAGAAACATATCCTTAGTCCTTTTCAGGTATTTCAGGATGTTCTTGACCGCTGTCCAGTGATCCACTCCTGGATTACTTTGGTACCTCCCTGCTAAACTTATAGCAAGGCACACGTCAGGTCTGGTACACAGCATTGCATACATGATAGAGCCTATGGCTGAAGCATAGGGAACATCTTTCATTTTCTCTCTATCTTCTGCAGTGGTCGGGCATTGAGTCTGACTCAACTTCACACCCTGTAACACAGGCAAGAACCCTTTCTTTGCTTGATCCATTTTGAACTTCTTCAAAATCTTGTCAAGGTATGTGCTTTGTGAAAGTCCAATTAAACATCTTGATCTATCTCTATAGATCTTTATGCCTAATATGTAAGCAGCTTCACCGAGATCTTTCATTGAAAAACTCTTATTCAAGTATCCCTTTATGCTATCCAGAAATTCTATATCATTTCCAATCAGTAATATGTCATCCACATATAATATCAGAAATGCTACAGAGCTCCCACTCACTTTCTTGTAAATACAGGCTTCTCCGAAAGTCTATATAAAACCAAATGCTTTGATCACACTATCAAAGCGTTTATTCCAACTCCGAGAGGCTTGCACCAGTCCATAAATGGATCGCTGGAGCTTGCACACTTTGTTAGCTCCCTTTGGATTGACAAAACCTTCCGGTTGCATCATATACAACTCTTCTTCCAGAAATCCATTCAGGAATGCAGTTTTGACATCCATCTGCCAAATTTCATAATCATAAAATGCGGCAATTGCTAACATGATTCGGACAGACTTAAGCATCGCTACGGGTGAGAAGGTCTCATCGTAGTCAACCCCTTGAACTTGTCGAAAACCTTTTGCGACAAGTCGAGCTTTGTAGACAGTAACATTACCATCAGCGTCAGTCTTCTTCTTGAAGATCCATTTATTCTCAATTGCTTGCCGATCATCGGGCAAGTCAACCAAAGTCCATACTTTGTTCTCATACATGGATCCCATCTCAGATTTCATGGCTTCAAGCCATTTTGCGGAATCTGGGCTCACCATCGCTTCTTCATAGTTCGTAGGTTCATCATGATCTAGCAGCATGATTTCCAGAATAGGATTACCGTACCACTCTGGTGCGGATCTCGCTCTGGTTGATCTATGAGGTTCAGTAGTATCTTGTCCTGAAGTTTCATGATCATCATCATTAGCTTCCTCACTAATTGGTATAGGTGTCGCAGAAACAGTTTTCTGTGATGTACTACCTTCCAATAAGGGAGCAGGTACAGTTACCTCGTCAAGTTCTACTTTCCTCCCACTCACTTCTTTCGAGAGAAACTCCTTCTCTAGAAAGGATCCATTCTTAGCAATGAATGTCTTGCCTTCGGATCTGTGATAGAAGGTGTACCCAACAGTCTCCTTTGGGTATCCTATGAAGACACATTTCTCCGATTTGGGTTCGAGCTTATCAGGTTGAAGCTTTTTCACATAAGCATCGCAGCCCCAAACTTTAAGAAACGACAATTTTGGTTTCTTGCCAAACCATAGTTCATAAGGCGTCGTCTCAACGGATTTTGATGGTGCCCTATTTAACGTGAATGCAGCCGTCTCTAAAGCATAACCCCAAAACGATAGCGGTAAATCAGTAAGAGACATCATAGATCGCACCATATCTAGTAAAGTACGATTACGACGTTCGGAAACACCATTGCGTTGTGGTGTTCCGGGTGGCGTGAGTTGCGAAACTATTCCATAATTTTTCAAATGTACACCAAACTCGTAACTCAAATATTCTCCTCCACGATCAGATCGTAGAAACTTTATTTTCTTGTTATGATGATTTTCAACTTCACTCTAAAATTCTTTGAACTTTTCAAATGTTTCAGACTTATGTTTCATTAAGTAGATATACCCATATCTGCTTAAGTCATCTGTGAAGGTGAGAAAATAACGATATCCGCCACGAGCCTCAATATTCATCGGACCACATCCATCTGTATGTATGATCTCCAACAAATCTGTTGCTCTCTCCGTAGTACCGGAGAACGGTGTTTTAGTCATCTTGCCCATGAGGCACGGTCCGCAAGTACCAAGTGATTCAAAATCAAGTGGTTCCAAAAGTCCATCAGTATAGAGTTTCTTCATGCGCTTTATACCGATATGACCTAAACGGCAGTGCCACAAATAAGTTGCACTGTCATTATCAACTCTGCATCTTTTGGCTTCAACATTATGAATATGTGTGTTAATACTATCGAGATTCATCAAAAATAGACCACTCCTCAAAGGTGCATGACCATAAAAGATATTACTCATAAAAATAGAACAACCATTATTCTCTGATTTAAATGAATAACCGTCTCGCATCAAACAAGATCCAGATATAATGTTCATGCTCAACGCTGGCACCAAATAACAATTATTTAGGTCTAATATTAATCCCGAAGGTAGATGTAGAGGTAGCGTGCCGACCGCGATCACATCGACTTTGGAACCGTTTCCTACACGCATCGTCACCTCGTCCTTTGCCAGTGTTCGCTTAATCCGTAGTCCCTGTTTCGAGTTGCAAATATTAGCAACAGAACCAGTATCAAATACCCAGGTGCTACAGCGAGCTCTAGTAAGGTACACATCAATAACATGTATATCACATATACCTTTGTTCACCTTGCCATCCTTCTTATCCGCCAAATACTTGGGGCAGTTCCGCTTCCAGTGACCAGTCTGCTTGCAATAGAAGCACTTAGTTTCAGGCTTAGGTCCAGGCTTGGGTTTCTTCTCTTGAGTAGCAACTTGCTTGCCGTTCTTTTTGAAGTTCCCCTTCTTCTTCCCTTTGCCCTTTTTCTTGAAACTAGTGGTCTTGTTGACCATCAACACTTGATGCTCCTTCTTGATTTCTACCTCCGCTGCTTTCAGCATCGCGAAGAGCTCGGGAATAGTCTTATTCATCCCTTGCATATTATAGTTCATCACGAAGCTCTTGTAGCTTGGTGGCAGTGATTGGAGAATTCTGTCAATGACGCAATCATCTGGAAGATTAACTCCCATCTGAATCAAGTGATTATTATACCCAGACATTTTGAGTATATGCTCACTGACAGAACTGTTCTCCTCCATCTTGCAGCTATAGAACTTATTGGAGACTTCATATCTCTCAATTCGGGCATTTGCTTGAAATATTAACTTCAACTCCTGGAACATCTCATATGCTCCATGACGTTCAAAACGTCGTTGAAGTCCCGATTCTAAGCCGTAAAGCATGGCACACTGAACTATCGAGTAGTCATCAACTTTGCTCTGCCAGACGTTCATAACATCTGGTGTTGCTCCAGCAGCAGGCCTGGCACCCAGCGGTGCTTCCAGGACGTAATTCTTCTGAGCAGCAATGAGGATAATCCTCAAGTTACGGACCCAGTCCGTGTAATTGCTACCATCATCTTTCAACTTTGCTTTCTCAAGGAACGCATTAAAATTCAACGGAACAACAGCACGAGCCATCTATCTACAATCAACATAAACAAGCAAGATACTATCAGGTACTAAGTTCATGATAATTTTAAGTTCAATTAATCAAATTACTTAAGAACTCCCACTTAGATAGACATCCCTCTAATCCTCTAAGTGATCACGTGATCCAAATCAACTAAACCATAACCGATCATCACATGAGATGGAGTAGTTTTCAATGGTGAACATCGTTTATGTTGATCATATCTACTATATGATTCACGCTCGACCTTTCGGTCTCCGTGTTCCAAGGCCATATCTGCATATGCTAGGCTCGTCAAGTTTAACCTGAGTATTCTGCGTGTGCAAAAATGGCTTGCACCCGTTGTAGATGGACGTAGAGCTTATCACACCCGATCATCACGTGGTGTCTGGGCACGACGAACTTTGGCAACGGTGCATACTCAGGGAGAACACTTCTTGATAATTTAGTGAGAGATCATCTTATAATGCTACCGTCAATCAAAGCAAGATAAGATGCATAAAAAGATAAACATCACATGCAATCAATATAAGTGATATGATATGGCCATCATCATCTTGTGCTTGTGATCTCCAACTCCGAAGCACCATCGTGATCACCATCGTCATCGGCGTGACACCTTGATCTCCATCGTAGCATCGTTGTCGTCTCACCAAGCTTGTGCTTCCACGACTATCGCTACCGTTTAGTGATAAAGTAAAGCATTACATCGCGATTGCATTTCATACAATAAAGCGACAACCATATGGCTCCTGCCGATTGCCGATAACTCGGTTACAAAACATGATCATCTCATACATTAAAATTCAGCATCATGCCTTGACCATATCACATCATAACATGCCCTGCAAAAACAAGTTAGACGTCCTCTACTTTATTGTTGCAAGTTTTACGTGGCTGCTACGGGCTTAAGCAAGAACCAATCTCACCTACGCATCAAAACCACAACGATAGTTTGTCAAATAGACTCTGTTTTAACCTTCGCAAGGACCGGGCGTAGCCATACTCGGTTCAACTAAAGTTGGAGAGACAGTCGCCCGCAAGCCACCTATGTGCAAAGCACATCGGGGGAACCGGTCTCGCGTAAGCGTACGCGTAATGTTGGTCCGGGTCGTCTCGTCCAACAATGCCGCCGAACCAAAGTATGACATGCTGGTAGGCAGTATGACTTATATCGCCCACAACTCACTTGTGTTCTACTCGTGCATATAACATCAACATATAAAACCTAGGCTCTGATACCACTATTGGGTTTCGTAGTAATTTCAAAAAAAATTCCTACGCACACGCAAGATCATGGTGATGCATAGCAACGAGAGGGGAGAGTGTTGTCTACGTACCCACGCAGACCGACTGCGGAAGCGTTGACACAATGTAGAGGAAGTAGTCGTACGTCTTCCCGATCCGACCGATCCAAGCACCGTTACTCCGGCACCTCCGAGTTCTTAGCACACGTACAGCTCGATGACGATCCCCGGGCTCCGATCCAGCAAAGCGTCGGGGAAGAGTTCCGTCAGCACGACGGCGTGGTGACGATCTTGATGTTCTACCGATGCAGGGCTTCGCCTAAGCACTACAACGATATGACCGAGGTGGAATATGGTGGCAGGGGGCACCGCACACGGCTAAGGAACGATCACGTGGATCGACTTGTGTCCTAGGGTGCCCCCCTGCCTCCATATATAAAAGAGCCAAGGGGAGGGGGCCGCCGGCCAGGAGGAGGGCACAGGAGGAGTCCTACTCCTACCGGGAGTAGGACTCCCCCCCCCCAATCCTAGTTGGACTAGGATTCCCCGAGGGGGAAAGAGAGAGAGGGGGGCCAGCCACCTCTCCTAGTCCTAATAGGACTAGGGGAGGGGGGAGGTGCGCGGCCACCTTGGGCTGCCCCTTTCTCCTTTCCACTAAAGCCCATTAAGGCCCATATGGCTCCCGGGGGGTTCCGGTAACCTCCCGGTACTCCGGTAAAATCCCGATTTCACCCGGAACACTTCCGATGTCCAAATATAGGCTTCCAATATATCAATCTTTATGTCTCGACCATTTCGAGACTCCTCGTCATGTCCGTGATCACATCCAGGACTTCAAACTAACTTCGGTACATCAAAATGCATAAACTCATAATAACTGTCATCGTAACGTTAAGCGTGCGGACCCTACGGTTCGAGAACAATGTAGACATGACCGAGACACGTCTTCGGTCAATAACCAATAGTGGGACCTGGATGCCCATATTGGCTCCTACATATTCTACGAAGATCTTTATTGGTCAGACCGCATAACAACATATGTTGTTCCCTTTGTCATCGGTATGTTACTTGCCCGAGATTCGATCGTTGGTATCCAATACCTAGTTTAATCTCGTTACCGGCAAGTCTCTTTACTCGTTCCGTAATACATCATCCCGCAACTAACTCATTAGTTGCAATGGTTGCAAGGCTTATGTGATGTGCATTACCGAGAGGGCCCAGAGATACCTCTCCGACAATCGGAGTGACAAATCCTATTCTCGAAATACGCCAACCCAACATCTACCTTTGGAGACACCTGTAGAGCTCCTTTATAATCACCCAGTTACGTTGTGACATTTGGTAGTACACAAAGTGTTCCTCCGGTAAACGGGAGTTGCATAATCTCATAGTCATAGGAACATGTATAAGTCATGAAGAAAGAAATAGCAACATACTAAACGATCGGGTGCTAAGCTAATGGAATGGGTCATGTCAATCAGATCATTCAACTAATGATGTGACCTCGTAAATCAAATAACAACACTTTGTTCATGGTTAGGAAACATAACCATCTTTGATTAACGAGCTAGTCAAGTAGAGGCATACTAGTGACACTAAGTTTGTCTATGTATTCACACATGTATTATGTTTCCAGTTAATACAATTCTAGCATGAATAATAAACATTTATCATGATATAAGGAAATAAATAATAACTTTATTATTGCCTCTAGGGCATATTTCCTTCAATTTTTGGGACTAACATATTGATCCAGTGTCCAGTGCCAATTCCTGTTTGTTGCATGTTTTTTTGTTTCGCAGAAAATCCATATACGGAGTCTAAATGGGATAAAAACTGATGGAGATTTTTTTTGGAATATATGTGATTTTTGGGAAGAAGAATCAACGCGAGACGATGCCCGAGGGGGCCACGAGGTAGGGGCGCGCCCTAGGGGGTCAGGCGCGCCCTGGGCCCTCGTGACCACCCCATAAGGAGGTTGGTGCCCTTCTTTCGCCGCAAGAAAGCTAATATCCGGATAAAAATCGTGTACAAATTTCAGCCCAATCGGAGTTACGGATCTCCGGGAATTTAAGAAACGGTGAAAGGGCAGAATCAGGGAACGCGGAAACAGAGATAGACAGAGAGACAGATCCAATCTCGGAGGGGCTCTCGCCCCTCCCATGCCATGGAGGCCATGGACCAGAGGGGAAACCCTTCTCCCATCTAAGGAGAAGGTCAAGGAAGAAGAAGAAGAAGGGGGTCTCTCTCCCCCTCTCTCCCGGTGGCGCCGGAACGCCGCCGGGGCCATCATCGTCACCGCAATCTACACCAACACCTCTGTCATCTTCACCAACATCTTCATCACCTTCCCCCATATATCCACAGCGGTTCACTCTCCCGCAACCCGATGTACCCTCTACTTGAACATGGTGCTTTTTTGCTTCATATTATTATCCAATGATGTGTTCATCCTATGCTGTCTGAGTAGATTTTTGTTGTCCTATCGGTGATTGGTGAATTGCTATGATTGGTTTAATTTTCTTGTGGTTATGTTGTTGTCCTTTGGTGCCCATCATATGAGCGCGCGCGTGGATCACACCATAGGGTTAGTTTTATGTTGATAGGACTATGTATTGGAGGGAAAGAGTGACAGAAGCTTCAACCTAGCATAGAAATTGATGCATACGAGATTGAAGGGGGAATCAATATATCTTAATGCTATGGTTGGGTTTTACCTTAATGAACGTTAGTAGTTGCGGATGCTTGCTAATAGTTCCAATCATAAGTGCATAGAATTCCATGTTAGGGATGACATGCTAGCAGTGGCCTCTCCCACATAAAACTTGCTATCGGTCTAGTAACATAGTCAATTGCTTAGGGACAATTTCGCAACTCCTACCACCACTTTTCCACACTCGCTATACTAACTTTATTGCTTCTTTACCTAAAACAGCCCCTAGTTTTTATTTACGTGCTCTTTATATTCTTGCAAACCTATCCCGTTATACCTACAAAGTACTTCTAGTTTTATAATTGTTCTAGGTAAAGCAAACATCAAGCGTGCATAGAGTTGTATCGTGGTCGATAAAACTTGAGGGAATATTTGTTCTACCTTTAGCTCCTCGTTGGGTTCGATACTCTTACTTATCAAAAGAGGCTATAGTTGATCCTCTATACTTGTGGGTTATCAATGTTTTGTTTTAAAAAAGATGGAAAATTTCATTGTCAGATTGATAGAGGCAAGGGTCCCGATCTTTCGATGATATGATAACTATCGATTTGGTGGAGTCGACTTTGACAATTCGACTACAAACATGCACAATATTGCGCCTTAGCAATCGCTAAACCAATCTCCTGAGGTTTCTGACGATGATTGAAGCACAATCAACCTGGCCACGAAGATCTATTCCTGCAAGCAATCGAAGAACGAGCAAGAATATGATAAAGCAATATGAATATTGCGAATATGTATGAAGTATTGATAAAAGTGAGGTTTCAAAGCGTTCTTGGTTTAGTCGTTGGACACAAACGAAGTACACTAAGTTGCAGCAATGGTTAACTTTTAACTAATTAAAACCCAAGAATTTTTTTACTAGATTGATTTAGTTATATATGAGCAAGGGGTGGCGGCCAAGAAGGTGGAAGGACGTCCCAAGGCAGGCTAAAACTAACCCTGGGTCGTACAAAGCGCATAGGCCCAAGTAGAGGTGACGCAACACCTTTGGACTGTTTGAATCAGATTTTGCTACAGCGTCAGACTATTTCGGCCATATATCCACGCTCCTGATGAATTTGAAGGCGAGTCCAATTGGTTTGAAAAGTGCACGAGATATGCTTTCCAACAACAAAAAATTCACCCAATTCGAAGTCTGGATGCAAGTGTTGTGAAAGTTTGAATTTAGGTATGTCTATGTAGTCCGAATCTAAGTCCAGAACGTGAGAGACTTGGTCTCTATCTTTTTTGGGCCAAAAGTGACGTGAAAGGACTTCTTAAACAACATCTAATCATCTCCTTATCCTTTATCTTCACACATAATTTGTATAAGTGTCTCATACACGTGCAATTAGGCATGGCACGAAAGTCCATGAAGAATTTTTGTCCTAAATAATATAAATAAATTATTGCATAGTTTGTATTAGAAATCACCTCACAAATATGTTGCATGGAATATTTTTAGTCGTATCCAAGGTAGTCATGTCTTCATCACACATGGTACGTTTTTGTCAAAAATAAAGTAAAGCACTAAAGTTGTCATCCTCGCGTCACTAAACTTGTCATAAAAAATGTCCGGAGTTGCCATGTGCTCGTACGTGATGTGTGTCACTTATCAGAGTCCTATAAATATGTGATGCATCCCCCAAAATAGAAAATGAATAGTTAAAATTTTATTTTTACTCATGACATGGCTTAATATAGTAAACAACCAGTTATTCGAAAGAAAAAAGTCCATTTTACTCGCCTGAAAAAGGTGGTTGGTTCGCATAACCCTCTCACTTTTCTTTTGGCTCATTTAAGAAAAAGGGTTCCCCCGCTTTATATTATAAAGCAAACACCCGATACATCCAACTGGCTGGGGCCGCAGCACAAATAAGCCCAAAATAAAAATAAGAAGAAGAAAGAGAAATAAATGCCGACACCGGCAGATCAACGAAGAAGGCAAGTCTGACAACCCCTGCACCCTCCGAAGAAGTACCACCACGCTCCCAACATCCCGAAGCACCGCGCCCCAAGCAACACCCTCAAGAGGGAGTGCGACGATGCCGCCGCTGTTGCCCGAACAAGTTCTAGGGTTTCCCCCTGTACGCGAGGGATAGTGGGGAAGGGGTATACCCGATGCCCCTCAGGAAGGTCCAACGGTGCCCGCAGGCGTCATCGCATCAGTGTCGGCCAGGCCGACAGGGATTTCTCCCGATCCACAATCACCACCACCACCTCGGGCATTTTGGAAACACAAGTCTGAAACATTTGAAAAGTTCAAAGGATTTCAGAGTGAAGTGGAGAATCATCGTAACAAAAATAAAAGTTTCTACGATATGATCGCAGAAGTAAAATATTTGAGTTACGAGTTTGGCCTTCAGTTAAAACAATGTGAAGTAGTTTCACTACTCACGCCACCTGGAACACCACAGTATAATGATGTGTCTGAACGTCATAACCGTACTATTATTGGATATAGTGCAATCTATGATGTTTCTTACTGATTAACCACTATATTTTTTGGGGTTATGCATTAGAGACAGCTGCATTCACGTTAAAAAGGGCACCATCTAAATCCATTGAGACGACACCGTATGAACTGTGGTTTGGCAAGAAACCAAAGTTGTCATTTCTTAAAGTTTGGGGTTACGATGCTTATAAGAAAAAGTTTCATCCTGATAAGTTCAAACCCAAATCGGAGAAATGTGTCTTCATAGGATACCCAAAGGAGACAGTTGGGTACACCTTCTATCACAGATCCGAAGGCAAGACATTCGTTGCTGAGAATGGATCCTTTCTAGAGAAGGAGTTTCTCTCGAAAGAAGTGAGTGGGAGGAAAGTAGAACTTGATGAGGTAACTGTACCTGCTCCCTTATTGGAAAGTAGATCATCACAGAAATCTGTTTCTATGACTCCTACACCAATTAGTGAGGAAGCTAATGATGATGATCATGTAACTTCAGATCAAGTTACTACCGAACCTCGTAGGTCAACCAGAGTAAGATACGCACTAGAGTGGTACGGTAATCCTGTTCTGGAGGTCATGTTAATTGACCATGACGAACCTATGAACTATGAGGAAATGATGATGAGCCCAGATTCCGCGAAATGGCTTGAGGCCATGAAATCTGAGATGAGATCCATGTATGAGAACAAAGTATGGACTTTGATTGACTTGCCCATTGGTCGGCGAGCCATTGAGATTAAATGGATCTTCAAGAAGAAGACGGACGCTGATAGTAGTGTTACTATCTACAAAGCTAAAATTGTCGCAAAAGGTTTTCGACAAGTTCAAGGTGTTGACTACGATGAGAGTTTCTCACTCGTATCTATGCTTAAGTCTGTCCGAATCATGTTAGCAATTGCCACATTTTATGAAATCTGGCAAATGGATAAACAAAACTACATTCCTTAATGGATTTATTAAAGAAGAGTTGTATATGATGCAACAAGAAAGTTTTGTCAATCCTAAAGGTGCTAACAAAATATGCAAGCTCCAGCGATCCATCTATGGACTGGTGCAAGCATCTCGGAGTTGGAATATACGCTTTGATAAGTTGATCAAAGCATATAGTTTTATACAGACTTGTGATGAAGCCTGTATTTACAAGAAAGTGAGTGGGAGCACTACAACATTTCTGATAAGTATATGTGAATGACATATTGTTGATCGGAAATAATGTAGAATTATTCTGCAAAGCATAAAGGAGTGTTTGAAAGGAGTTTTTCAAAGAAAGACCTCAGTAAAGCTGCTTACATATTGAGCATCAAGATCTATAGAGATAGATCAAAACGCTTGATAAGTTTTTCAATGAGTACATACCTTGACAAGATTTTGAAGTAGTTCAAAATGGAACAGTCAAAGAAAGAGTTCTTGCCTATGTTAAAAGGTGTGAACTGAGTAAGACTCAAAGCCCGACCATGGCAGAAGATAGAAAGAGAATGAAAGTCATTCCCTATGCCTTGGCCATAGGTTCTATAAAATATGCCATGCTATGTACCAGATCTATTGTATACCCTACACTGTTTTTGGCAAGGGAGTACAATAGTGATCTAGGAGTAGATCATTGGACAGCGGTCAAAATTATCCTTAGTGGAATAAGGATATGTTTCTCGATTATGGAGGTGACAAAAGGTTCGTCGTAAAGGGTTACGTAGATGCAAATTTTGACACTGATCCAGATGACTCTAGATCTCAATCTGGATACATATTGAAAGTGGGAGCAATTTAGCTAGAATAGCTCCGTGCAGAGCATTGTTGACATAGAAATTTGCAAAATACTTACGGATCTGAATGTGGCAGACCCGTTGACTAAACTTCTCTCACAAGCAAAACATGATCACACCTTAGTACTCTTTGGGTGTTAATCACATAGCTATGTGAACTAGATTATTGACTCTAGTAAACCCTTTGGGTGTTGGTAACATGTCGATGTGAACTATGGGTGTTAATCACATGGTGATGTGGACTATTGGTATTAAATCACATGGTGATGTGAACTAGATTATTGACTCTAGTGCAAGTGGGAGACTGAAGGAAATATGCCCTAGAGGCAATAATAAAGTTATTATTTATTTCCTTATATCATGATAAATGTTTATTATTCATGCTGTAATTGTATTAACTGGAAACATAATACATGTGTGAATACATAGACAAACAGAGTGTCACTAGTATGCCTCTACTTGACTAGCTCGTTGATCAAAGATGGTTATGTTTCCTAACCATAGTCATGAGTTGTCATTTCATTAACGGGATCATGTCAATAGAGAATGATGTGACTGACTTGACTCATTCCGTTAGCTTAGCACTTGATCGTTTAGTTTGTTGCTATTGCTTTCTTCATGACTTATACATGTTCCTATGACTATGAGATTATGCAACTCCTGTTTACCGGAGGAACACTTTGTGTGCTACCAAACGTCACAACATAACTGGGTGATTATAAAGGTGCTCTACAGGTGTCTCCGAAGGTACTTGTTGGGTTGGCGTATTTCGAGATTAGGATTTGTCACTCCGATTGTCGGAGAGGTATCTCTGGGCCCACTCAGTAATGCACATCACTATAAGCCTTGCAAGCATTGCAACTAATGAGTTAGTTGTGGGATGATGTATTACGGAACGAGTAAAGAGACTTGCAGGTAACGAGATTGAACTAGGTATTGAGATACCGACGACCTAATCTCGGGCAAGTAACATACCGATGACAAAGGGAACAACGTATGTTGTTATGCAGTCTGACCGATAAAGATCTTCGTAGAATATGTAGGAGCCAATATGGGCATCCAGGTCCCGCTATTGGTTATTGACCAGGGAGGTGTCTCGGTCATGTCTACATAGTTCTCGAACCCGTAGGGTCCGCACGTTTAACGTTCGTTGACGATATAGTACTATATGAGTTATGTATGTTGGTGACCGAATGTTGTTCGGAGTCCGGGATGAGATCACGGACATGACGAGGAACTCCGGAATGGTCCGGAGATAAAGTTTGATATATGGGATAATAGTGTTTGGTCACCGGAAGGGTTCCGGGATTCACCGGAAGGGGTTCCGGATGTTTCCCGAAATGTTTGGGTACGAGAACACTTTATTTGGGCCAAAGGGGAAAGCCCACAAGGTTTTTGGAAAGCACAAAAGGAAGTTTTGCGGAGTCCAGGGGCCAGACGCCTGGGTCCAGATGCCGGGAACCCTGGCGTCTGGCCCTGGAGTCCGAGAAGGACTCTTGCCTTTCGGGTGAAACCGACTTTGTGGAGGCTTTTGCTCCAAGTTTCGACCCCAGAGCTCAACATATAAATAGAGGGGTAGGGCTGGCACCCAAGACACATCAAGAAACACCAAGCCGTGTGCCGGCAACCCCGTCCCCTCTAGTTTATCCTCTCATAGTTTTTGTAGTGCTTAGGCAAAGCCCTGCGAAGATTGTTCTTCACCAACACCGTCACCACGCTGTCGTGCTGCCGGAACTCATCTACTACTTCGCCCCTCTTGCTGGATCGAGAAGGCGAGGACGTCACCGAGCCGAACATGTGCAGAACTCGGAGGTGCCGTGCTTTCGGTACTTGGATCGGTCGTATCGTGAAGACGTACAACTACATCAACCGCGTTGATATAACGCTTCCGCGAACGGTCTACGAGGGTGCGTAGACAACACTCTCCCCTATCGTTGCTATGCATCACCATGATCCTGCGTTGCGTAGGAACTTTTTTGAAATTACTACGTTCCCCAACACAAGCCACCGGCCCGCCCAACCCAGATGGGCCCTCCATCTGGGTTGGGCTGGCGCCGCCAGCCACAGCACCACCGCGTCGCCCCATGGCCAACGGCCGCACTGCCGTGTCAAGAGCCACCGGGCCCGCAACACCACCACCGACGGGCCGCACCGATGCCGGCCGAGGAGCACCACCGCAGGCCACCACCGTCTGATCAGGAGGGAGCCACGTGTGGGGAAGGACAGGCCCACCGCCGCCAGCACCACGCGGCCGAGGCCCGGCGGCGCTCGTTGGCGGCGGCGGGAGGAGGCAGGGGCGGGGGAGGGGCGCTGGAGAGGAGCGGCGAAGGGGCCCCCGGTCGCCCCGCCCGGGGAGGCCACGCGGGGGTACGGGGAAGGGAAGGGAGGGGTACGGGAGCGGGCTTCGGCTAGCGGCGGCGACGGGCTCCGGCGGCGGCGGCGGCCCCGCGCGGGGGAGCCGGCGGCGGCGAGGGAACCCTAGGAGTGGGGCGTTCGCGAGAGGGGAGGGGAGGGAACTCTGGTGTAACCTTAGTTGTAGAAATATTTAGATGGAATGTAGGAATATTTTTTCCTCTTTTGGCTCATTTGACCCCCTAATCTAATCAATACCGTGCATAAGTTGTTTTTATGGGTTTGCTAAGGCGGTTTGCTGATGTGGATGAGATCAAAGTGGTTTGTTGACTTCCCCGCAAAAAAAGTGGTTTGTTGACTAATGGGGCCATGTTGTCAGATGAGGGTACAGAAATAAATGAACAAGAAGCAAGCGACTTTAGGGGTGTGTTTGGTTTCTGTCACCAAATGGAACGGCATGGGTCCGTTCCGTTCCTATAGCCCATTCTTGTGTTTGGTTGATCTGAGGAGTCAGAACCCACTCGTTCCTGGAATGGCATATTCGCTGTTTATGCCGTTCCCCGCGGTCTCTCCAAATCGAGCGGACCACGCGGAACCGCTCCTCTTCCTCCCACGACTGCATCTCGTGTTCCCTCTTTCCCTTCCTCGCGCGACCTCTCGGGTAGCCGCCGCCGTCGGAAGCACACGCCGCCGCCGCCGCTGGGAGCACGCGCCCCCTCGTCCAGACCGCCCCGCTGCAGGGCCCGATTTCGACGCCCTGCATGCCCCCATCAATGAGCTTCCAAGGCGGTCGTGAAGGCCATATAGGTCACCGTGAATTAGCTCGGGTCCGCGCGGGTGACGGCGAACTGCGTCGCGCCAGGCCCCATGCCGGGAAGCTCCATGCCGCCGCGCTTGACGGAGTAGCTGCTCCCAGCGCTGGCCGTTGACCGCGCCTGAACATGCTTGGATCTTGTGCAGGGTGGCTGTTGTTGAACTCTGCGATTTGAGTCTGATTCGTTTCTTTCCTGGTTCTGTTCTGCAATCTACTGCATGCGTGGATGGATGAACTCACACTCCTTCAGTTCTCTGCGATTTGTTTCTGGCAAAGCGTGCTCAAGCCTTTTATTTATTTGAGATGGAGCGTGCTCAAGCCTTTGTTGTATGGATGGATTGATAGATGACCATTTTATTCAGCAATTTTATTTTACTGAACAAATTCATCTCATTTCATCCCTTAAACCAAACATCAAAATATAACCATTCCATTCCTTTGAATTGTCTTTACCAAACACAGAGATGGAACCGACCCATTCTAGTAGAACGGAACTATGACATTCCATTACACTTCGTTTCCGAACCAAACACACCCTAGATGAGCAAGCTAGCATCAGATCCATGGAGTTGAAGGCCGCCCCGCAGGTTCCCAGGAGAGATGCCAGGAAGCTTGTGAGGTGCCGAGGCTGCAGCTGCACACCAAGATGGCCGCGCCCGTGGAGCAGTCTACCGGCACGCCCATCACCAATGGAGCGGCCGGCGCCACCAGCAGCCATGCTGATCGTGCTGAGCCCGCAGGTGGTCGCGGCCGTCGCCTCCTGCTGTCCTGCAGCGCCTTTGCGCTGCCGCCCGCGCTAGAGCAGCCGGGGAGCATCATCAAGAGGCAGCACGCGAAGAAGCAGGCGGCGGCGCTCGATGTGGCTGCCACGAGGCGCCCGGGAAGGTTCTGCTCTGTTCCGTCGCCAGTCGCCACCGCCCTTGTGCTTGACGTCGACGGCCTTGAAGTGCCTCTCCCGAATCGCGCCAACAAGCTGGTCCTCCCCTTGGAACGAATTGGCCCGAGACCATCTCCTTCCTCGGCTCCGGCGAAGTCGCCGCGAACATTTCCCCAATTCCGGCAATGGAGAGCGTCCGTCGACAACTTCCTAGAGGCTTTAGCATCCTTCCCTCGCCTCTCACTCTTTCCCCCTTTCAATTTCAGAGATGACCGACAAAAACGAGCTTCCCGTCGAGCTCCAACTCCGGCCCCCACTCAGGAACAATGCTGCCTCAGCTCTGGCCGTTGCGAGTAAGCGAGGCGTACAACAGTCAGTCTGCCTCGAATCCCTGGAGATGATAGTGTCGTTGCCGGCCTCTGCCGGCCATTGCCACCGGTGAGAGCTCCCGAAGCCGCCCGACCTCAAAGTCCTCGCCTGACGACGTGGCCCCATTTGTCAACAAACTGCTTTGACCTCATCCATGTCAGCAAAACCACCATGCTAACCCACCAATGACGATTTCCGAACGGGATTGGTTAGATCAGAGGATTAAGAGCTCTGAAAAAAAGTTCAGGGGTTATGCGAACCACCCATTTTCTTCAAGGGAATAAAATGGACTTTTTTCTATTCAAAATGACCATAAACATTTTATTGAATACAGGTTTTCCTATATATGTTTGTGGTACTATCAATTGTTTGACAATGCAGTGAACTAGTAATAAACAAATATGGGCAATTAGAATTCTTAATCCATTCACAAGTTGCTATTTCCTTCGAGCCAAAGGCACCCAGCATAGAAAAAGGAACAAATATAACTTTAAAAGGAAACACTAACTAGAGGGTGGATAGTCCGGGTTATGTCCAGAGGGTGGATCATCCGAGTTATGTCCTCGTTGCACTCTAGCCGGGCATGATTGAATTGCGAGTTGCGGTTGTTGGCCTTTGATGAAGTAGACATCTCGCGATCGGGGGATTCTGGGATCATGGTAAACTACCCTAGGCTTTTCCCCTGACACTGCACGGGGGCATTGTCGTCACTGGTCATTATGGTCGTCGACCCAACACTGTAAGAAAGCATTAGGACCACATGTACCACCTTCTTGTCCATCAGGCCCCCTCCCATTGCTCGGTACCTTTGACCCATCCATCAAGGATTGTCATGGCTATCTCAGGCGAGGGAAACGACTAATGTCCTGCAAGTGCACTTGGTTGACTTGTAGCTTTTTCAAAGTAAGAGTATGATCCCACATTGAGCTAGGAAATTGTCCTTTTGCCTCTCTAGAGGTCTATCAAAATGTTCATGCAAGTTAGTTGTGATTCCAAGAAAAAGCAATGCGAAAGTAGAAAATATTACGAGACTTGTTGTGGCAAAAACCAAAGTGCGCAATAATTATACTTATAAGGGATGCTGGATTGCCATCCTCTCTGGGCTCCATGATAGCTGCCCATTTAGAGTTATCAGCTTCTGTGAACCTTGATATTGTCGAAGAAGGAACACCAGGTGAGGGTTCCCAATGTTCAGAGAGCCCCCCACAGGCTCATGCTAGGTTACATTCCTTGTAACAATTGAAGCTTCTTGAGAGGTTATATAACATGTGGATGGAGTATGGAAGGTATGAAAATGAAGCAAGTAAAGAACACTTGTTTTGTGTTTGTTGTATTCTGAATCTCTGAATATGTCAAGAAAGCAATGCAAACATGATTCAGATTAACCTAGCAGCAAAGCGTCAGATTTGGCATCCGTAATTTCGTGGCTACTTCTGAAATAGTTCATTCCGTCTTGGTTTTCTTTCCTTTTCCTGCATTTCACATTAGCTAAATAGCCAGAGCTAACGTCTTAATGACCATTGGCATGGTCGGGACACTTACACTTCAGAGTCTTCACTTACACTGACGAATTAGTTTCGAACAAACCAGAGATTGGAAGGGGTTGGTATTTTTGCGAGAGGCCATGAGGGCACTTTACTATTTTGGTGGCACGAAATATTAGATCCGACAATATGACCGATCATTTTTCAGTTGAGTTAAGTGTTTGTCGGGATGCAATATTGTTAGCCATAGAGCAGGGTTTTCTGAACATGGCGATTGAAACAGACTGCAAAAGGGTGAAGCATGCTTGGGACTCTGATAAAGATGACACATATGTTGGCTTTTAGCTGCCCCAAGATAGATGTGAAATCTCCTCGCCCATTTTTAGGGTATTAGAGCATTTCTAGCCGATCTCTTAAAACCGGTTAGACTAGTAAAAATTCACATTTGAGGGGCTAAACCAAACCAAGCCAATCCCTTATCCGCTTTAGAGGAGTATAGGATCTTTACTCCTTGGGTCGGTCGCCCTTTAAATTTACTCTTCCGTGGCCACTTCTTAGAATAATTTCAGTCCTTCCCCCATGCCAGCCCTCTTCCCCGTTTGCCGCCGGCTCCACGCCCGCCGAGTTCCTTGCCTCTGGCGACTACCCTCACCACGTACCATCCCGCAGCCCCACCGATACTCGGCCACCAAATTCCTACGAGACCTCGACGAGAAATAACGATCTTTTTCTTTCTTTATTTTTGTCTTTTCCCCGTCTATGGCCACGGCAACACTTCCCCTCATCATCCCTAGTTCGGCGGCGCTCCTCTTATCGTCCCCGACCACGAGCAAAGCCGCAAGGCGTGGGGAGGACACCTATATAGAGAAAAAGTTCAACATAAAGGAGGAAATGTACACAAAGAGTGGTCGCCGATCGCCATTGCCGATTCCAATGAATCCTTGCGTTTCGAACGTTGCCATCGCGCCACTAGGAGAAGGATGAGGGAAAGAACCCATTCATATGAGGAAGCGCCCAAGTCATGGCCTGTTTTTTTTAGAAAAGGAGGATTACCCCGGGCCTCTACATCTGGGCGATGCATACGGCCACTTTATTAATTATTCTCACAAGACCTTACAAAGCCATACAACAGCAAGACTAAAGCCACCGTCTAAGCAACAATTGTCGCTACACCTATCCAATTGATGAAGGGGCGCAGATAGTCTAGGCCTAATACCAAACAGACATCGCAGCCAAACCTAAACATCTAAGACCTGAGGTCCCAACCAGGACGTCTGCCGGGTATGGGGCACCTACCAGTCCGGCGCACTCCTCAACCAGGACGTCTGCCAGGTATGAGGCCGCCGCAGCCATCTGCCGCCAATCCATCTTCAGAGTTGTACTGTTGCATGTACCGTGCCAGGGCTCTCTGCCATCGACACCACCACGACGCCCGACAGCGTTGTCCTTCTGTGCGAGTCCATCCTCCTACAGCGAACTCCGAATCTGCACTGCTATGTCGACTACTTCGTCGCACACTTATGTCGCGCCCGGTGAAACTCTGTCAAATTATTGTACATCGCATCTATCCTATGTACTAGCTAGCTCATGGAAATCATCTAATATCGAAAAGTCATAGTTGGCTGCATGAAAGGAAGAAAGAAGAAGAAGAGGGGGAGAGACTTCCATGTGGGGTCTAGTTCGTATGAGGTGTTGTTTGAGAGTTCGGCTGGAAACCGGTTTTTTAGCGGAGCAATTATAAGAAGTTAAGGTATAATGGACCATTTTAGAGGCTAAATGATAAGGGGTCGGTTAGAGATGCTGTTATGCTTTTTTTTTTCTAGAGGTAGTGCTAATAGTGTTGCTCATCTTTGTGCAAGAGAGGCACTTACTTCTGTTTCTGATGTGCTTCCTTCATTCCAAAATAATTGACGTTCCTAGAATTTTAAGACAGATTAAGGTGGCGGCTGGAATCTCCTTTATATCCTTTGATTTTCTAGTAGTGAGTAGTGACTAAACAACCATCATTAAAGTGGAGGAGAAGGAGGAGCACGATAGGAAAAAATGGTAGGAAAGGTGAACCAGTGAGGCCTCTTTTGGTTCATAGGATAGGATTATCATAGGAATAGGAATCTTGTAGGAAATGAGATGACATGTATCTCAAATCCTATGAGTAGGAATAGGAAACAAGATGTCATTTGGTTGACATCAAAGGAATTTTTCCATTGAGTCTAGGCTCTTTTTTTATTTTCCTATGAAATGTGGAGAATAGGAACCAATCCTATGTAGGAATAGGAATTCATTCCTATGAACCAAAGGGCTCTAAAGGAAAAAATCCTATAAGAATCATATCCTCTAGAATTCCTATGAAATTCCTCTAAATCAAATGAGGCCTGACTCAAAGCGCAAGTATTTTGAAAAAAGGTTAAAAATGTTGCTCCCTCCGATCCAGATTAATTGTTGCTATTTTGGTACGACTTTAGAGTACTGGATAGCTAGACGTCAATTAAATGGAACAGAGGTAGTACGATGCTATCCCTGGCTTTCTGATTGAGGCTGTTCAGTCAGATATGCCCCCGCTTTATGAATAAAACTGCCACATGGCGGAAGCGTAAAAAAAAAGAATCTACACTTACACCACAATTAAGCGAGTAAACAAAAAGCATAACATATAATAACATAGGTATAATTGCCCTTAAGTTGCAATGGGAATATAAATATTCCACCGGTTTAATACCAATTGTCTCAAATATTTATGTTTGGAATCCTCATGCACATCAAGAAGCATTGTCTACTTTTTCTACCTTAAAATCATAACTCTTTTCTGTCTTCTTCTTTTTCTACCTATCATCTTCATCTTCCCAATCCATGCTCACCAGCGTCATGAATGGTACATCCGGCTCAAAATCCGCCAACCCTCCGCAAAACAAAGGTATGTCACGAAGGGACAAGAGCCAAATCAACATGTATTACTGCACCAAAATATGCATCAGATCAACATTCCTGTAGAAAAATTTCTCGGTGCATAGCTACTAGTATAAATGTAGAAAGTTTAGACCTTTGAAAAATAAGTGGTATGTGGTGTGCTTGCAGATACTTTGATATGTCTAAATTAGTCAACATGACGCTAAAATCTATTGTGCTCCAGGTGTAGCAAAATTAAATTTAGATGGATGGATGAATGAATAGAAGCAAGGAGGTTAATTACAAGGTGGTATTGGCCGATTAGCTGAAGGAGTGCTTGAGAGCCTCTGCAGTGGCCTTGTTGACGAGTGCCATGGCAGGGCAGCCTTCTTCATCCTTCACCCTTGTGCTGTACTCCATGTCCTTGATCCCGTGCTGCATATGTATGTATACATCCATCAACCACATTTTTTAGAGAAGGAGGATGACCCCCGGCCTTTGCATCTGGGCGATACATGCATCCATCAACCACATGGTAAGTGCTAGGTAAACAATATTGAAAGGAAGCCATCTATGCTGAACTCTGACCCAACTCTGAACTCTGCACCTTCTATGCCCGTCACCTCAGCACATGAATGATCAAGCAGATGAATGAATTTCCCAGTAGAAAACAGCAACATTCACTAATCCTTCTTCTTTAGGAAAAAATAATAAAAACAATAAAAAAGCAGATGAACAGCAATGAATTTGCTCCGAAACTCTGTTAACGCCGTTTATGATCTGTTTCTGGACATTGCTGTTTAACAAAGTCATACATCCTGGTCAAAATTTGAGGTAAATGCCAGGATGCACGCCAGAAGATTAATCCAGTCCATGCACGCGATGTTTGACATTTTTGTTGCTCTTACCTTTTCCTCAAATAGACAGGGACCTCTTGGGTGTTTGCTTACTGAACCAACAGCACCTCTTCTTTTTGAAATAGACTGACACATTGGGTCTTTGCTTGCTGAACCAGCGCCCACTTGATTTTCAGCGCAAATGGCCGTGCAGCTCACGCCGCCCTTACCTCGTCTAGTTCTAGTCACTCAGCCAAATGTCCAAAGACAAGCATCAGACGGGAATAAACCATACAGGTACGAAGGGGTGACCTGTCATGCTTTATTTGAGCAAATACCACTTTGGACTTCGGTCGAAACATGAAGGCATTCATCTTCGGACTTGAGGCCACACACTGATGCATCACCGTTTTTCCAGGGAAGAGCCTCTGGATTTCTTCCACTTGCGCCAAGGTCAAACATTCGCCTCACAAATTAAACATGCCAGATCACAGAAAAGAGTTTCAAACAAGACAAATCCAAGGTTTTGACTCTTTTTTCTAGAATACTGAAAAAATGTTTTCTAGAATACCAAGGTTTTGACTCTGATTGGACCTCGGATTTGGTTCACCGTGCCAACTATGCCAGGAAATCAATAATAAGTCTTTCTATATCAAAGAAACAGATACTGACAGGGGCCTTGCCGATGGCGATCTTTTCCATTGACTATGACTATTCCAAGTCTTCCTCCCTTTGATACTGAAAGGCTTAGTGGTATCTTGAAATATGTGGAGGATATGAACTCACATACTGTGTTATATTGTCTTGGTGAGATTGCAGAAATCCCAGCACCATTTTAGCCATGACAACGCCCCGTAGCATGATCTTGAGCCTTTCCTTCATAGTAGCCTCTGCAGGCCTTGCCATCCAAGGCAGAACCTGCAGTTGCCTGCAATTTAACTACCCCAGCTTCGACATGACCAACAAGAATGATTTCAGCTTCAGCCCAGGTTCAGCAATTGCAAATGGTTCCCTGAGAATCGTGCCGAACACCGGAAACTCGAGCCACCAGTCGGGAAGGGTGGTATACGTAAAGGAAACCCTCAAGCTGTGGAACAGGAAGCGAACTGTGCTCACATCTTTCGGGACGCAGTTCACGCTCAACATCCTCCCGGGAGAAGGTATGGCTTTCATACTCACAAATAGCCTGTCGTTGCCCAGGAACAGCGGCGGCCAGTGGCTCGGCGTATGCAACAACCAGACAGATGGCGCGCCAACGAACCAAATAGTAGCCGTGGAATTCGACACGAGAAAGAGCTACCAGGACGACCTCGACGGCAACCATGTCGGGCTCGACTTGAACAGCATCAAATCTGTTTATCCGTACCCGCTCAGCAATCTTTCAATCATCCTGTCAAGCGGCTCGGATGTCTTGGTTAGTATCATCTACAACAGCACATCACATGCTTTTGTATTATCTGTAAGCCAGCGCAACACAAGTGGCAGTGGGGGGCATAATTGGCGAGAGAGCTGGCCGGTTGATCTATCACGGTACCTACTGGACGAAATATATCTGGGATTCGCAAGTTCCACGGGTGATTACACCCAACTGAACCAGATAAAATCGTGGAACTTCACCACGATAGACGACATACTCGTCGCTGAAAGAACAAGACATGGGAAGTGGGTGTTTTTGGTTCTCATTGCCTTGGTTTTCCTCGTTACATGTTCATCGTTTCTTGTGTTGTTGGTGCGGAGAAGGGTGACACAGCGGAGAAGGCTAGCATACCGCACGCTCGAGAAAATGATCGACGCACATGGCCCGGTTAGATTTAAGCTCAAGGAGTTGAAGCACGCGACCGCCAACTTCAGCCCTCACCGTAAGCTCGGTAGAGGTGGCGGCGGCACTGTTTACCTTGGATACCTGAATGGGATCAACAGAGAGGTGGCTGTGAAGCGGGTCTCACTCTCAAGCCGAGGAGAGAAGGAGTTCGTGGCGGAGGTGAACACGATCAGCAAGCTCTCCCACCGCAACCTTGTCAAGCTGATTGGCTGGTGCCATGAGGGAGGCGAACTACTCCTCGCCTACGACTACTTCCCCATGGGCAGCCTGGACAAGCTATTGTTCGCCAATGCCACAACGACCACGTACTCGTCATCGGCGCTCACATGGGAGCGGCGATACAGGATAATCTGTGGCGTGGCATCTGCACTCGACTACCTTCACCACGGGAGCAGCAAGAGGATCCTCCACAGGGACGTCAAGCCCAGCAACGTGATGCTCGACGAGGCATACAACGCGCGGCTGGGCGACTTCGGCCTCGCCCGTGCCATCCAGCTCGATGGAGCGACACACCACTCAACGCAGGCGGTTGCGGGCACTCGGGGCTACATGGCGCACGAGAGCTTCTTCACCGGTCGTGCCAGCCTCGACACGGACGTGTACGCCTTCGGCGTCTTTGCCATGGAGGTTGTCAGCGGGAAGAGCCCAAGCAGGTCGATGCTATATGACACACAAGAAATGTACATTGTGGATTGGGTCTGGAGGCATTACAGCCTGGGGAAAGTCATGGAGACAGCCGACACGGTGCTTGGAGGAGTGTATGACGAGATGCAGGTGGATTCTGTGGTGCGGCTGGCCTTGGCTTGCTGCCACCCGAACCCGAGGGATCGACCGTCCATGCGGACGGCGGTGCAGGTGCTAATCGGTGGAGCGCCTGCCCCGACTCCCCCATTTGAGAGGCCTGCCTTTGTTTGGCCACTGTCAGGCATGCAGCAGGAGATGGAGCTGCCGCAGGTTGGTGTGCTCTTCACAGGAGGACAGCTCATCACCTCCACTTCCCTCACAGGAAGGTGAGCATCTCAATGGCTGGTGCACTTGTACCGCCGAGTGTCTCAGTTCAGGGTCTAGGAATTCAGGGGTCAATGTTCGAAATAAAAAACAGAGAGGGGGTCTTCTGGGCCTAGGCACAGCAACTCCGCCTAAATGTACTGTCAGATTCATGCTAGTTTATACAGGGTCAGCAGTCTGGTTAGTTGATATGTGATGCAGTCATGCAGAGTGTTATTGAACACTAAACTCTTACCTCTCTGTATGTCTCAACCAAGACTTAGGATCAACGCCATGAGTGAAGTCTCATAGGTGGTGATCTAAAGTGTTACCCCACGGAACCTCATCGCAGACAGCTCGGACCAGCCATCATAGACTATTTTGGCGTTGTCTGTCATATGAACATTTGTATTGCACGGCTGTCTAAAGCCGTCTGTGATGAATAATCAAAATAAATAATGATGACGATCGGCAGGGCGCTGAGACTGGCCTCACCGACTCACTCTTATGCCAGAAACAGACCACCAACCGTCAGGAATGGCGAAGCCGCTAGTCTCACGCACCCCTACCCTTAGCCATGCACACTGTACACCTAATGGCCAGGTCGTCGTCCTAGCTCTGCTTCTACATTTCAGTTGGCCTAAAACACTAAGGTGTAATCCAGGAAAACGCTTTTATTCTTTTCGCAAAACAAAAGTGATTTTATTCGTTTCGTCTTCTCTTCTTTTTCTTGGTACACTTTAAAATTACTAGCAAACATGCCTGAAGAAAAGAAAACATCACACGGCCCTAACCTAATAAGCATGACCAACCCACCTGTGCCGCCGTTTATCCTCCTTCCCATCCTTCGTGTGTGTGTGTGTGCGCGCGCATGTGCGTGTTCTGTAATGGCAATGAATGACAACACATTAAGAACTAAAGTGGTAATGAAAAGCCTATTATCAGCAATATCCTCACGATATGAAGAAGTTGAAAAGCTTGTGAAAACAAATAAATAATGAGGCAATTCTGAACTACATTACCAGAAATTCGACATGATTCAGTGCAACCACATTGAAAAGAAACATAACTATGGAATTAGGCTAGCTATGCAACAACATTGAAAAAAAAAACTATGCTTATAAAAAACAGTTTCATCCATGAAGCATGAATGTGCTCTCTGCTTGCAGAAGTTCATGGAGTAAATATATAGATATAGATAGATTAGGCCAGAAAAGGTGAGGCACCCGGCTCTATTCTTGTACAGTATTTTTGGTGTTTTTGCTTACTGTTTCTTTCCCTGACAACCAGGCTGACATTCTAATGGATATCTTTCCATGTTCTTAATGCAAAGACAGTAACAAAAAGATTAATTCCACATGCACACGAAAGGTGCATATTTTACACCACATTAGGAACAGGTACTAGGAGTACAACTATTTTTATTCTTTAGCACTCTGAAATCTGAACCAAAATTCAGACTGCACAGAGCTATGATGAGACTCAGAAAAGATCAATGTTATGTTCTCCTGGTAATCATCAACTTACAATACTAGATGCTGATAACTTTGAACTCGGAATCAAACTTCTATTTTTGGCAACTATACATCAATGCTTCACCGGGTGGTTGGGGGGATTTGAGAGCTTACCCATCGGGGAGAGGAACAAGTAACTTGAAGTCTTCTGGGCCGCCCCTGCTGCCATGGTCGACGGCGTGCCTCCCTCCATCTCGTGGGAGTGATTCATTCCACTGCGGGGGTGGCGACTGGAGCTGCTGACGGAGGAGGAGGGGAGTCCGTAGGTGCGGACCGCATCGGGGAGGGTAGACCGGCGAAGGACGCCACGGAGGGGAGGACGAAGATGCGCGACGAGTCGGCGAAGCCGGATGAGGGAGCCGCGGAGGGGAAGCCGGGGATGGCAGATGCGTGGCGGTGGACGGCGATGCGGCGGCCGTTGGTCAAGGTGGCGGCGGCGATTGGATGTGCGTGGCGTGCGGGGGTGTGATTTTTCGCGTTTGGTAAATTGTCAGGCACCTGAAAAAATTGCGCCCGCGTTGATTACGAAAGTTTTAGTGTTTTTTCAATGAAATTTTTTTATCCATTCATCTTTAATCATGATGGTACAACAAATTTTAAAAATAATAAAAATTACATCTAGATCCATAGACCATCGAGGAACAGACTTAATCAATGCTGAAACTAGAGAGTGAGATGAAATTCAATCAGGATTTTTTTTCCCTTGGCCTGTGGAATGACTGAGGAATTTGTTTCTTAGCCTATAACAGGAGCTGTACATTTTGTATGAGAACAGCATATTGAGTATCTCAATAGTTGGTGCACTTGTGTTGCCTAGGATTTCTTTTATTTCATCCTGATAGATCATGTACTAGTGGTTGGGGTCCGCCCTAGGCGCACCTCTTGAGACGAGATTGTGCGCACTAATCTTGTCTACACACATCAAGGCGGCTAGTTGGGTTCTTAATTTAAGCTTGGCTATGCATGTTGGGCTTCTTCAAACTTACCAATATCCAATGCTTAGATTAGGGTGGCTAGTTGGCTCCTGATCTTTAGAAATGACCGACGGTACTTGATCTTGGCTTAACAAGGCATGAATAGGCATAACATGAATTAGAAATGACAACTGACATTTATAGGAGACCTTCATTGCAGTCACAACATGACTTTAGAAATGACAGACATAATTATAAGCCGAAAGATAATTACAATGAGGATTTTTAGTGGCAACCATAGCAAGCAAATTATCCTTAGAATCCTTCATTGCAGGTTATTTGCTGATCCCATAAGAAAGAACATCAGCAGGTGTTGCTTCTCGGCTTTATGTTTTTGCCGCACACTGATTGGTGCTTGCCACTGTACTACCTCTATCATAATCATCATCATGTTTGTGTATTTCAGAGTCTTTGGCTTGTAGATCATGTAATCCCTACAAAAAAAGATAGATAAAATAGTATAAATGTATAATGCCTTTAACCAGTAAGCAAATGCAAGTACACAAGGATGGCAGATATGCCATGCAAAAAAAGGATGGCAGATATGTAGAAACATTAAACATGAGACCTAAAAAATTTCAGATAGAATATGAAGCTCCATTTTCCAACAGCAGTGAAGGAATCTAGCAATAGCCGGCATTAAGAAGTCACCTATTAGGTTACTGGCTAGCTCCATCGACCTGTATTTCAATTGGCATGAAGGTTATTTTGATTAGCATCCTGAGGCTTGCATAGTACGAAAACGAAATACCATTACAAGCACCAGTTACAACATTCAGGATTTATTTTCAAACATCAGTACACATCCAACCTGAATCACCACACGATATCTGCTAGCAACCATGGATTGAATAGCACTTGCGGACAAGTCTCATATACAGTGAACAGAAATTATTAATTATACAGGAGGAGAGGGAAAATAAAACTCACATGCCAGATAGCACTGAATGTCTATGTACCCAACAATTGAAGGTAACCCGGCTTCTTCCCTTTCTGAATTAAACTCTCATAGGTATGTGGAAAAATAGTGAGCAATGGCTCATGCAATTGATAACAGCACAGCTTGAATGTGTGGCATTCAAGGCATTATATAGGTATAACCAAAGTGCATCGCTCCAATTATGGCATTTGCATGAAAACAAACATCTTGGTACATACCATACTTGGCACAATAGTTACTTCAAGCGGATGATCATTTTTCAAGGAGTCGATGATGAGAGACAAATAACTATTACATGAGTGTACACTGTACATGTACAGAGTTTTAAAATCAGCTAAATATCATGAATTACAGGCATACATGCTTCTCTCATCCACACTAGGCAACCAAAAGGTTTCAAATAATCATCAAGTGGGCAACAAAATAAATTTACAGACCCCCAAAATCTAACGGACTTGATAGTTGTAGAACTTGGAATACACAAAAATCAACCTGAACCAAATGAG
The DNA here is from genome assembly GCF_003073215.2 of Triticum urartu. NCBI lineage: Eukaryota > Viridiplantae > Streptophyta > Magnoliopsida > Poales > Poaceae > Triticum > Triticum urartu. The sequence goes on along the minus strand of NC_053024.1, from coordinate 181,404,728 downwards.
AACATACATAGAGCACCAATTAGAAGGGCACTTGCACACGAGTCAGTTTTCCATTGCTATGATGAAAAATATATGTTGCACAAAACTATATTAACATGTTCCTTGCATGGGATTTGTGTCATCGTTCAAACCAAACACTTGAATTTGCAAACAAGGTTGAATCCTGGATTGATTGACAATTAAGAACAATACCATACCATATTGTTCACATCAAGAAAAGGGTTTCCCAACACCTTGCAGACCTGCCCTCCCCACCCATCAATGAACTATTCCACTAAGGTTGCTTGTGTGTACAATAATAATATGCACCCATCAATGATCTGTCTATGCAAGTTTCTGACATAAATCTTCCCCACGTCAGAGAAGGCGCGTCTACAAATTAAGAGTATACTTTTATATCAACCTGGAAAAACAAATTAATATGCATCTAACAATAGAGTGCTTGCGTATGCACCACTCATCATTGTAATGGAAGGTGTTTATTACAAATTTAAGTATATATATATTTAGTACCTAGGGCCAACTGCTTGTGAAACAAGGGCATCAATCTTTGATGTTCAGTTGCCTGTGTCCCTCAACACATATAGAATGAAGACTGAAAGTCATAGCACCATGAAATAATTTGGAACTTTTGGTGCTAGACTGCTGAAAGGTTACTGATCTACGGCTATGTAGCAGGTTTCAGCAGCCAGTGCTAATCAGAAGTTCTAAAAACAATTACCTCGACATTAACCATGGGATATGATATCTCGACTTCTTTTTCTTGGCACACTGATCACCTAACAATGCAAATGTGAAATTGTTCTTGTTTAGAAACAAACAGACATAATATGATACATGCGAGTTCAGAATCTATGAAGCAGAAAAATATGTCAGATTAGTCACGTCTGCACACTGTAAAACTCCCACTCTTCTAAACAGCATGGGCAATTACAGTTCCTTCGAATATCTTTAACAGTGCTTGCTGGACACCCTCGCCTGAGGCATCCTCTAGTCCTCTTGCCATCCACCTGAATGTACTAATGGGTCCTATTAGTACCCGTAGAATGAGCGGAGTAAACTGCAAGTAGCACAGACAAGTATTGCCTTTTTGCAACCTGGAAAAGCAGAGTAAACCACTACCAAGTAGTAGTAGTAGTAGTAGTAGTAGTAGTAGTAGTAGTAGTAGTAGTAGTAGTAGTAGTAGTAGTAATAATAATAATAATAATAGTACGTACGTACGTACGTACATACATACATACATACATACACACACACACACACACACACACACACACACACACATACACACATACATACATAAATAAATAACACTATTTTCCTGGAAAAGCAGAGTAAACCACTACCAAGTAATACTACATACATTACTCTTTATTTCCTATTAGTGGGCACCATTAAGCAAGAAATGTGGCATATTGGAATATTAGTACTTCATGTAATCTTGCAATGAATACTATTTATGCCAGATCTAACCACCTTTCTATGAACAGTTAAAGATGTAGTGAACACTTACAGTGAGTACATATGAGAAATTTTGCTCACTGATTTAAAATTTCTCACTACTCACACACTTCCTTGCAAAGAGGTTCTGTCAAAGAGCATGAAGGTACAGTGAGCACCTAAAAATAAATAAAGATTCTGAAGATCTTGAACCAAGAAGAGAAGAGCCTGAAGGTACATGAGTCGTGCTTCTTCTGTTGACAGCTCTCTTGTTCATCGGATGGACACACGGCGACGCGTTGGGGATGAACTGATCATCCTCAACCCAGCCATGGCAACGCCATACTCGTATCCCGTGGTGGTGGAGTGGCCTAGGCGGCGGAGCAGGGAAAAGAGAACAACATACCAGCGCAGCCGGCGATGACGAAGACACCACTGACTGCTCGACCTCCTCGTCCTACATGTATGTATTAATTAATTATAAGTTGCTCAACGCACAAATAGAATGGTTCAAACAACTCAAGCATTTAGAATTCCCACTTCCACATCCATATTTTGCTACATGTCAATTTCCTATGACAGCACAAGAAAAACAAATCTATGCAGCGCTCATAAATTTTTTAGCGTCATCTTTAACCCAACCTGTACCATTGGATTCCTAGGATACCAGCAATTCCCGATGATATAATTTGTGAAGCTGCTGTTTTTTGCTAGAACCAATAATCACTAATGGAGTAATCCTAGTGGCAGTAGAGCAGGAGAATAGAAGAAGAGGGTGAACCTCCACGAAGCTGTCTATCCTGAGCAGGGAAAAAATTTGACAAGCCGAATTGAGTGCATCTCATTTTAATAATTCTTTGCTGGCTGCAACTAACAGTATGCTCGAGGTATCTATTTGACATTGTGCACCCTGGGTATAATCGTACACTATTACACTATTATTCTAACAGATTCAAGCATCAGCAAAATCACATTTATGTGAAGAGGGAATGCTTCGGCACCCCCCCCCCCCCCCCCCATCAAAAGGTTACTACTTTCGAGGTAAATCAATGGCCTAGATTAGAACATACCACTTACTTAAAAAGGGTCATAGCGATAATTTACGTGTTAAAAAGCCCCACGAGAAATTAGCGCTCGTGAGTAGCCATCCAGGCCCTCGACTTGTTCGGTTGCCGTCTCTTCTTGTTTACGTTTTTTGTTTTCTAATCCCTAATTTCTTCTGCCGCTGCCGCTGGAATTTGTTGGTGTGATTGGGGCGAGGACATCTCCTGAATGCCACTACACGTGGTCGTGTACCCTGTCAGCCCCCCATCACTCAAGATGCGGCCTCACCTACGGCAGGAGAGGAAGACGTGCTCCTTCATGTGGAGGCTCGCGTGCAAGCCGCAAAGGGGCTGAGCGCACGACCAGCGGAGCTGTTCTTTTTGGAACAGCGAACTAATTGGGGTTCTGTTTGGGCTGTACATACCCAATTAGACCATAAATTTTCACCAGAATTAAGCCCTCGTTAATTACATTTTAATCGAGATTTAGGAGATTAACTTTCTGACTTATGTGGATGGATAATGATACCCTTTTCAATGTTTTGAAGGGAGGTGTACCGAAGCACCTCTCAATGAGAAGAGAAAATACGGAAAAACCCTAAAATGTATTAGGTAGTTCTCAGGACACGATACTCTTTTCACATGAAAAGATCATATATGATTACTTACTCCGTATGTGCTCGTCTATGTATTCATTGTCAATCTTTCCATGAGCCATGGCACCAACCTGGAACATTGTACAGACGAGATGGATTTAGGCACCAGACGGTAACAGAGGATGGGACAAAGCTACAAAATATCTCAGTTTTTACTCACCACAAACACAAGGGCTTCATCATCACTGCATTCGGCAACATAGTCATTCAGTTTAACTGACTTATCCCCGCTATATGAAAGGCCTAGGCAGCAAATAGATATCTATCAGCTTCCGTGAGCCAACAGGTAAATATTTTACTTTTGCTAATATCATACAGTAGAAATTCTCACCAATCTTCCGTGAGCCAACAAGTAGATACCGGGTAACAGGATTTTTAATAAGATTAAGCAGCTTCTCATGCTTCCCTTTTTGTTTTTGCGGGTGAAGCTTCTCATGCTTCCCAACAGCAGTAATGCTCAACTTTTGCAATAACAGTGCTGCAATGTCATATAAATTACTTGCACTTCAGCACAATTTCAGGATAGAAAGATGCACAATGTTTACTCTCTTTTGCTATTCGTAACTTACACATCAAGCCACAAAAACGTTTGGGTGTGCGTAGCAAGCGAACATTCGGCTTGACCTCAAATAACATCCCCTTTTCAGTTCTTACATTACATAAACATCTTGTAACCTCCCAGCCTTAGTTAGAGGGCTATCAAATATTGCCAGTAGAGCCTGCGAAATAATTTGGAAGAAAATTCAATATGTCCACCTTTTTAGAAAACAGAGCAGGAAGGAACGAAACAAATGATTGGCTGGCTCCATCGACCTTTTCTTTTGTCATGGTACTCATGTGTACTTTGTAATCACATTTCAAGGCAACCTAACAACCAACTGAGATTCTAATAGCATTCCTCCATTCGGAAGCCCAAACAGTGGTCAAACACAAAAGAGAAGAAACAAATGCTAGAGAGAGAGAAAGAGAGAGTCAATTTCCAAAACAGGGACTAATTCCAGAGAAGATATATAAAGCGAAAGGGGATGTAGAAAACCAGAGATGAATAGTAGAGGAAGGATTCGTACCTGTTCTGCACCTTGCCTGCTGGGTCGTCATTGAAGCAAGGGCTAGGGTTGGTGCTGCTTGCTGGGGCATTGAGGTTGCAGCAGCTGCAACTTGATTCAGCACAGAGAGACAGAGAGAGATGTCTTCCTACAGTAGAGAAGAGGAGTTTCACGAGCACAGCACCAACTCCAAATCGAATCAAATTCAACACACGCACAGATAGAGAAGAGAGACGAGGAGAGCACCTTGTCCATGGATGCAGCACCAGGGCCAGAGCACTTTGTCCATGGCGTCCTGAACGGTAAAGAGCGCCATGGGCGTGCCGGATCCTGCCGCTCGATCTGGTGCGAGGGGGGAGGGGTGAGGCAAGGAGAAGGTAAGGGGTGGGAACGTCAGCGGTTGGGGAGGTCGTGGGCGGCGTGGCGGCGGCGGGTAGACAAGGGAGAGGGAGAGGAATCGAGGGATGGTGGCCGCTGGCCAATCCTTTTCTCTGTAATTTTCTGTTTATTCTCGACGAAGCGAACCCTTTGTCTCGTAGCTAATCTGACGTGGCTAACGCGAGAGTTTGCCCTTTGCGCCACCCTTATTGGGTTGTATATGTGTGTGGGTGCGGAGAGAGACAACCAAGGGTGTGTTTGGACGAGGAACCAAATGAAATGGAATGGAATTTCATGGTGGAACAGATTGGTTTCATTCCTATGCTTGGTTGAAGCTACAAAATGGAATGGTTTCGGAATGTGACAAATTTGTTTCAGCTCACCTCTTGCATCGAGATGGTGAGATTGCTTCCCATATGTAGATGTTGTACAATCAAAATTATTATGGCCTACGCAATTTCAGCAATATACTATTTGATCCAAATTTTTGGTAATATACTCGAATTTTCGATAGCAATTTATTTGTATTTCTAGCGCAATCAATAAGTAATTTACACTTGCAAGCATAACGAATATATACATCAATTCACTGCTCAATTTGATAGTGTAAATACATACAGGATCAGTGCTGAAGGTAGAGATTTTAATATTAGGTAGGGTGGGTGGGTGGGTGGGTGGATGGATGGATGGATGAGTTCATATCCTCCTGAAAAGGCCATAGCGTTCATAAATAAAGAATATAAAGGTGGCAGATGGATGACGTAGGTAGATTGACAGACAGATCAAAAGCTTAATAATAAACAATAATACTTTCCATGTAACACATGTTCTCGCAAGTACATTTGCTACACAGTTTCGCCATTGCTTAACGCTTTATAATGTCAGTTATTGCACTCTTCCTCTCATTCTAGTATATGCCTGTATACATATTACAACAAAACTGAGCTACCTTCCTGCTGGCTTCAATTTGGTTTCTCTATATGCATGTATGAGTAAGACTAGGGAATACAGACCAGACCAGTCCAGAAAAAATGATGATCAAGTCTGTAACCCGATGTTAGTCCCGTAACGTCCCTTGGAATCAGAAACAAAAATCCGATAGGTAAGAGAGTTCACAGCAGCCGAACAGCTAGGCCAAGCGCCAGATTGTCAAACTGTACCGACGAGATGTTCAAAGCTGACGCCAATGCAGCTCCAAGGAATGAACCTAATGTCGAATTGAGGTTGTTAATGGACATGAACAGAGCAAACAGTGTGCCCTCGATTCCAGGCGGGCAAAGCTGTCCTGAGAGGATTAGGAACGGCATCATCCTACCAAATGTAAATAATAAAGTTAGAAACACTATTGTGTAGATGTGTACATAAGATGTCTGATCTTCAGCCATGAGTGCAATAGTGGATTCATACTGGATAGATTGAACAATTTCTTCATTTTTTCAGTTGCTCTTTTGCAATTTTGATTAAGAGAGCAGTATGAACCTACTAGCCAATGCCAATTATCATACTGGGTAAAAGTGAAGAATTCCCTCCATTGCGAAAAAGAACATACAGTGATCTAAAGCAATTAATGACAGACAGGTCACACTGAACCATGAGCTCAAGAAGCATTCATGAGCGCCACTTGATTGACACTCGCCCAAATAAAGGGAAATAAAATAAAATAAAATCAGAGTATGCCTGGAGTATCAGTCTAGATTTAGTTGAAATAAAGAAGTTTAAGTTGGTGCCTAATGAGTTACCAAAACACTAAAATCTTCTAAATACAAGATTAGTCAATGAAGGATCAGTAACTCTGGGCAGCAACTTAGCATGTATAACAGAAACGCATCTCAACTGGTTCTCTAAACTACAGGTCAAGCAGATCACTCAGTTTAGCTTGTAAAATGATCTTATATTATGGGACGGAGGGAGTAGTTCACAGGAGTATGAAAGAAATGACAGCTAGAGGATATACTTGAATTGGTTGATTGCATCGGCTAAAGCAGAGCCCCACAGCACCATGTATTTGTCTGCTATTCCATACTGAATGTGTAATCTTGACACCAGTAAAATGTCCAGTACAGTAATTATCGCTAGGCCAACATGTGCAAACCTGTAAAATAAGGACAGCAATTATTAAAGGTGGCACATGTAAGTACCTAATAACTTTAAAAAAGTGAATAGATTTGCATTGTAGCAAATTACGCCCCAAGAATTATGTCAATTTTTTAACAACATTAATAAAAGAGCATGCACTCACTAAAACACTGACCAAAAGGTGATCAATAAATGGCTTATACCAAAAATACCAAGATGAAAATTTAGTGCAACTCATTCGAATCATGGACAGCCAACTTACACAAAAGTTTATAGAAAGTTTCAGCTAGTACACTAAGCATATATACATAATATTTCAACTTCCTTTAAACAAGCTATGGCACTAATATAGATAGTGTTTTGACATTTGCAGAAGATAAACAGCTTGAAAAAATGACTTACATAAGAATATTCCTGAGTTTTTTATGCTTTAAGTAGCGGTTGTAGATATATGTGCCAAGCATTAGATTGAACCACCCAATCACACGTGCAGTCCCTAGGAAGGATGCCTCTCCAGATGTAGAACCTCCGTTTGATAATAGAACATGACTGTTGAGATATTTGGAACTGCTGCATTTGAAATGAAAAACCATGCCTTAGGTCTAGAGAAAAGAAAACAGGAAGTTACCGGTTAGGCTCTTCAGTGCAAGAGGCAAACATCAAAGAAAATGAAATTGCAGGGTTAATTACCGCAAAATTGCTGGCTGCTTAAAAGCAGTGCATAAACTGACTAAGGCTGATTTCAGAGATGAGTATAAATTAACTGATTTATTGTGCTTCTCATGAGCTTCAGATCGTTTGGATAATGATCTCCTTTTGCTCTTTTTACGAGCACCCTTTCGCTTCCTAGTGCCCTCATATTTAAAAGATTCACCTGAGCCTTGTCCAGCAAAAGCACTATCAATATTCTGACCATCAGCATGATCATGTGCGGCGTTATCTGTCGTACTTTCAAATCCTTTTGGAGATTCCTTAATGAAAACACATGTAACTAGTTGGAACAGTGGAAGAGCAGAGAAAATAATATCAATGGCATTTATTGGGAGATTGGACAATGCGTATCCTCCCAATAAGCTCCCAAATATCCCCCCTACAGCCATTGATGACTGGAGATCACCAGCAAATTTTGGCCTGAAAATAGAATAATTCAGGTTTCAAAGCATTGTATTGGAGTACTTGCTATACAAGGTGAGACAAGATGCACCAAATTACTCACCCTGCTGATCGAACTGCCTCTGCAATCATTGCATCTATAACAACATCTGCCATGGCAGAACCCAAGTTCTGTACAATCAACATTAGCGTAAAAAGATTGCTTGAGCTCCTCAAATGTTCTGACATCCCAATGATAAGCTATGGAAATAGAGAAAGACCACTAGAAATGATCAAATAGGGCACACGCTTCCTCTGCTTAATTGGAATACAGTCCGACACAATCCTGCAAGTACAATTGATATATGGGTAAGTAAATAAAACCATGATTTTTTTTATTGGGCGTTCAACATGTCCAGTAATGCATGTACCAAGCCATATATGGATGTTTTACAGCTGTTAGCAACACGTTGTGAACCTTTATCCACAACAGGATAACTAACGTACTGAACATAGCCAGATGGCAATGCTGCAAGATATTGGTAGACATAGGTTGGATGAGAGATTATTTCAGAGAGAAAAGATTGGTTGTTTCTTCCTGAAACATAGATACATGACATCTCTATATAGTGGATGCTTAGATCTTTGACTTTTCCTAGCACGATACAAACTCCTCATGGTTGGACTCCTTTAATCCTAGACTTGCTGTCCTTCCTCCCGTTTCCTTGGTGCTGCAAATCCTTGTCTGACACATGACCGTCTTCTGCTACAGGCCTACGATGCACCTATGTCCTTGGCCTCCTTGGCAGCCAGCTGGCTGCAACCGAACTGCCACTGGCTTGATGCAACATACTAATGCATACAACAACACCACTGCCAAAAAGCAGCGCAACTCTGTGGACAGGAGAGTACTAGGACAACCATAGATCATGGACACTAGCTAGAATACCGATTATGAGTTTGATATTACACGGGCATAAGTACTAGAACCGCTGAATGCCTTAATTTGCAGCAACAAAGCTATTGAACCAACAGATGTGGGAAATAATTTCTGTGATGTGTTCCTTTTTGCATTTCCATGTTACTGTCATGTGCCCATGTCTACAAATGAACTGTTCTTGTTAAGATAACTTGCTTACAAACTATGTTCATATTGTTAGTGATAGGTTCTATTCACGGTAAACTGTAATTAGTCAGAATTTGAAAGAAAAAAAAGTTCAGCTCTGGTGGAATAATTATGTATCTATAGTAGCTCCTTAAAAATCCAGTAATAAACTTGTGTTGTCATGGACGCCAATATCAAACAATACCTAAGCTTATGCCTGAAAAAAGCGTAATTCTGAAAACTGAGATGTAAGACTCATGACATTTGGAAACAAAGAAGTTAGTTAAAATGATCCTACGGACACGCATATGAGCGGCAGATCTATCTAAATCGACGGTGCATGTGCGGAGAAATGGGTGCGATTACGAGGAGTGTCAAGGTGCCGGAGAGAGGAAGAGATCAGGAGAAGGGACATAACTAAAAAGAATTTCTATTGATAATATAATACTCCATCCGTAAAGAAATATAAGAGTGTTTAGATCACTAAAATAGTGATCTAAACACTTATATTTGTTTACAGAGGGGGTACTAATTCAGACACCAATTACATTCGATTCCAGAGACCAATTCACACCTAGACTGGCTAGAATCAGCCGAGCTAAGCTCTGATTCTGATGGCTAGCACGATTTACACTAACAGCTGAGCTACACTGAATCTGGTACCATGGGTGGTTCATTCAGTTGGTCCATACGAAGTAGGGGCAGACGGGTCCCATGGCCGGCGTCCAGTTGCCACACCCGAAGAAGCACTTCCCCTGCATCGGCCCTGGCACGGACACCACGCCTCCTCTGGTCGGTACCCTGCAGTAGCAGAAGCACGTCCCAGGCGAGCCACCACAGGGGCTTATCATATGAGGCTGCGGCGGCTGCTGCTGCTGCTGGATCAGCGGCGGCGCCAGCGGCGATGAGCCTCCGCAAGGGCTTGTGCGAAGCTGCGGCGACTGCTGCTTCTGCTGGATCGGCGGCGGCGGCGCCAACGCAGATGAGGCACCGCAAGGGCTTGTGAGAAGCTGCTGCGGCTGCTGCTGGATCGGCGGCGATGGCGCCAGCGAGCCGGTGATGGTCATCTTGACCCCACGCAGCATGAGCTCAACAAGAAGCCGCGCCGTGTTGCGGGCGTCGTCCAACCCGCAGTGCAGGCGGCCCTCCCAGTCCAGTCCCGCCGCCCGGACCGCCTCCTGAAGGGTGACCCGCCCTCCGCCGCCGAGCGCCGCCTGGAAGGGGACCCTCAGGTTGATCCAGCGATCGAAGTAGGACGGCTTCTCGATCCCCTTGAAGCGGCACTCTGACTCGAGCATGGTGCGGCAATCCCAATCTCCCCAGGTCACGATGGCCAAGCTCCCTGCCCCGCCGTCGCCGCCTTCAGCCAGGAGTCGTGCATCCAGAGCGCCTCGCCGAGTTCCACGCCGCCGTCCACGTCCTCCTGCCGGATGCCGGTGAGTTCCCTGCAAAATTGAGTCAGCACAGGTGATGTTTTGGACGAACGTACCTGCGAAACGCCGACTCGATGCGGCCGGTGGCGCCGTCGACGAGCACGGCGGGGAACTCAATGATTTCCTGCGGAAAGATCCGCGCGTCTTTCACGCACGTCGCCTCGAAGTCGACCACCACGAAGAAGTCGAAATCTTGCACCTGCCCCTGCCCGCGCGCCGCCATGATCGGTGCCATGTTCGACGAGGTGCGCGAAAACTCCGAGAATCGAGATCGGGAAAACTAGGGATCGGAAACTAGGGCGGGGAAGATCGGGGAAAGAGGGAATCGAGAACTAGGGCAGCGAAGGTCGGGGAAAGTTGGGATCGAGATCTGATTTGTTTTCTCCTCACGCTTGGGGCAGGCACAGTTGGCGCTCTTTTTTTTTCATTACGTGGTTGGCGCTATTTCTAATCTAATCAACAAATCAAAGGCTGTGGTTAGCGGGAAAAAAGACTAATGGCTGTGATTAGCGGGAACAACCAATGGCTGTGCTAGAAGACTGGTTTGAGTCTTTTTTTCTTTTTGCTTTTTTTGCGAGGAAACACTGAGAGCTTTATTGAATAAAAGCGTTCGCCGAGCAATCCGCCAACAGGCTACTGGTCAAGAAGCTAGGAACATTGTTAATCCAGTTTTCGGTTACGTCAATCGTGCAAGCATGCTTAGCACAGATATGAGCGGGGACCGTTGGCTGATCTTACAACATGATGAACATAAAAAGAATTTAAACTACCATCAAGCTCTCCAATTTCTATTAAGATATGAGCCACGACCGATCAAGAATCGTGGCGAGTGTTCCAGAGGTTGACTACCTCCAGACAGTCCGTCTCCAACACGATGTTTGAAAAAACCCTCAAGTTGGCGAAGATAACACATTCTCGCACTTTCATCGCCTCCGCTATGAGAGGATCTGTAACTCCAAGGAATGGTTTACTCCATGACCCATGAAAGAAATCAGGGGAGTGTGCAACACCCCCGCCTCCTCCTTTACCATCTTCACATTTGATTGCAGCATTCGTATTAATCTTGACGAAGCCTGGTTCCGGGGGTCGCCACCCATGTCCCGGCATTACTAGGGAATGCCGTCCGGGTATATCCAAGAGAGCTAGTGTCTCCCTGGTGCGGCGGATAGATGTCACCGGATCAAGCTTGTCTTCCCCGTGCGTCAGCCTATTCCTAGAATGCCAAATCGACCACAAGACTGAGACTAATATAGCTCGGTCTCTGGAAGTGAATTGTTCACCACAAATAATATCCTTGGCCCATGTAATTGGCTGCAGTATTGGCATATGAAAATCGAAAAGTTGTTGCGCCTCCTCCCAGAAGCTTACTGCATGTATGCACTTCAGTAGTGCATGCTCCAGGTCCTCCTCACTTGCCAAACAAATCTTGCATAGGTTCTACTACCCTATGTGCCGATGCACCAGTCTGCATTCATCAGGTAAAATACCCCTTAAAACTCGCCAAAAGAAAACTCTCACCTTGGGTAACACATTGAGCTTGCAAAGCGAATTCCACAGCCGTTGGTTATCAAATAGGGAACTGGTAGCCTGCCCTTCCTTTGGAGCTTGAAGCTCGCTGCGAGTCACTAGAGCTCGGTACGCCGACTTGACGGTGTAGTTGCCTGAAGCCTCGTGTGCCCATGCGAGAAAATCATCACCACCTCCTAATCGCAGTGGTATGTTCAATATAGCTTGCGCATCTGAGGGTATGAACGTGTCTCGAATTAGTTCCTTCCTCCATGACCAAGTGCATGTATCAATCAGGTCGCTCACAAGTGAAGCAGTGGTGTTCATAGGTCTAACTTGGGGAACCATTGTAGGCATTGATGGGATCCACTTATCATTCCATATCGATATGTTGGATCCATCTCCTACCCGCTTGATAAGCCCAGTAGTTAACGCTTCCCGTCCAGCCATGATAGCTCTCCAAGTTGCTGAGGATGAGCTTGGACTTGTTGAAGCAAATATGCCCTAGAGGCACTAATAAAGTTGTTATTTATATTTCCTTATATCATGATAAATGTTTATTATTCATGCTAGAATTGTATTAACCAGAAACTTAGTACATGTGTGTGTCCACATACGATCACGCAAGATCTATCTAGGAGATGCATAGCAACGAGACAGGGAGAGTGTGTCCATGTACCCTCGTAGACCGAAAGTGGAAGTGTTAGGTTAGCGCGGTTGATGTAGTCGAACGTCTTTGCGATCCAACCAATCCAAGCACCGAACGTACGGCACCTCTGCGTTCAACACATGTTCAGCTCGATGACGTCCCTTGAACTCTTGATCCAGTTGAGGCCGAGGGAGAGTTCCGTCAGCACGACGGCGTGGCGATGGTGATGATGAAGTTACCTGCATAGGGCTTCGCCTAAGCACTACGACGATATGACCTAGGTGTGTAACTGTCGAGGGGGCACCGCACACGGCTAAGAGAAGACTTGGTGTGCCTTTGGGGTGCCCCCTGCCCACGTATATAAAGGAGGGAGGGAGAGAGGCCGGCCCTCCTAGGGGCACGCCAAGTGTAGGGAGTCCTACTCCCAAGTCCAATAGGATTCCCTTTCCTTTTCGGAGTAGGAAAGAAGGAAAGGAGGGAGAGGGAGAAGGAAAGGGTGGGCCGCGCACCCCACCCCTTGTCCAATTCAATTTGGGCAGGGGGAGGCACGCGCCACCTCGTGGCCCTTCTTCCCTCTCTCCACTAAAGCCCAATCAGGCCCATTAACTTCCCCCGACGAATTCCCGTAACTCTCCGGTACTCCGAAAAATACCCGAATCACTCGGAACCATTCCGATGTCCGAATATAGCCTTCCAATATATCGATCTTTACCTCTTGACCATTTCGAGACTCCTCGTCATGTCCATGATCTCATCCGGGATTCTGAACAAACTTCGGTCATCAAATCACATAACTCATAATACAAATCGTCATTGAACGTTAAGCGTGCGGACCCTACGGGTTCGAGAACTATGTAGACATGACCGAGACACATCTCCGGTCAATAACCAATAGCGGAACCTGGATGCTCATATTGGCTCCTGCATATTCTACGAATATCTTTATCGGTTAAACCGCATAACAACATACTTCATTCCCTTTGTCATCGGTATGTTACTTGCCCGAGATTCGATCGTCAGTATCATCATACCTAGTTCAATCTCGTTACAGGCAAGTCTCTTTACTCGATCTGTAATGCAACATCCCGCAACTAACTCATTAGTCACATAGCTTGCAAGGCTTATAGTGATGTGCATTACCGAGAGGGCCCAGAGATACCTCTCCGATACACGGAGTGACAAATCCTAATCTCGATCTATGCCAACTCAACAAACACCATCGGAGACACCTGTAGAGCATCTTTATAATCACCCAGTTATGTTGCGACGTTTGATAGCACACAAAGTGTTCCTTCGGTATTCGGGAGTTGCATAATCTCATAGTCAGAGGAATATGTATAAGTCATGAAGAAAGCAATAACTACAAAACTAAACGATCATTATGCTAAGCTAACGGATGGGTCTTGTCCATCACATCTGAAAGTGCAACTATCCCTAGGTGGTTTTGGTAATTCCTAACAACATATAGCTCATTGAGCTAATGCTATTTCAAGATTAATATTTCAGGAAAGCTCAATGATTGGCATGGCATGGATGAGAAAAGTGGACCCCTCAAAATGCTAAGGACAAAAGGATTGGCTCATGCTCAAAGCTCAAGACTCTACATTTTCTATTTTAGTGATCCAAGATCACATTGAGTCTATAGGAAAAGGCAATACTATCAAGGAGGGATGAGGTGTTGCTTAATGAGGCTCTTGCTCAAGATGCTTAGTGATATGCTCCAAAGCCCTCAACTACTTCCTCACATCCACATATGACCTAAACCAAAAGTCAAACTCGGCCCCACCAATTCTTTCTATCCGGCGCCACCGAGTTCAGATAGCATAGCCACTACCACAAACCCTAGGCAAATCGGTCTCACCGATAGGGATCTCGGTCTCACCGAGATGGGATTGTAATCTCTCTGTTTCCCTTCGTAGCGTTTCGGTCCCACCGAGATGAGTGATCGGTCCCACCGAGATTGCAATGTAAACTCTCTGTTTCCCTTTCGTAACATTTCGGTCTCACCGAAATGAGCAAATCGGTCCCACCAAGTTTACCTGACCAACTCTCTGGTTAGCTTATTACCAAAATTGGTCTCACCGAGTTTGTGTAATCGGTCTCACCAAGATTATGTTATGCCCTAACCCTAACCATATCGGTCCAACCGAGTTGCATGTCAGTCCCACTGAAAATCCTAACGGTCACTAGATTTGCTGAATCGGTCCGACCGAGTTTATCAATTCGGTCCCACCGAGATTGGCAAGTTGTGTGTAATGGTTAGATTTTGTGTGGAGGCTATATATACCCCTCCACCTCCTCTTCATTCGTGGAGAGAGCCATTAGAACGAACCTACACTTCCAACTTACCTTTTCTGAGAGAGAACCACCCACACTTGTGTTGAGGCCAAGATATTCCATTCTTAACATATGAATCTTGATCTCTAGCCTTCCCAAGTTGCTTTCCACTCAAATCTTCTTTCCACCAAATCCATATCCTGTGAGAGAGAGTTGAGTGTTGGGGAGACTATCATTTGAAGCACAAGAGCAAGGAGTTCATCATCAACACACCATTTGTTACTTCTTGGAGAGTGCTGTCTCCTAGATTGGCTAGGTGTCACTTGGGAGCCTCCGACAAGATTGTGGAGTTGAACCAAGGAGTTTGTAAGGGCAAGGAGATCGCCTACTTCATGAAGATCTACCCTAGTGAGGCAAGTCCTTCGTGGGCGACGGCCATGGTGGGATAGACAAGGTTGCCTCTTCGTGGACCCTTCGTGGGTGGAGCCCTCCGTGGACTCGCGCAGCCGTTACCCTTCGTTGGTTGAAGTCTCCATCAAC
Source organism: Triticum urartu (assembly GCF_003073215.2). Classification (NCBI taxonomy): domain Eukaryota; kingdom Viridiplantae; phylum Streptophyta; class Magnoliopsida; order Poales; family Poaceae; genus Triticum; species Triticum urartu. Next base: position 181,389,487 of record NC_053024.1, on the reverse strand, counting down.
GTGGATGTACGATAGCACCACCTATCGGAACCACGACAAAAACATTCGTGTCTCCTATTGCGTTTGGATCCTCCAAACCCTTCCCTTTACATTCTTGCAAGTTGCATGCTTTACTTTCCGCTGCTCATATACTCTTTGCATGCTTGCTTGAATTGTGTTAAGATTGCTTGACTTGTCCAAAGTTGCTAAAATCAGCCAAGAACTAAAATTGGGAAAATGATAAGTTTTATTTAGTCAAGTAGTCTAATCAAACCCCCCCTTTAGACATACTTTCGATCCTACAAGTGGTATCAGAGCTTTGGTCTCCATTTGCTTTGATTTCCATAGCTTTTGGTAGTCATAGCCTTTGTTTCACAACCTAGGAGAGTATGGCGTCTAGCGAGGGAAATTACCACCGTAGAGGTCCTTACTTTGATGGTACTAATTTTGCTAGTTGGAAGCATAAGATGAAAATGCATATTCTTGGACATAACCCCGCCGTATGGGCTATTGTGTGTATTGGCTTGCAAGGTGAATTCTTTGATGGGAGAGAACCGAACTGTGAAGCTACCACGGAAGAGTTGAAGATGTTGCAATACAATGCTCAAGCTTGTGATATCCTCTTCAACGGACTGTGCCCCGAAGAATTCAACAAAATCAGTCGTCTTGAGAATGCAAAGGAAATTTGGGATACTTTGATTGATATGCATGAACGTACCGACTCCGTCAAGGAATCCAAGTTGGATGTGCTTCAATGTCAGCTTGACAAGTTCAAAATGAAGGATGGTGAAGGTGTCGCTGAAATGTACTCTAGGCTTGCTCTTATCACAAATGAGATCGCAGGCTTAGGAAGTGAAGAGATGACCGACAAATTTATCATCAAGAAGATCCTAAGAGCTTTGGACGGAAAATATGATACCGTATGCACATTGATCCAAATGATGCCCAATTACAAAGATCTCAAGCCAATGGAAGTCATTGGAAGAATTGTTGCTCATGAGATGTCACTCAAGGATAAGGAGGAGCTCCATAACAAGTCAAGTGGTGCTTATAAAGCCTCATGTGAAGCTCCCACATCATCAAGTGAGAAACAAACCTTCAATGAATAATTGAGCCTAATGGTGAAGAACTTCAACAAGTTCTACAAGAGTGGAAGCAAAGAGAGAAGTTCCAAGTCAAGGTCCCACAATGACAAAAGATCTTCTAGTCGAGAGCGAAATTGCTACAATTGTGGAAGACCCGGACACTATTCCAATAAGTGTACGTCACCCTACAAGAGAAGAGAAGATTCTCCAAAAAGAAGAAGTAGAAGAGAAGAATCACCATCAAGAGAGAGAAGGAGTAGAGATGATCGTTATGAATGAAGAACATCCCGGAGAAGTAAGGATTCGGAAAGGAAGGACAAGTCATCAAGGAGCTACACAAAACGAAGACATAAAGCTCATGTTGGTGAATGGGTATCCGGCTCCGACTCCGACAATCACTCCGAGAGAAGCTATCACTCCGACTCCGAATATACTCAAGATGAAAGTGTTGCCGGTCTAGCACTTGTGTCAACCAACTCCTACGACATATTTGATTCACCAAATGAAGGACTTGGAAGATGCTTCATGGCTAAAGGCCCAAAGGTATCACACCCCGAGTATGTTGATTTCAATAGTGATGAAGATGACTTATTAAGTGATGATGATTTACTTGTTGACAACTCTAGTGATGAATACTATGATGAAACGTCAATTAATCATGCTAATCAAGATAAAACGAATGACAATGATAAGGAGAAGATCGAGTTTCTAACTAAAGAACTAAACACTCTTAAGTTAGCTCATGAAACTATCTTAGGAGATCATCGAGAAATTTTAAGGACTCATGAGAAATTACGTTTTGAAAAGATCAACCTTGAGCAAGAGCATAAGTTCTTAAAGGCGATCAATGATGATCTTCGCAAGAAAAGTTCTTTTTACATTGCCAAGCGTTTACTCTTATCCACTTACATGCCTCAAGTCAAGTCTAGTAACAAGAACAAGAAAGATTCTTCCTCTAGTAGTAACAATATTCATGCTAAATCCAATGTTGTTGCTTCTAGTAGTTCTCTTGATTCCACTAATGATTCTCTTAGCCAAGTTACACTTGAGCAATAAAATAGCTTATTGAAGGGAATTATAGAGAAAGGTGTTTACAAGAGCCTTGCCGGGAGTAAGCAACTCGAGGAAATTGTACGCAAGCAAGGAAGGCACCGGAAGAACCAAGGTGTTGGTTTTGAACGAAAGTTCAATGCCAATGGAGTTGAGTGGGAAGAAGATCAATATCCCAAGACGAAGTTTGTTCCTCAACAAAAGAAGTATGATCCTAATTCCTTCAAAGGGACACAAGCTCAAGATGATCTTCCACCACAAGACCACAAGCAAAAAGGCAAGGATAAGCTTCAAGAGAAGATTAATGCATTTGAAGAAGCTCCTAAGGCCTTGGTCAAGTGGGTTCCCAAGACTACATCAATTCTACTTCATCAAGTACGACTACAACTCCAAGGATTCCCATCAAGATGATATGGATCCCGAAGAAGAAGAACTAGAGAGTTCCTGAGGGTGACTCCGCCAACATACTTCACTCTTATCATTTTGGCAAGAACAAGTGCAATCAACTTCCACATCTTGCACTAGTTCAAGGAGTCACAAACCCTCTTGTTGGTAATACAAGGGACAAGGTAACCTAATGCTTTCATAGACATCATCTTGTGTGTGCATGATGTCTACTACACAACCTTCTTCTTGTAGACGTTGTTGGGCCTCCAAGTGCAGAGGTTTGTAGGACAGTAGCAAATTTCCCTCAAGTGGATGACCTAAGGTTTATCAATCCATAGGAGGCGTAGGATGAAGATGGTCTCTCTCAAGCAACCCTGCAACCAAATAACAAAGAGTCTCATGTGTCCCCAACACACCCAATACAATGGTAAATTGTATAGGTGCACTAGTTCGGCGAAGAGATGGTGATACAAGTGCAATATGGATAGTAGATAATGGTTTTTGTAATCTGAAAATATAAAAACAGCAAGGTAACTAATGATAAAAGTGAGCACAAACGGTATTGCAATGCTAGGAAACAAGACCTAGGGTTCATACTTTCACTAGTGCAAGTCCTCTCAACAATAATAACATAATTGGATCACATAACTATCCCTCAACATGCAACAAAGAGTCACTCCAAAGTCACTGATAGCGGAGAACAAACGAAGAGATTATGGTAGGGTACGAAACCACCTCAAAGTTATTCTTTCCAATCAATCCGTTGGGCTATTCCTATAAGTGTCACAAACAGCCCTAGAGTTCATACTAGAATAACACCTTAAGACACAAATCAACCAAAACCCTAATGTCACCTAGATACTCCAATGTCACCTCAAGTATCCATGGGTATGATTATACGATATGCATCACACAATCTTAGATTCATCTATTCAACCAACACATAGAACCTCAAAGAGTGCCCCAAAGTTTCTACCGGAGAGTCAAGACAAAAATGTGTGCCAACCCCTATGCATAGGTTCATGGGCGGAACCCGCAAGTTGATCACCAAAACATACATCAAGTGGATCAATAGAATACCCCATTGTCACCACGGGTATCCCACGCAAGACATACATCAAGTGTTCTCAAATCCTTAAAGACTCAATCCGATAAGATAACTTCAAAGGGAAAACTTAATCCATTACAAGAGAGTAGAGGGGGAGAAACATCATAAGATCCAACTATAATAGCAAAGCTCGCGATACATCAAGATCGTATCACCTCAAGAACACGAGAGAGAGAGAGAGATCAAACACATAGCTACTAGTACATACCCTCAGCCCTGAGGGAGAACTACTCCCTCCTCGTCATGGAGAGCACCGGGATGATGAAGATGGCCACCGGAGAGGAATTCCCCCCTCCGGAAGGGTGCCGGCACGGGTCTAGATTGGCTTTCGGTGGCTACGGAGGCTTCTGGCGGCGGAACTCCTGATCTATTGTGCTCCCCAAAGTTTTTAGGGTATATGGGTATATATGGGAGGAAGAAGTACGTCGGTGGAGCCACGAGGGGCCCACGAGGGTGGAGGGCACGCCCCCTGCCTCGTGCCTTCCTTGTTGCTTCCCTTACATTCCAAAAATAAGTCTTCTGGATTGCATCCGTTCCAAAAATAAGTTCCGTGAAGTTTCAGGTCAATTGGACTCCGTTTGATTTTCCTTTTCTGCCATACTCTAAAACAAGGAAAAAACAGAAACTGGCACTGGGCTCTAGGTTAATAGGTTAGTCCCAAAAATCATATAAAATAGCATATAAATGCATATAAAACATCCAAGGTTGATAATATGATAGCATGGAACAATAAAAAATTATAGATACGTTGGAGACGTATCAGTGCATCACTCTATGTCTATGGATATCCTTGTTTGTTCCTTGTGGGACTAACCCGTGTAGGTATTGAAAGTGCAACTCACTCCAAAGGATTGCTCCAAATGATCTACATCAACATTGAGCATCCACATCTTCAACACCTACATGAAGTCATCATCGACAAAACCCAAGGTTAGTTCATCCCTCTTAGGGGGGATCTCACATCTAGGGGGAGCTTTACTCTAAGAATTGAGCTAAAGCAACTCTAATGGTGTGAACACAACAATGCTTTATGTAAAAGTGGTAACCCCACTTGTGCTTAAACGATGAGTATGACCTATGATCAAATGTTCTCATTTGACTCCTAAGTCAATATACTCATATATAGATGACCTAATCATCGCCAATTGCTTGATAAATGCTAGAATTGGTTGTGCATGCTTTGCCACATATTTCATTTGCCATTTTATTGTGTGAGCATGTTGGTTGCATAATTTACTCATTCGAGGACATCCACTTGTTGTTTTGATTGTTTGGTTCCTTTTTCTTTTGCCAAGTGGATGGACAAGAATGCCTAAGAACCTTCTCTAGCTATCTATGCTTTTCTCGTCTCAAACTCTATTCATGCTACATCAAAAAGTTTGATCAAGTCAGATTCGAACCACTCTGTGTTAGGAGCACTCGGAGTCCCCAATTCGTCACAGACTTAAACTTCCAAAACTTCTTTGTGCGTTTCGGTCTGACCAATTCATCCATTTCGGTCATACCGAGATCACTAAGTCGATCTAGGTTTTCAATCTCGGTGCAACCGATTTGAACTTTTCGGTCACACCGAGTTGCAGTAACTGCTTGCAGTTATGCATCTCGGTGCCACCGAGTTGTTCCACTCGGTCACACCGACGGGGTTAGGCTATATATATCCCCGGGCCAAAATTTGGAAAATTCTCCGAACCCCTTCGCCCGCGCTCAGTCTGCTCTGCCTCCCTGGGTCTCCGGATCGTCCTCCTCATCGCCAGCTGCCTCCCGCCGCTGGTCTCCGCCGCCGTCAACGGAAATCGTCTCTACCGTTGCCGACGTAGCAGGTCCATCGCCGCACTTAGGGTATGGACTTGATCCTTGTGCTAATCTCACTCTGATTCCTAGCACATTGTTTTTCCATGTATCTTGCCATGATTGAGATCACTCTATCCAGCGAAATCACTCCGTAGTTTAGTTGTGAATTGAAAATTTAGGGTTAGATTTCTACCGAAATCATCTCAGACCAAGCGAGTTGTTGAAATCGGTTCCACCGATTTGGCTAAGGCCATTGCACATGTGATTCTCAGTCTGACCGAGAATTGCAAATCGGTGTGACCGAGTTCAATTCTTTGTGAAACCCTAGCAGTCTCGGTGCCACCGAACTATGACTCGGTCTGACCGAGTTCACTAGTTTAGGTTCCAAAAGCTGCTTCGGTATCACCGAGTTTTCAAATCGGTAGATCCGAAATGCTTTTTGTGGAAAACTAAAACTAAGTTTTTGACTCATTCTTTTGCAAAAACCTCTGCACTTTGTGATGCTCATCCAATCTATCTCATCTATATCTATTCACAGGGTCTGCTGTCAGTGTTTGCATTATGTCAGATCAGAGTGACAGTCAGAACAAGTCTGAGGAGCAAGTTCACATGAGTGAGGGCACTATTCCCTCTAGCAACTATGATGATGGAAGCAGGAGTACACCCAGCAACTTGCCTAAGGCAGCAGAGAACCTCAGATTCCGAGGATGAGGACTATGTGGCTGTTGAGGAAGAGGCTGCCTCAAAGAGGAAAGTTCTGAAAAAGGAATATGGCACAGCTGCTGCAACTAAGCCAGGTCTGAAGACTAAGATGCCAGCAAGAAGACCACCCATGTCTAAGGCAAGGAAAGTTGCCACAGGAGAAACAATGGAGTTCACTCTTGAACCCAAGGAAACTGGAGATGGTAAGAAGAGGAAAGAAAGGGTCAAGAAGACCATTGCCAGAGTAATTGGGAAGCCCTAAATGATGGAAGATGAAGAGGAAGAGGTTGCTGCACCAGCACCTAAAGCTCAAAAGCTTATGGGAGATGCTATAAGATCAGGGGCTGCTCCATCTAAGCCCAAAGAAGCTCCCAAGGCAGCTGCTCCAAAACCCAAAGTTGCACCCAAGAGGAGTACAAGGAATATTCCAGTTGCAGAGAAGAAAAAGGCCCCAGTGCCTAAAGCTGCTATAGAAGAAGAAGATGATGAGTCGCATGTCTTGAGGAAGTTGAAGCCCAAAATTCTAGATCACAATGATGCTCATCCAGTAGCTGAGGACATGAAGCTCAGGAAGGATGCAGGACTCAGACAGTGGAGATTGACTGATCCCTATGCAGTCAGGAGCAGAACTGTTGTGGACTATAGGTTCCATACAAAGGAACATCAGGACTTCTATGAGACAGTGTTGCTTGAAAAGAAGCCTATAGTCTGTGATATGAGATGGATGGACTAGGAGTACATCAGGGAAAATGAAGAACACTATCCTGTAGTCTATGATAGTTTCAAGTCTTGTGGAGTAGAGGACTTTGTTGGGCAGAAGCTCACAAAGTGGAATGATGAGCTTATTATGCAGTTCTACTCCACAGCTCATTTCTACCCAGATGGAAGGATTGTCTGGATGTCTGAAGGTACTAGGTACCAGTCAACGGTTGAAGAATGGGAAAAATTGATCAATGCTCCTAAGGAGAATGAAGATGACTTGGATGTCTATGCCAAGAAGAAGAAGGATCACAACACCATGGCACATATGTACAGAGAGATCCCAGATGCTGCTCTTGAGACACACAAATTTGGATCAGTACATTACCTTCTGTCAGGTTTGTCAACAATCAACTGGATCCTCAGGCATACTCTATTGCCAAAGTCAGGTGATCATAAGATGATCAGAGGCCATGCAATTAACCTGCTTCACATATTTGATGTGCCTCAAAAGTTCAAAGTCATGAGCCTAATTGTGGAAACTATAAAGAGAACAGCTGCAGATCAGAAGAGAAATTGTGGGTATGCCCCACAGATCCAGGAGCTAATCAACTCCAAGATGGGCACTGGCACATATCTCTTGGAAAAGGATCATATGCCCATCTACCCAGACTTTGAGGACAACACTGTGGTAATGGATGAGAATGAACCATCTTCTGTGCAAGCACAAGCAAAGAGGGAGAAGGCAAGGACTGAAAAGGCTGCAAAGATGCCAACCATTGATGAGGCATCTCAGTATCTTCTGAAGAGCAAGCAAGATCAGCTTGGCTACTTGATTGCCTCCACTTCGAGGATTGAGAAGGGATTGGCCACCCTGACTCAAAACCAGGAGAGCTTGGAGAGGATCATGGAGCAGAAGTTCTGTGATTTATATGTGAAGGTCACAGAGATACAGTCAGTTGTTGAGCAACTTCAGGATGAAGTGCAGGACAAGAAGGGCAAGTCTACCATTGATGCTTTTGCTAGAGTGCCCATAGGACAGAGATCTGCTGCAGTGCCAGCTACAGACACCAGAGCAACTTCATCTGCACCAGCTACAACTTTAGTGCCACCAGCTCCAGCACCCACTCCACCAGCTCCATCTACATCAACTGATTCCTTCGTCCTTGGAGTTTTATCTACACCACCACCTGAAGACCAAGCCTGAGAGTCGGTCTAGCACTATGCATTTTTTATGAACTTTTTGGTAACTTGTTGCCAAAGGGAGAGAAAATGTATAGATCATAGGCTTCGAAAGAGAGTGTTGCTCTTTGTTCTCTCTTGTTGTTTGGTGGTTGAACTTTGTTATTTGCTTGTTTGAGATACTTTATGCTTTTGTGTGATACTTGGATGATCATGTGTTTGATCATATGCTACCTTGATGCTTGTTGAATGACATTATCCTTTTATATCCCCATATGATCATTCACTTTGCTTGGTGATGAGTGCATGTATTTAATTATTATCATTTTGAGCGCTCCACCAAGATGTATGTGACATGGAAGAGTAACCCATGATCCTAACTCATTGTGCATTTGCAGTCCAAAGCAAATCTTAAACTATGCACAAATTTAGGGGGAGCTCTTGCTTTTCACATACTTCTCAAAGCGACAATGTTTTTCACTCTTATTATCATTTGTCGAAGCTTTGATCTATATGTTGTCATCAATTACCAAAAAGGGGGGATTGAAAGTGCAACTATCCCTAGGTGGTTTTGGTAATTCCTAACAACATATAGCTCATTGAGCTAATGCTATTTCAAGATTAATATTTCAGGAAAGCTCAATGATTGGCATGGCATGGATGAGAAAAGTGGACCCCTCAAAATGCTAAGGACAAAAGGATTGGCTCAAGCTCAAAGCTCAAGACTCTACATTTTCTATTTTAGTGATCCAAGATCACATTGAGTCTATAGGAAAAGGCAATACTATCAAGGAGGGATGAGGTGTTGCTTAATGAGGCTCTTGCTCAAGATGCTTAGTGATATGCTCCAAAGCCCTCAACTACTTTCTCACATCCACATATGACCTAAAAAAAAGTCAAACTCGGCCCCACCGATTCTTTCTATCCGGCACCACCGAGTTCAGATGTCATAGCCACTGCCACAAACCCTAGGCAAATCGGTCTCACTGATAGGGATCTCGGTCTCACCGAGATGGGATTGTAATCTCTCTGTTTCCCTTTGTAATGTTTCGGTCCCACCGAGATGAGCGATCGGTCCCACCGAGATTGCATTGTAAACTCTCTGTTTCCCTTTCGTAACATTTCAGTCTCACCAAAATGAGCGAATCGGTCCCACCGAGTTTACCTGACCAACTCTCTGGTTAGCTTATTACCAAAATCAGTCTCACCGAGTTTGTGTAATCGGTCTCACCGAGATTACGTTATGCCCTAACCCTAACCATATCGGTCCTACCGAGTTGCATGTCGGTCCCATCGAAAATCCTAACGGTCACTAGATTTGCTGAATTGGTCCGAACGATTTTATCAATTCGGTCCCACCGAGATTGGCAAGTTGTGTGTAACGGTTAGATTTTGTGTGGAGGCTATATATACTCCTCCACCTCCTCTTCATTCGTGAAGAGAGCCATCAGAACGAACCTACACTACCAACTTACCTTTTCTGAGAGAGAACTACCTACACTTGTGTTGAGGCTAAGATATTCCATTCTTACCATACGAATCTTGATCTCTAGCCTTCCCAAGTTGCTTTCCACTCAAATCTTCTTTCCACCAAATCCATATCCCGTGAGAGAGAGTTGAGTGTTGGGGAGACTATCATTTGAAGCACAAGAGCAAGGAGTTCATCATCAACACACCATTTGTTACTTCTTGGAGAGTGGTGTCTCCTAGATTGGCTAGATGTCACTTGGGAGCCTCCGACAATATTGTGGAGTTGAACCAAGGAGTTTGTAAGGGCAAGGAGATCGCCTACTTCGTGAAGATCTACCCTAGTGAGGCAAGTCCTTCATGGGCGATGGTCATGGTGGGATAGATAAGGTTGCTTCTTCGTGGACCCTTCGTGGGTGGAGCTCCGTGGACTCGCGCAACCGTTACCCTTCATGGGTTGAAGTCTCCATCAACGTGGATGTATGATAGCACCACCTATCGGAACAACGACAAAAACATCTGTGTCTCCTATTGCGTTTGAATCCTCCAAACCCTTCCCTTTACATTCTTGCAAGTTGCATGCTTTACTTTCCGCTGCTCATATACTCTTTGCATGCTTTCTTGAATTGTGTTAAGATTGCTTGACTTGTCCAAAGTTGCTAAAATCAGCCAAGAACTAAAATTGGGAAAAGGATAAGTTTTATTTGGTCAAGTAGTCTAATCACCCCCCCTCTAGACATACTTTCGATCCTACAACATCATTCTCTAATGACGTGACCCCGTTTATCAAATGACAACACATGTCTATGGTCAAGAAACTTAACCATCTTTGATTAACGAGCTAGTCAAGTAGAGGCATACTAAGGGACACTCTGTTTTGCCTATGTATTCACACATGTATTATGTTTCCGGTTAATATAATTCGAGCATGAATAATAAATATTTATCATGATATAAGGAAATATAAATAACAACTTTATTATTGCCTCTAGGGCATATTTCCTTCAGTCTCCCACTTGCACTAGAGTCAATAATCTAGTTCACATCGTCATGTGATTTAATACCAATAGTTCACATCTTTATGTGATTAGTTCAGATCTCCATGTGACTAACACCGAAAGGGTTTACTAGACTCAATAATCTAGTTCACATCACTATGTGATTAACACCCAAAGAGTAGTAAGGTGTGATCATGTTTTGCTTGTGAGAGAAGTTTAGTCAACGGGTCTGCCACATTCAGAGCCATATGCATTTTGCAAATTTTCTATGTCTACAATGCTCTGCACGGAGCTACTCTAGCTAATTGCTCCCACTTTCAATATGTATCCAGATTGAGACTTGGAGTTATCCGGACCAGTGTCAAAGCTTGCATTGACATAACCCTTTACGACGAAATTTTTGTCACCTCCATAACCGAGAAACATGTCCTTATTCCACTAAGGATAATTTTGACCGCTGTCTAGTGATTCACTCCTGGATCATTTGTTGTGAACGAAGCTGACAAATGTGTGTACTATCGCCATGGTGGGGGCGAGGGAGTTATCCTTTGCTTGTATGTTGATGACATACTGATTTTCAGAACAAATCTGAATGTTATTAAGGAGGTCAAGAATTCCCTATCTCGCTGTTTTGAGATGAAGGATTTAGGAGTGGCCGATGTCATTCTCATCAAGTTGTTGAGAGACGATGATGGTGGGATTACATTGCTTCAATCTCACTATGTGGAAAAGATCTTGAGTCGCTTTGGCTATAGTGACTGCAAGCCCTCTCCAACACCTTATGATGCAAGTGTGTTACTTCGAAAGAATCGAAGAATTGCTAGAGACCAATTGAAATATTCTCAGATTATTGGCTCGCTTATGTACTTAGCCAGTGCTACAAGACCTGACATCTCTTTTTCCGTTAGCAAACTGAGTCGGTTTGTCTCAAAACCAGGAGATGAGAATTGGAAAGCTCTAGAGAGAGTTTTGCGTTATTTGAAAGGCACTGCAAATTATGGAATTCACTACACCGGGCACACAAAGGTGCTTGAAGGGTATAGTGACTCAAACTGGATCTCAGATGTTGATGAGATAAAGGCCACACGCGGATATGTATTCACTCATGGAGGTGGCGTTGTTTCTTGGAAGTCTTGGAAGCAGACCATCTTAACGAGGTCAACAATGGAAGCAGAACTCACAGCACTAGATACAGCTACGATCGAAGCAGATTGGCTTCGTCGGCTCTTGAATGACTTGCCGGTTGTTGATAAACCTGTATCGGGTATCCTTATGAACTGCGATAATCAAACTGTGATCACGAAAGTGAGCAGCTCATAGGATAACATGAAGTCATCAAGACACGTTCAGAGAAGGTTAAAGTCTGTCAAGAAAATGAAAAACTCTGGAGTTATTGCATTGGATTATATCCAAACGTCTAAAAATCTGGCAGATCCTTTTACTAAGGGTCTATCACGTAATATGATAGATAATGCATCAAGGGAGATGGGTATGAGACCCACAATATGAGTTGTTCACAATGGTAACCTATTCTTTGTGATCGGAGATCTCGTGAATTAGATGTGGAAGACAAGCTGTTGGTCAATTGAGAGGAGAGTATCCTTACTATTCACAATACCACTCCATGAAGATGCAATACTCTCCTAATCTGCATGACAGGTTGATGTATATCTTAATGTGTTCTAAGTGGCTCATTTAAGCAGAGATGTTATCCTGCAGAACATCTTTTGAAGAACACACCTATATGAGTCTGATTGTCAAACGTCGCAATCTATGAGAGTAGGGTTCTCTCTAGTAAACTCATGAAAGGTCACGGAGTATGACGCATAAGCTCCACCCACGGGGAAGACCCACGGTAGCCACGTATCGGTCAAGGCTTTATGTGAAGCTAGATTCGTAGAAAACTTGCAGTTCAAGGCCCAGTCCACTCTTCAAGTTGCTTACTAGTGTAGCATAGAGTTCTAGGAGGAAGTTCAACTTAACAGTCTCCACTGCAGTACCGGTATATAAAACAGTGTTTTGGAACCAAAGGCAATTTTTGTGTGCCTCTGGGATCTAGTGGGGGATTGCTGGAATTTTGTCTATTTTGGGCCTAGCCCAATAGCAGTTTCAGAAATTCTTAATAAATCCTAGAGGCCCACGTAGCCCATTCATGCAAGGCAAGAGGTGGAACTAAAGTTTAGTACCACATTGCTAGTTTAGAGGGAGTTGGACCTCTTTATAAGGGAGGTTCTTTCCCCACTTGTATGAGCATGAGAACAAGAGGGGCATCCACGCGCGCTCCTCCTCCTCCGCCCGCCACGCCTCGTCACGACGTGCCGCGGGTTGCGGGAATGAGCTGAGCCGATTTCTAAATTTTTGCCACGCACTACGGGAATACGAAAGGTCACACGGAAGTTGAAAAGATTTTTGCGAAAGTGGAGTTCGAATGCGAACGGTGCAGCCCTTCGGCTGCTGGCTGTTCGCTTCATCTCCATCTCTTCGTTTCACCTCCTGTCGCTGCCCTCTCGCCTCCTTCTCTTGCACCTATAAAAGGGAGGTCGCTCCTCCCAGAGAGGCGCACCAGAACTACTCCTTCCCTCGCCATCGGTTCCATCTCTGAGCTGTTGCTGTCTTCCTCATCCCGGCTTGCGGCGTGCACCGCACGCCGGGACAGTAGGCCTCCGAAACCGCACCTTTTGAGTCCTGTACGGGAGAAGGGTGATAAGGTTTTTGGGGAGCGCTCATCGCGACTATTGGCTGCTTCATCACGGATGATCCGGTCGCCGATGACTACTTCCCCTACGACGACTTCTTTTCTGACGTCCACGACCTCCTCGACGACATGGCAGGCGAGGACACCGACCCCAAGTCCAGCGCTTCTGCTGCTGCTGTCCCATACGTGTTTTTCTCCTTTCTATTATAGGTCCTGCTACAGTTCCTTGTTCTAGTATTTGCCCTAGATATGTTAGACTCTATTTCATATATGCAACTTGCTATACTGTCTGCTCTAGATATGTTTAGTTACAGTTCATATATGAAGATGTTGTTTACCTTCTCTTTGTCAAATCGCATGGCTTGTTTTATCACTACTATACTGGTCATGCTTTATCTAGTATTTCTGTTAATAAAATCATTCGGTAAATTGCTCATATTTCCAACAATCCAAAAACCTTATCATAGGCAATTTACCCCAAGTGGTTTTGCTGCTTCCGTGAGACCTCCTATGTTTGAGGGTATCCACTATAAGAGGTGGCGCGTGAGAGCACTCTTGTGGTTTCAAACCATGAGTTGCTATGACGCCACGCTTGGCAAGCCTGAAGGGGAGCTTGATGCCCAACAGGAACAAGCGTTTCAGAAAATGGATACTCTGTTTAAGACTGCTCTCTTGAGTGTTCTTGGTGAGAACATAGTTGATGCTTATGCGTCAATTGATAATGGAAAAGATATGTGGGACACACTCGAGGCCAAGTTTGGGGTCTCGGATGCAGGCACTGAGCTGTACATCATGGAGCAATTCTATGATTACAGGATGACTAAAGAGCGCTCCGTGGTTGAGCAAGCTCATGAGATACAGTCATTTGCTAGAGAACTTGAGCACTTCAATTGTATGCTACCAGACAAGTTTATTGCTGGAGATATCATCACTAAGCTTCCTCCTTCGTGGAGGAACTTTGCTACCTTACTGAAGCATAAGAGGCAGGAGTTTTCTATTTCGGATCTCATTGGCACTCTTGATGTGGAAGAAAAGGCGAGAGCAAAGGACACACGTGCTCGAGGTATTGAGGGAGGATCTAGTGCCAATGTGGTACAGAAGCAGAACTTCCAGCCCCACAAGTTCAAGAACAAGGGCAAGTTTGATGGTAAAGCAAAGTTTGATGGGAAGAACAAGGTTGTCTAGCACAAGAACTTCAAGAAGAAGAATGACAAGAAGAAAGGTGTATGTCATGTGTGTGGGGATCCTGATCATTGAGCTCCTAGTTGCCCTAATCTCTATGACAAGCATCATCCCGGGAAAGGCGGCAAGACAACTAATGTTGTCATTGGAGACATTGATATGAAGGATGCTGGGTATGGTATATTTCCCACTATTCTTTCAGTATGTCATTCTCCTGATTGGTTGATTGACACGGGTGCTAATGTGCATGTATGCGGTGATATTTCCATGTTTTCGTCTTATCAGACCGCAGGGACTTCAACCATGCTGATGGGTAACGGTTCAAGTGCTTCTGTTCGTAGTGTTGGCACGGTTGATCTGAAGTTTACTTCGGGGAAGATCGTGCGGCTGAGGAACATGCATTATGTCCCCTCCATCAATAAAAATCTTGTTAGCGGATCTCTTCTGTGTAGAGATGGCTACAAGCTTGTCTTTGAGTCGAATAAATTTGTAATATCCAAGTATGGAACCTTTGTTGGTAAAGGCTATGAGTCAGGAGGCCTGTTTCATTTATCCTTATCAGACGTTTGCAATAAAGTTGTTAATCATATTTGCAACAATAGTGAATCAAATGTGTGGCATTCACGTCTTTGTCATGTTAATTTTGGTTGCATGTCACGACTAGCGAAGTTGAACTTAATCCCTAATTTCACCACTGTCAAAGGATCCAAGTGTCAAGTGTGTGTGCAAGCTAAGCAACCTCGTAAGTCACACACGACTGCGGAAACGAGAAATCTTGCACCACTAGAGCTCATACATTCAGATCTTTGTGAAATGAATGGTGTTTTGACAAAAGGTGGAAAGAAATATTTCATGACGTTAATTGACGACTGCACTAGATACTGCCGTGTGTATCTTTTGAAATCTAAGGATGAGGCTTTGAACTTTTTCAAGATCTATAAAGCTGAAGTGGAAAACCAACTTGATCAAAGAATCAAGAGGCTTAGGTCCGACCATGGTGGAGAGTATTTTTCCAATGAATTTGATGCTTTTTGTGCGAAACATGGTATAATCCATGAGAGGATGCCTCCCTACTCACCTCAGTCAAATGGGGTGGCCGAAAGAAAGAACCGTACTCTAACTGATTTGGGTAACGCCATGTTAGACACATCGGGTCTCTCCAAGGCATGGTGGGGGGAGGCGATATTGACGGCATGTCATGTCCTAAACCGAGTTCCCACAAAGAACAAAGAGATAACTCCATTCGAGGAATGGGAGAGGAAAAGGTTAAAACTCTCTTATCTAAGAACATGGGGTTGTTTGGCGAAAGTCAATGTTCCAATTCCAAAGAAGCGGAAGCTTGGACCAAAGACTGTGGATTGTGTTTTCCTGGGATATGCTTTTCATAGCATTGGCTATAAATTCTTGATTGTAAAATCTGAGGTACCTGACATGCATGTCGGTACAATCATGGGGTCGAATGATGCGACTTTCTTTGAAGATATCTTTCCCATGAAGGATATGGCTACCTCATCTAATCAGGAGATGCCTAGTTCATCGAATCAGGAACCAGTTATAATTACCAAACCTGCCATTTCGATAGAACACTTTGAAAGTCCCGTGGAGGAGAACAATGGAGTTCCTACTAGGAGAAAGAGACAGAGGACTGCAAAGTCCTTTGGTGATGATTTTCTTGTGTATCTCATAGATGACACTCCCAGTTCTATTTCAGAGGCCTATGCATCTGAAGATGCTGACTATTGGAAGGAAGCAATTCGTAGCGAGATGGATTCCATCTTGGCGAATGAAACTTGGGAGATAACTGATCGTCCTTATGGGTGCAAACCTATAGGATGCAAATGGGTATTCAAGAAGAAGCTTAGGCCTGATGGTACTGTTGAAAAGTACAAGGCTCGGCTCGTGGCTAAGGGTTATACCCAAAAGGAAGGTGAAGACTTCTTTGATACTTACTCGCCTGTGGCCCGACCGACCACTATTCGAGTTCTACTTTCACTAGCTGCCTCGCATGGTCTTCTCGTTCATCAAATGGATGTTAAGACTACTTTCCTAAATGGAGAGTTGGACGAGGAAATTTATATGGAACAACCAGATGGGTTTGTACTAGATGGTCAGGAAGGAAAAGTGTGCAAGTTGCTAAAGTCTTTGTATGGACTCAAGCAAGCACCCAAATAGTGGCATGAGAAGTTTGAAAGAACTTTAACAGCTGCAGGCTTTGTTGTGAAAGAAGCTGACAAATGTGTGTACTATCGCCATGGTGGGGGCGAGGGAGTTATCCTTTGCTTATATGTTGATGACATACTGATTTTTGAAACAAATCTGAATGTTATTAAGGAGGTAAAGAATTTCCTATCTCGCTGTTTTGAGATGAAGGATTTAGGAGTGGCCGATGTCATTCTGAACATCAAGTTGTTGAGAGACGATGATGGTGGGATTACATTGCTTCAATCTCACTATGTGGAAAAGATCTTGAGTCGCTTTGGCTATAGTGACTGCAAGCCCTCTCCAACACCTTATGATGCAAGTGTGTTACTTCGAAAGAATCGAAGAATTGCTAGAGATCAATTGAAATATTCTCAGATTATTGGCTCGCTTATGTACTTAGCCAGTGCTACAAGACCTGACATCTCTTTTGCTGTTAGCAAACTGAGTCGGTTTGTCTCAAAACCAGGAGATGAGCATTGGAAAGCTCTAGAGAGTTTTGCGTTATTTGAAAGGCACTGCAAATTATGGAATTCACTACACCGGGCACCCAAAGGTGCTTGAAGGGTATAGTGACTCAAACTGGATCTCAGATGCTGATGAGATAAAGGCCACGAGCGGATATGTATTCACTCATGGAGGTGGCGCTGTTTCTTGGAAGTCTTGCAAGCAGACCATCTTAACGAGGTCAACAATGGAAGCAGAACTCACAGCACTAGAAACAGCTACGGTCGAAGCAGATTGGCTTCGTCGGCTCTTGAATGACTTGCCGGTTGTTGAGAAACCTGTACCGGGTATCCTTATGAACCGCGACAATCAAACTGTGATCACGAAAGTGAGCAGCTCAAAGGATAACATGAAGTTATCAAGACACATTCAGAGAAGGTTAAAGTCTGTCAGGAAAATGAAAAACTCTGGAGTTATTGCACTAGATTATATCCAAACGTCTAAAAATCTGGCAGATCCTTTTACTAAGGGTCTATCACGTAATGTGATAGATAACACATCGAGGGAGATGGGTATGAGACCCACAATATGAGTTGTTCACAGTGGTAACCTATGCTTTGTGATCGGAGATCCCGTGAATTAGATGTGGAAGACAAGCTGTTGACCAACTGAGAGGAGAGTATCCTTACTATTCACAATACCACTCCTGAAGATGCAATACTCTCCTAATCTGCATGGCAGGTTGATGTATATCTTAATGTGTTCTAAGTGGCTCATTTAAGCAGAGATGTTATCCTGCAGAACATCTTTTGAAGAACACACCTATATGAGTCTGATTGTCAAACATCACAATCTATGAGAGTAGGGTTCTCTCTAGTAAACTCATGAAAGATCACGGAGTATGACGCATAAGATCCACCCGCGGGGAAGACCCACAGTAGCCACGTATCGGTCAAGGCTTTATTTGAAGCTAGATTCACAGAAAACTTGTAGTTCAAGGCCCAGTCCACTCTTCAAGTTGCTTAATAGTGTAGCATAGAGTTCTAGGTGGAATTTCAACTTAACAGTCTCCACTGCAGTACCGGTATATAAAACAGTGTTTTGGAACCAAAGGCAATTTTTGTGTGCCTCTGGGATTTGGTGGGGGATTGCTGGAATTTTGTCTATTTCGGGCCTAGCCCAATAGCAGTTTCAGAAATTCTTAATAAATCCTAGAGGCCCACGCAGCCCATTCATGCAAGGCAAGAGGTGGAACTAAAGTTTAGTCCCACATTTCTAGTTTACAGGGAGTTGGAACTCTTTATAAGGGAGGTTCTTTCCCCACTTGTATGAGCATGAGAACAAGAGGGACATCCACGCACGCTCCTCCTCCACTGCCCTCCTCGCCACGCCACGCCTCGTCACGATGTGCCACGGGTTGTGGGAATGAGCCGAGCCGATGTAAATTTTTGCCACGCACTACGGGTATATGAAAGGTCACACAGAAGCTGAAAAGATTTTTGCGAAAGTGGAGTTCGAATGCAAACGGTGCAGCCCTTCGGCTGCTGGCTGTTCGCTTCATCTCCATCTCTTCGTTTCACCTCCTGTCGCTGCCCTCTCACCTCCTTCTCTTGCACCTATAAAAGGGAGGTCGCTCCTCCCAGAGAGGCGCACCAGAACTACTCCTTCCCTCGCCATCGGTTCCATCTCTGAGCTGTTGCTGTCTTCCTCATCCCGGCTTGCGGCGTGCACCGCACACCGGGACAGTAGGCCTCCGAAACCGCACCTTTTGAGTCCTGTACGGGAGAAGGGTGATAAGGTTTTTGGGGAGCGCTCATCGCGACTACTGGCTGCTTCATCACGGATGATTTGGTCGCCGATGACTACTTCCCCGACGACGACTTCTTCCCCGATGTCCACGACCTCCTCGATGACATGGCAGGCAAGGACACCGACCCCAAGTCCAGCGCTTCTGCTGCTGCTATCCTGTACGTGTTCTTCTCCTTTCTAGTAGAGGTCCTGCTACAGTTCCTTGTTCCAGTATTTGCCCTAGATATGTTAGACTCTATTTCATATATGCAACTTGCTATACTGTCTGCTCTAGATATGTTTAGTTACAGTTCATATATGAATATGTTGTTTACCTTCTCTTTGTCAAATCACATGGCTTGTTTTATCACTACTATACTGGTCATGCTTTATCTAGTATTTCTGTTAATAAAATCATTCGGTAAATTGCTCATATTTCCAACACTCCCTGCCCCTGCCATCGCCACCTTCAGCCAGGAGTCGTGCATCTAGAGCGCCTCGCCGAGTTCCACGCCGCCGTCCACGTCCTCCTGCCGGATGCCAGTGAGTTCCCTGCAAAATTGAGTCAGCACATGTTGATGTTTTGGACGAATGTACCTGCGAAGCACCGACTCGATGCGGCCGGTGGCGCCGTCGACGAGCATGGCGGGGAACTCGATGATTTCCTGCGGGAAGATCCTCCCGTCTTTCATGCACGTCGCCTCGAAGTCCACCACCACGAAGAAGTCGAAATCTTGCACCTGCCCCTGCCCACGCGCCGCCATGATCGCTGTCATGTTCGATCCCGAGAGTCGAGATCGGGGAAACTAGGGATCGAAAACTAGGGCGGCGAAGATCGGGGAAAGAGGGGATTGAGAACTAGGGCAGTGAAGCTCGGGGGAAGTTGGGATCGAAATCTGATTTGTTTTCTTGTCACGCTTCGGGAGGCACAATTTCTAATCCAATCCGATACTTTTTGGCTTGGCACTCTTTTTTTTACGTGGTTGGCGCTATTTCTAATCTCATCAACAAATCAAAGGCTGTGATTAGCAGGAAAAAAGACCAATGGCTGTGCTGGAAGACTCGTTTGACTATGTTTAGTTGGTTTTGTTGGAGTTTTTTTATTGTGTGTGTGAGTCTTAGAGCATCTTGTGTTAAACTTGATGATGTAAAAACAGTTATTGGCCAGAAGAGATAAGGTGTTTGGGCACCATGGCTGCGGAAAAATATCAGGTGCTACTAGCCCTTAGGTGATACCGTGATACAGGATTCTGGCAGCCGTTGAATCTTACATCCGACGGCATTTGAGAAATTGTTGTACCTGCATGCAATTTTGAGACTCTTAGATGGTTCTTTTTCTTTTTGCAAAATGTTCAAGACCTCCCGGAGCCATCACATCTGAGATCCAATGCCTCGAAAGTCTGTATCATGGTATCACATAAAGAGTTAGTAGCACCTGATATTTTCCCCCGTGCCCGCCCGTTGCTTTTCATATGCCCAAAAGCTGGAGCCCAAAAAATTGGAAAGCAATTTAAACGTGAAATCCAACGGTTGAGAGCGCGGAAGCTCCGAACGAGGCCAACGACTCTACAGTGCTCGAGTCGGTAGATTGGAGGATACCCAACTTCTAATAAACCTGGATGGCTGATGATGGTATAGTGCGACCATCTCGGGCGGGGATACTATCCGAATTGGCAGTAGCATTTCGAGCTTCCGCAACGGTTTTCTTAGCCGACGAGTACGAGCGGTGGAGTGTTGGTGGGGCTGGGGACAGTCGCCAAATTGGTGGCGACAGGTATGTTTCACCGTCACAGTTGGGTTCCCGACATAGCAACACTGGAAGGCGTCTAGTGATAGTTACATTTAACTGTTATAACATGACCCTGGTTAGCCTGGCTGGAGCCGGCGGGAGACATTTGGTCTGAGCTGTTACTTGGTCAATTTGGGCCATGCATTAAAGATCCAACGATCCACGTGTAACTTTTCTTTTCTTTTTTTGAAATAATCATGTATATTTGATTAAACAAATATTTTCTCCATCCCAGAATATAAGAGCGTTTTTAACACTTATGGGATGGAGGAAGTAGATTACAAATAGTACACATGTGGCCATTACAAGAGACACGCATAAATGTCTTGCAATATTGCATCAAAGACTCTGCAATAAGCAAAATTAAAATTTCACTGTGACAGAATCTTGTGCCACGCCAAAACGTCGCCCACCATCGTCCTCCACCGCCGCCGAGGCAACGCTAAAGAAAGAAGGAAACGGTCGTCATACCTAGATATAGAGGAGCACCTTCACATACAATGATGCTTTTCAAGCCGATGAACTGGACCGCCGCAACCGACGAGACTGAGGCTTTGTGGCACATGTGTGTCCGCTAGATCCTAGAGTTGTCAACTTTATCCGATGCGATTGAAGAATAGGAACACCACTGCTTACTGCCATCCACACACCCCATTGTAAGACACAAAACACAACTGAGACAGTCAACACCAAGGCCACCTAGGAGAGTGCTGTGTGCCGACCATCAAACACAAATCTCACCGTGTGCTTTGTGATGGGTTCGATCTTGTGGTGTTCTTTCCTAGTGACAGAAGAGGCAGAAATACACGCATGTATCGTTGCTATTAAGGATAGATGGGGGTTATTCCTACATGAATAGACTTCGCCTAAATCATGTCATCCTTCTTATTGCATTACTCCGTTTTTCCATGAACTTAATACACTAGATGTATGCTGGACAGCGGTCGATGTGTGGACTAATAGTAGTAGATGCATGCAGGAGTTGGTCTATTAATTTTGGACATGATGCCTATATGTTGATCATTGCCTTGGATATCGTCATAATTATTCGATCTTCTATCGATTGCTCAACAATAATTTGTTTACTCACCATGCACTACTAGGGAAAACCTTATACACAACATCTTAGCAGTAGCGCTGGTTAAATGAGGCGCTACTGCTACTTAGTAGTAGCGCGTGTAAGAAAACGGCACACCTGCTATCACTTTAGCAGTAGTGTGTAGTAGCAAAACGCGCTGTTGCTAAACTTGAACTGGGCGCACATGGCTAGCCCCACTTAGCAGCAACGCGTATTGTACCCAGCGCTACTGCTATGCTCCGTAGCAGTAGCACTTTTCTCAAACCCGCGCTACTACTAATCCTACCTTATCGTCCCCACGCGGCCGACCCCCTCACTCTCCCTCTCAGTCACTCTCCCCCGCACGCCTTGTCGTCCGCCGCCGCCGCGCTGTTCCTCCTCCACCGAGGTACTCCCTCCATCCCTCCTCCTCCCTCCCCCTCCTCCCCTCCCTCCCCCTCCCACCGCACCCTCCTCCGACCGCCCCTCCCCTCTCCTCCTCCGGCCGCCCCCTCCTCCCTCCTCCGTCGACAGCCCTCCTCCCACCGTCCCCTTCCCCTCCTCTCCCCTCCCTCCTCCCACCCCTCCTCCCTCCCTCCTCCGACCCCACCGCCCTCCTCCCCCTCCTCCTCTCTCCTCCCTCCTCCCACCCCTCCTCCCTCCATCTCTATTTTTTTTTTCTGTTTTTACTGCAGTTTTTTTTTACTATTGTATAATGTAGTTTTTACTGTTTTTAGTAAGTGTTTAATAGAATTAGTAATAAAATTAATAGAACTAGTTGAACTAGTTTATTTTTATTTATAGTAAGTGCTTGGTTGAACTAGTTGAATTAATAGAACTAGTCTAATTAAAAATTTACTATAGAACTAGTTTATTTTTAGTAAGAAAATTAATAAAAACTAGTTTATTTTTAGATGTATTTAACAAAATTCTAGGTTGATTCGTTTTGAAGTGGACATGTCATATTTTGAACATGTCACATTTGTTGTTATTTTTTAGTTAAAGCAATTATTCCCGCATCAACGTCGATATTGCCTATCCTACATCCTCGTCGTCGACTCGGAGGAGGAGGCCTGCTTGATCAGAGGGGCCATGTCCGGGACCGGGCTCCGCCGAGCTGGTACTGGGAGGTGCTACCTTCCGGGGCGCAGGTTGGTGAGGAGCCAGACCATCGTTGACCCAATTCTTCTTTGGTGGCGGTCGCGTGGGCCAGTGATGATGCGGAGGCTTGAGGACCCCGCGAAGGTGGTACGTCACTGTGTCAGCGAGGAGGACGAGCATGTCCGTCGCTACATGGTTGTTGGAGGGAAGGTTCTCCAATACCTGGTAGGTTCTTTAGGGATCTCACTGGAGCTATGATCCTGTGATGGTTCCTTCTCTTTGGGTGTCCACCGCCTGCGCCGATACCCGTCGTTCGCTAGGGTTTTAGCTGTATTAGTGATGTTATATGTATGATACTATTCGAGATGTATTAGTGATAATATTCGACGATGTACGGACGCAAGATATTATTTAGTTTTGCTTATTGAATTTATGATAATTTGAATGCTAATTTATTTTATGATTTGGTTTTGCTTATTGAATGCTCAAATTGGAGAACTACTCCTATTTTGAATGCTCAAATTGGACCCCACTATGCAAGGTGTATGCATTTGATTAGTTGATAGTTTATAGGGTTTTTGTTTTTGCAGAAATCAAGGAGCCCCTCCATCATGCCCGCCGTCATCCCCGTCACCGACCCCCTCCGACCTCGAGGTGAGACCAGCCAAATCTCCATGTTAATATGAGTCCTATAAGATATTTTGAAATGTTTTTGTTCATATTTTCAACCATTGAAATGCAATGACCACCAAGTTTGAATGCTCATATGATGTAGATATAAACATGTATATCTTGTATTGCTCAAATAGGATATGTGCTTGCCCAAGTGGCCGGCCATGTTTGCAGGTTACACCTCTGAGTGGCCTATATTTTGCCGGAGTGTTGATTAATTTCCGTTCTGGTAAATTTCAGGCGCTCGATATGTCCTTTTTTAGCACAGGTCATGCCAGATTTTTCCGTGAATTTTGTCATGAATTCTACTAGAATATGTAGGAACTATCGAGTGGCCTGGATTTCTAGAAAGATAATTAAACGACATTTCGGGTTGAATTTAAGTCTGTCGAGGCTCCATACATGATAGTCAACAAATGAGTGAGGGAGAAAGTCCGCACCATATATGAGAGGAGAAGAATCCCGACTGTTGTTGTGGGGGTTGTTTTTTACTTCTTCTCCTTGTGCTAGACCTTTGTTATGCACTAGGGGAAGGAGGAATAACGACCATCACCGACGGTCAAAAAATCAGTGAGGGAGTGTATCCACCATATATGAAAGAGGACAAAGAATCCCGACTGTTGTCGTGGGGGTCGTTTCTCCTTCTTCTCCTTGTGCTAGACCTTTGTTATGCACTAGGGGAAGGAGGAGTAACGACCATCACCGACGGTCGCAAATGTAAGAGAGAAATCAGTGAGGGAGAGCCTCCGCCATATATGAGAGGACGAAGAATCCCGACTGTTGTCGTGGGGGTCGCTTCTCTTTCATTCCCGTGTGCTAGACATTTTGGTGTAATGCACTTGGGGACGAAGGGAGGAGCGACCATCACCGACGGGCGAATATATACACCACGTGAGCTGAGAGTTTTCAAGAAAAGACTCCGCAGACCGATAGTTAACCCGTGATGAATAATAATGATCTAATTTAGTTTTTGTAGTACATATATTTAATTATAAAATTTTAATCTTTGAATTATGAACCTAGGAAATGTCGTCATCTGACGACGAAAGTATCCTGGGGGAGTGCGATTGGTGCAACGACGACCGGGGTCTGTGCGAGGGGCCTCACCTAGACGAAGGTCGGCGCTTCAACATTAAGCTCCAGGAGACCTTTGATGTGAAATGGTACGCAACGAGGACAAGTGTTTTTATCGTAATTAAGCACTACTTCTACTACTTCAACGTGTAATTTTGTCTTTTAGAGGATGGATTTTGAAGATCATGGGAGTATATGAAAACAAAGAAAATTCACGTAAAAACCCATCATGGTATGGATTTTGATGTAAATCTATACAATTCTGAGAGCGTATCCCATTTTGGTTGCCTGAATTGGGAAGCACTTTGCAAGATGTATGATTTTCATGAGGGTATGCTTGTCACCATGGATCTTGGTGATCTTGACATCGCCCAAGACAATATGGATATTTGGGTCCTTGTTGATACACTTCCAGTTCTACCGCTATGTGAGTTTCTCAAACATAGTTATTAAGTAATTTATATTGTTTATTTCAAAATAGTTGACAGCTTATTTTCATTCTTCAAAGAATGTGTGGAAGATGGTAGACAGAACCTACTACACCGATGGCTCAGAATTAACTTATCAGGAGAAAAATCATCTGATCTCATTTATTACTCATCTTGAGAATTACAATATCTATTATCAAACTCCTCCACATTATGGTCAATACGTGCCACTAGTGCACGTGTTGAACTACGGTAACATCCATGGAGATGCCATGGTAAGATTCTTTACTATTATGACATTCGTGCATCTTTTGCATAAATTCTTCTAAAACTCAACTACATTGCTAACTACGAAGTTATTACTATGTTTTTCAACCGAAAATCCCAAAGGATTGTGTGCCTCGTCTGATGTTTCTGAAAGGTCACCTTGATGTTTTGAACTTACGGCCAGGTCATCCTACGAATGACTCTTGTTCATACCGTATTTCTAAAACTGACGAAGACATGACAATCAAAGGTTGGAAAAAATGTATGGTCAATCGTAGGGAGCTACTTGGAAGCAACATTGTGCGAAGCACAAGAATTGGAGACAGGATAATCTCCATTCTCCATAATGGAGAGTCAGGGCCTATCTTGTTTTATGCTATTTTACCTAAGAGAAGGTAGTAGGTCCTATGAGAGAGGAGTAGGTCCTAGGTACAATGTGTTATTATGTGCTAAAATGTGTTAGAGTTGATGATGATGAGGAGGAGTTGTGATTATGACCAGTGACCAACTTGCTATATGATGTCTCATTGATGAAAATGATGATCATGAGGAGGTGTTATATGACAATGATGTATTATGATGATAAGTTGTTAATGATATGATGATGATGATGCTTTATTATATCATTGGGTGAAAGAACCGCGGATTAGTTTCAAGTAGATGGATCCATCCACTTGAAACTAGTCCACGATTCTTTCACCCAGTGATGTAATAACTCATTATGATGTAAAAACAATCTCTAAATTGCTACTGTATGAAAACTTGTATAATGGTGTATGAATACGACATGAAATGAAAAATAAATAGAATAAGCAATAATAGTAGTAGCGCGGGTGCAGAGGCGCGCTGCTAGTACTTACCAGTAGCGCATTACGGAAAACTCACTACTACTAAGTACTTATAGCAGTAGCGTGTGTTGACCAACGCTACGGCTAACCTTTAGCTGTAGCGCCTTATCAGTAGCGCGGCAACCCGTGCTACTGATAGGCCAAAAACTCGCGCTACTGCTAGGCTTTTCCCTAGTAGTGGTGTGCTATTTCTTGAGAGAAGCCACTACTGAAATCTACGGCCCCCGGGTCTATTCTTTATCATATTTGCTTTGAGATCTATTTTTATTTGCATTTGTTTTCATATCTATTATTTCAAAAACCCAAAAATACCTTGCTGCACTTTTTATTACTTATTTTATTTTGCAATTTATCAAGAGCTATTTATCCAATCTACCACAAATACTTTCAGTCAACTTGACAATTCCTGGCATCATTACCCAGTAGGGATTGACAACCCCTCATACACGTCGGGTTGCAAGTATTTGTTCTTTGTGTGTAGGTACCGTTTACATAGTGTTGATTGGTTCTCCTACTGGATTGATACCTTGGTTTCACAACTAGGGGAAATACCTACCGTAGTTGTACTGCATCCTCCCTTCCTCTTTGGGGAAATACTGACGCAGTTTCAAGAGACATTAGGTCCCTTCCCGTTCCCGCCACCGGAGCGGCAGACGGAGAGGACGAGGACTCACGGTATTGCCGATGTCGAGAGAAGCAGGCAAGAATCGTCTCCTAACCGCCGCTTTGAAGCGGTTTCAGGAGCAGCGAACCAAGCGACAACCAACGCACACGGTCTTGATGAACAAATATGGGTAGGTAGAATTCTTTCTAGTCCATTCACCTAGAGGGCGATTGCATTGTAGTCTCCCCCACATCTTTTGCAGCCCATATAAATATGTTATGCATCCCCAAAATATAAAATGAATAGTCAAAATTTATTTTTACTCATGCCATGGCTTAATATCGTAGACAATCAGTGATTCGAAATGACCATAAACATTTTATTGAATACAAGTTTCCCTACTTATGTTTGTGGTACTACAAATTGTTTGATGTTGCAGTGAACTAATAATAAACAAATATGGGCAAGTAGAATTGTTTCTAGTCCATTCACAAGGTGCTACTTCCTCCGAGCTGAAGGCACCAGGCACAGAAAAAGTTACAAATATAACTTTGAAAGGGAACACTAACCAGATGATGGATAGTCTCGGTTATGTCCTTGCTGCACTCTAGCCGGGCATGATCGAATTGCGAGTTGTGGTTGTTGACTTTGATGAATTAGAAATCTCGTGGTCGCGGGATTCTGGGATCATGGTAAACCACCCCGGGCGTTGCAGACACTACACGGGGGCCTTGTCGTCACTAGTCATTTTGCTCGCCAACCCGACACTGGAAAAAAGCATTAGGGCCACATGTACCACCTTCCTGCCCATCGTGCCCCCTCCCATCTGATTTCGCCTGAAGCTTGATAACCCATATGTATAGGGGATCACAACAGTTTTCGAGGGTAGAGTATTCAACCCAAATTTATTGATTCAGCACAAGGGGAGCCAAAGAATATTCTCAAGTATTAGCAGCTGAGTTGTCAATTCAACCACGCCTAGAAACTTAATATCTGCAGCAAAGTATTTAGTAGCAAAGTAATATGATAGTAGTGTAACGGTAGCAAAAGGTAATGGTAGCAAAAGTAATGTTTTTGGTATTTTGTAGTGATGATAGCAATAGCAACGGAAAAGTAAATAAGCGAAGAACAATATATGGAAAGCTCGTAGGCAATGGATCGGTGATAGAGTATTATGCCGGATGCGGTTCATCATGTAATAGTCATAACCTAGGGTGACACAGAACTAGCTCCAGTTCATCAATGTAATGTAGGCATGTATTCCGAATATAGTCATACGTGCTTATGGAAAAGAACTTGCATGACATCTTTTGTCCTACCCTCCAGTGGCAGTGGGGTCCTAGCGGAAACTAAGGGATATTAAGGCCTCCTTTTAATAGAGTACTGGACCAAAGCATTAACACATAGTGAATACATGAACTCCTCAAACTACGGTCATCACCGGTAAGTATCCCGATTATTGTCACTTCGAGGTTAACGGATCATAACACATAATAGGTGACTATAGACTTGCAAGATAGGATCAAGAACTCTCATATATTGATGAAAACATAATAAGTTTAGATCTGAAATCATGGCACTCGGGCCCTAATGACAAGCATTAATCATAGCAAAGTCATAGCAACATCAATCTCAGAACATAGTGGATACTAGGGATCAAACCCTAACAAAACTAACTCGATTACATGATGAATCTCATCCAACCCATCACCGTCCAGCAAGCCTACGATGGAATTACTCATGCACAGCGGTGAGCATCATGAAATTGGTGATGGAGGATGGTTGATGATGACGATGGCGACGGATTACCCTCTCCGGAGCCCCAAACGGACTCCAGATCAGCCCTCCCGAGAGGTTTTAGGGCTTGGCGGCGGCTCTGTATCGTAAAACGCGACGAATCCTTCTCTTTGATTTTGTTCTCCCCGAAAGCAAATATATAGAGTTGGAGTCGAGGTCGGAGGAGCTCTAGGGGGCCTACGAGGTAGGGGGCGCGCCCTAGGGGGGCAGGCGCGCCCCCACCTTCGTGGCTAGGGTGTGGGCCCCTGGTCTTCATCTTTTGCAAGGATTTCTTATTATTTCCGAAAAGATGTTCCATGAAGTTTCAGGTCATTTCGAGAACTTTGTTTCTGCACATAAATAACACCATGGCAATTCTACTGAAAACAACGTCAGTCCGGGTTAGTTCCATTCAAATCATGCAAGTTAGAGTCCAAAACAAGGGCAAAAGTGTTTGGAAAAGTATATACGACGAAGACATATCAACTCCCCCAAGCTTAAACCTTTGCTTGTCCTCAAGGAATTCAGTTGATAAACTGAAAGTGATAAAGAAAAACTTTTACAAACTCTCTTTGCTCTTGTTGTTGTGAATATGTAAAGCCAGCATTCAAGTTTTCAACAAAGATTATGAACTAACCATATTCACGATAACGCATAGGTCTCATGTTTACTCATATCAATGGCATAATCAACTAGCGAGCAATAATAATAAATCTCGGATGACAACACTTCCTCAAAACAATCATAATATGATATAACAAGATGGTATCTCGCTAGCTCTTTCTGAGACCGCAAAACATAAATGCAGAGCACCTTTAAAGATCAAGGACTGGCTAGACATTGTAATTCATGGTAAAAGAGATCCAGTCAAGTCATACTCAATGTAAACTAATAGTAATGAATGCAAATGACAGCGGTGCTCCCCAACTGGTGCTTTTTAATAAGAGGATGATGACTCAACATAAAAGTAAATAGATAGGCCCTTCGCAGAGGGAAGCAGGGATTTGTAGAGGTGCCAGAGCTCGGTTTTGAAATAGAGGTGAATGATATTTTGAGCGGTATACTTTCATTGTCAACATAACAACCAAGAGATGGCAATATCTTCCATGCTACTCACATTATAGGAGGTTCCCAAACAGAATGGTAAAGTTTATACTCCCCCTCCACCAACAAGCATCAATCCATGGCTTGCTCGAAACAACGAGTGCCTCCAACTAACAAGAGTCCCAAGGGGATTTTTGTTTGCAATTATTTTGATTTATTTTGCATAAATCATGGGACTGGGCATCCCGGTGACCAGCCATTTTCTCGTGAGTGAGGAGCGGAGTCCACTCCTCTTGAGAATAACCCGCCTAACATGGAAGATACGGACAGCCCTAGTTGATACATGAGCTATTCGAGCATACAAAACAGGATATTTATTTGAAGGTTTAGAGTTTGGCACATACAAATTTACTTGGAACGGCAGGTAGATACCGTATATAGGTAGGTATGGTGGACTCATATGGAACAACTTTGGGGTTTATGGAGTTGGATGCACAAGCAGTATTCCCGCTTAGTACAGGTGAAGGCTAGCAAAAGACTGGGAAGCGACCAGCTAGAGAGCGACAACAGTCATGAACATGCATTAAAATTAATCAACATTGAATGCAAGCATGAGTAGGATATAATCCACCATGAACATAAATATCATGAAGGCTATGTTGATTTTGTTTCAAATACATGCGTGAACATGCACCAAGTCAAGTCACTTAAATCATTCAGAGGAGGATACCACCCTATCATACCACATCACAACCATTTTAATAGCATGTTGGCATGCAAGGTAAACCATTATAAGCTCCTAGATAATCAAGCATGGCACAAGAAACTATGATCTCTAGTTGTTATTACAAACATGTTTATTCATAATAGGCTGAATCAGGAACGATGAACTAATCATATTTACTAAAAAAGAGAGGTCGAGTTCATACCAGCTTTTCTCATCTCAGTCAGTCCATCGTATATCGTCATAATTGCCTTTCACTTGCACGACCGAATGATGTGAATAATATTAAGAGTGCACATGCATTGGACTAAGCTGGAATCTGCAAGCATTCAATAAATAGGAGAAGACAAGGCGATATGGGCTCTTTGTCAGATCAACAATAATGCATATAAGAGACACTTCAACAATTTAATTATGGTCTTCTCCTATCGACCCCAAAGAAAAGAAAAGAAAAGAAATAAAACTATTTACACGGTAAAGCTCCCAACAAGCAAAAGAAGAACAGGAAATCTTTTTGGGTTTTCTTTTTAATTACTACTACAAGCATGGAAAGTAAACTAATTAAAATCTACAACTAATATTTTTTGGTTTTTCTTAAGGTTTATTAAACACACAAGAAGAAAGCATAAAAAGGAAAATAAACTAGCATGGATGATACAATGGAAAAGTATAAGCACCGACATCTAGCAATGAGTGTGTGAACATGAATGTAATGTCGGTGAGAAATACGTACTCCCCCAAGCTTAGGCTTTTGGCCTAAGTTGGTCTATGCCACGGTTGGCCTGGTGGATATCCATAATAATAGTTGGGGTCATACTGCGATGCAGCGGCTATCGCCTCCTGAGCTGCAGCGTGGCGACGAGCGGCCTCCGCCCTCCTCTCATACCCATCTGCCTCCTCTCTGGTAATAACATATCTTCCTTTTGCCTGATAATCAAAGAAGGTAGGAGCATGGAGAGTAATACAGACAGCACGGCGTCTGTCGAAGATTAAGCGATGCTGGAGAGGTGATTCATTCCTCTCAACAAACTAGTGGTGAACCATAGCATCATAATCCAAATAAGCAGGGGGCAACTCAATATCATCTTCACGTATGGCTATACCAAGAAAATTAGCTATGTGGGTTGCATAAATTCCACCAAAGAAATCTCC
The DNA here is from genome assembly GCF_003073215.2 of Triticum urartu. Taxonomy (NCBI): domain Eukaryota; kingdom Viridiplantae; phylum Streptophyta; class Magnoliopsida; order Poales; family Poaceae; genus Triticum; species Triticum urartu. Next base: position 181,358,192 of record NC_053024.1, on the reverse strand, counting down.
ATTAAATCTATTAAGATGCAACCTACGTGCAACAATGGCTCCCAAATTATAAGATTTATCTCCTAACACAGCACTCCTAAGAATACTGAGGTCAGGCACACACATGTGACATGCCTCATCTTTACCATTAATGCATCTACCTATGAAGAGAGCAAAATAATGTATAGCAGGAAAGTGAATGCTCCCTATGGTAGCTTGTGCTATGTCTCTAGATTCCCCCACAGTTATACTAGCAAGAAAATCTCTAAATTCAGATTTGCGAGGTTCCCTATCACTACCCCATTGTGGAATTTTGCAAGCAGTGGTAAAATCCTCTAAGTCCATAGTGTAAGAATTTTCATAAAGATCAAACAGGACAGTTGGAGAATTACGTGAAGATGAAAATTGAAACCTCCTCACAAAGGAACTAGTGAGATAGTGATACTGGCTGCACTTTTCTTCCTCGAAGCTCACAAGATCAGCGTTACGCAAATATGCGTTAAATTCTTCCTTAATTCCTGCTCGATCCATAAAGTTTTCCAAAGGCCATTCACAAGGACGCACTGGAGCGTCTCTTGGTGGCTCTTCATCAGCATCACGCATTGCGAGCCTGGGTCCTTGCTTCCTTGAAGAACCACCTTGGTACATTTTCCTAAGCATATTTCTTCCTCTGATTTTTTTGAAATTTTTAGTAACTTCAAAATAAAAGTAAACCAAACTCAACAAAATTGATAGCAACTACTCCTACAAGTGCCTAGAGCATATATCATGCATTAGAACTACTTGGAACCATATAAATTTGACATGTAAGCTCAAGAACATGGTCACCTAGGTAGCACAAATTTGCAATGAATAAAGCACTAGAACAAAAACTAATTGGACCAATGGAGGAGTCACATACCAAGGAACAATCTCCCCAAGCAGTTTTCTAAGAGGTGCTTTGAGCAAGGAGATCGAAAATGGCAGCAAAATGAGCTTGGACTCGGGTTTGAGCTGGATATTCGTGTTTGTGGGAGGAAGAAGGAGTGTGTGGTGCAGGAATAAGTGGAGGAGGGCCACTGTGGGCCCACGAGGCAGGGGGCACGCCCAGGGGGTAGGGCGCGCCCTCCACCCTCGTGGCCAGGTGGATGCCCCCCGTGCTGTGTTCTTTGTGCCAAATATTCTCAAATATTCCAAAAAAAATCATATTTAAATTTCAGGGCATTTGGAGAACTTTTATTTTCGAGGTATTTTTATATTGCACGAATAATTCAGATAACAGACGGAAAATACTTATTTTTATTTTATTTAATATAAATAACATAAAGTAGAAAGAGGGTACAGAAGGTTGTGCCTTCTAGTTTCATCCATCTCATGCTCATCAAAAGGAATCCACTAACAAGGTTGATCAAGTCTTGTTAACGAACTCATTCCGAATAACATGGAACCGGAGAAATTTCGAATAACACTATGTTACCTCAACGGGGATATGCACATCCCCAATAATAAGAATATCATATTTCTTCTTGACAGTGGGAAGAGGAAATTCAAAACCTCCAAATATAATCGATGGAATTTTTCCAATAGAGTTGATACTATGAACTTGAGGTTGTTTCCTCAGAAAGTGCACCGTATGCTCATTACCATTAACATGAAAAGTGACATTGCCTTTAGTGCAATCAATAACATCCCATGCAGTATTAAAAAAGGGTCTTCCAAGAATAATAGACATACTATCGTCCTCGGGAATATCAAGAATAACAAAGTCTGTTAAAATAGTAACGTTTGCAACTACAACAGGCACATCCTCACAAATACCGACAGGTATAGCAGTTGATTTATCAGCCATTTGCAAAGATATTTCAGTAGGTGTCAACTTATTCAAGTCAAGTCTACGATATAAAGAGAGAGGCATAACACTAACATCGGCTCCAAGATCACATAAAGCAGTTTTAACATAGTTTCTTTTAATGGAGCATGGTATAGTGGGTACTCCTGGATCTCCAAGTTTCTTTGGTATTCCACCCTTAAAAGTATAATTAGCAAGCATGGTGGAAATTTCAGCTTCCGGTATCTTTCTATTATTTGTAACAATTTCTTTCATATACTTAGCATAAGGATTCATTTTAAGCATATCAGTTAATCGCATATGCAAAAAGATAGGTCTAATCATTTCACCAAAGCGCTCAAAATCCTCATCATCCTTTTTATTGGATGGTTTGGGAGGAAAAGGCATGGGTTTCTGAACCCATGGTTCTCTTTCTTTACCATGTTTCCTAGCAACAAAGTATTTCTTATCATAACATTGATTCTTTGATTGTGGGTTATCAAGATCAACATCAGGTTCAATTTCTATATCATTATCATTACTAGGTTGAGCATCATCATGAACATTATCATTAACATTATCACTAGTTTCAGGTTCATTACCAGATTGTGTTTCAGCATCAGAAATAGAAATATCATTTGGATTCTCAGGTGGTTGAGCAATAGGTTTACTAGAAGCATGCAAAGTCCTATCATTTTTCTTTTTCTTCCTTTTAGAAGGACTAGGTGCATCTATATTATTTCTCTGAGAATCTTGCTCAATTCTCTTAGGATGGCCTTCAGGATACATAGGTTCCTGAGTCATTCTACCAGTTCTAGTAGCCACTCTAATAGCATAATCATTATTCTTACTATTCAATTCATTGAGCAAATCATTTTGAGCTTTAAGTACTTGTTCTACTTGAGTGGTAACCATAGAAGCATGTTCACTAATAAGTTTAGGTTCACCTGTAACATTAGCCATATAATCACCCAAGTGTTCAAGCATATTTGAATTGTATTTCAATTGTCTACCAAAATAAGCATTGAAGTCTTCTTGCTTAACCATAAATTTATGAAACTCATCTAAGCATGGGCTAGCAAACTTAGTAAATGGGATTTCAACTTTATCATATCTATAGAGAGAATTTACCTTTACTACCTGTGTCGGGTTATCAAGACCATGAGTTTCTTCAATAGGTAATGGATTAAGATCATATGTTTCTTCAACAGGCGGTAAATTAAGACTGTGTATTTGTTCAATAGAAGGTAAATTCTTAACAACTTCAGCTTTAATACCTTTTTCTTTCATAGATTTCTTTGCCTCTTGCTTATCTTCAGGACTGAGAAATAGAACACCTCTCTTTTTCGGAGTTGGTTTAGGAATAGGCTCAGTAAGTGTCCAATTATTTTCATTTGTCGACATATTATTCAATAGAATTTCAGCTTCATCCGGTGTTCTTTCCCTGAAAACAGAACCAGCACAACTATCGAGGTAATCTCTAGAAGCATCAGTTAGTCCATTATAAAAGATATCAAGTATTTCATTTTTCTTAAGAGGGTGATCAGGCAAAGCATTAAGTAATTGGAGAAGCCTCCCCCAAGCTTGTGGGAGACTCTCTTCTTCAATTTGCACAAAATTATATATATCCCTCAAAGCAACTTGTTTCTTATCAGCAGGGAAATATTTAGCAGAGAAGTAATAAATCATATCCTGGGGACTATGCACACAACCAGGATCAAGAGAATTAAACCATATCTTAGCATCACCCTTTAATGAGAACGGAAATATTTTAAGGATATAAAAGTTACGAGTTCTCTCATCTTTAGTGAACAGGGTGGCAATATCATTTAATTTAGTAAGATGTGTCACAATAGTTTCAGATTCATAGCCATGAAAAGGATCAGATTCAACCCAAGTAATTATATCAGGATCAACAGAGAATTCATAATCCTTATCAGTAACACAGATAGGTGAAGTAGCAAAAGCAGGGTCAGGTTTCATTCTAGCATTAAGAGATTGCTGCTTCCATTTAGCTAATAACCTCTTGATTTCGTATCTATCTTTGCAAGCTAAAATAGCTAAAAGAGCTTCTTTTTCAAAAACATAACCCTCAGGAATAACATGTGATTCATATTCACTAGAGGGAGAGCCTTCATCATCACTTTCATCAATATTATCAGATTCAATATTTTCACTCTCTCTAACCCTAGCAAGTTGTTCATCAAGAAATTCACCAAGTGGCACAGTAGTATCAAGCATAGAAGTAGTTTCATCATAAGTATCATGCATAGCAGAAGTGGCATCATCAATAACATGCGACATATCAGAATGAATAGCAGAAGCAGGTTTAGGTGTCGCAAGCTTACTCAAAACAGAAGGTGAATCAAGTGCAGAGCTAGATGGCAGTTCCTTACCTCCCCTCGTAGTTGAGGGATAAATCTTGGTTATTGGATCTCTCAAGTTCTTCATAATGATAAGCAGATATAAATCCCAAGTGACTCAAAGAATAGAGCTATGCTCCCCGGCAACGACGCCAGAAAATAGTCTTGATAACCCACAAGTATAGGGGATCACAACAGTTTTTGAGGGTAGAGTATTCAACCCAAATTTATTGATTCGACACAAGGGGAGCCAAAGAATATTTTCAAGTATTAGCAGCTGAGTTGTCAATTCAACCACACCTGGAAACTTAATATCTGCAGCAAAGTATTTAGTAGCAAAGTAATATGATAGTAGTGGTAACGGTAGCAAAAGGTAACGGTAGCAAAAGTAATGTTTTTGGTATTTTGTAGTGATGATAGCAATAGCAACGGAAAAGTAAATAAGCGAAGAACAATATATGGAAAGCTCGTAGGCAATGGATCAGTGATAGAGTATTATGCCGGATGCGGTTCATCATATAACAGTCATAACCTAGGGTGACACAGAACTAGCTCCAGTTCAACAATGTAATGTAGGAATGTATTCTGAATATAGTCATACGTGCTTATGGAAAAGAACTTGCATGACATCTTTTGTCCTACCCTCCCATGGCAGCGGGGTCCTAGCGGAAACTAAGGGATATTGAGGCCTCCTTTTAATAGAGTACCGGACCAAAGCATTAACACATAGTGAATACATGAACTCCTCAAACTACGGTCATCACTGGTAAGTATCCCGATTATTGTCACTTCGAGGTTAACGGATCATAACACATAATAGGTGACTATAGACTTGCAAGATAGGATCAAGAACTCTCATATATTGATGAAAACATAATAGGTTCAGATCTGAAATCATGGCACTCGGGCCCTAGTGGCAAGCATTAAGCATAGCAAAGTCATAGCAACATCAATCTCAGAACATAGTGGATACTAAGGATCAAACCCTAACAAAACTACTCGATTACATGATAAATCTCATCCAACCCATCACCGTCCAGCAAGCCTACGATGGAATTACTCACGCACGACGGTGAGCATCATGAAATTGGTGATGGGGGATGGTTGATGATGGCGATGGCGATGGATTCCCCTCTCCAGAGCCCTGAACGGACTCCAGATCAGCCCTCCCGAGAGGTTTTAGGGCTTGGCGGCGGCTCCGTATCGTAAAACGCGATGAATCCTTCTCTTTGATTTGTTTCTCCCCGAAAGCAAATATATAGAGTTGGAGTCGAGGTCGGAGGAGCTCCAGGGGGCCCACGAGGTAGGGGGGCGCGCCCTAGGGGGGTAGGCGCGCCCCCCACCCTCGTGGCTAGGGTGTGGCCCCCCTGGTCTTCATCTTTTGCAAGGATTTTTTATTATTTTCGAAAAGATGTTTCATGAAGTTTCAGGTCATTCCGAGAACTTTTGTTTCTACACATAAATAACACCATGGCAATTCTGCTGAAAACAACGTCAGTCCGGGTTAGTTCCATTCAAATCATGCAAGTTAGAGTCCAAAACAAGGGCAAAAGTGTTTGGAAAAGTAGATACGACGGAGACGTATCAAAGCTATGTCAGTGTTTCCCCGAAGAGGTAGGGATGATGCAGCACAACGGCGGTAGGTATGTCCCTCAGATATGGAACCAAGGTTATCGAACCAGTAGGAGAACCAAGCAACACAATGTAAACAACCCCTGCACACAGATAACAAATCCTCGCATCCCGACGTGTTAAAGGGGTTGTCAATCGCTTTCAGGTAACGGTGCCAGAAATTGGTGCGTGACTGTAAAAAGGTTGTAATAGATTGGATAAATAGATCGCAAATAAAATAAAGTGCAGCAAAGTATTTTTGTGTTTTTGGATTAATAGATCTGAAAATAAAAGCAAATGAAAATAGACCGCAAAGGCAAATATATGAGAAAGAAGACCCGGGGGCCGTAGGTTTCACTAGTGGCTTCTCTCGAGAAAAATAGCAAACGGTGGGTAAACAAATTACTGTTGGGAAATTTATAGAACTTCAAATACTCATGACGATATCCAGGCAATGATCATTATATAGGCATCACGCCCAAGATTAGTAGACAGACTCCTGCCTGCATCTACCTCTATTACCCCACACATCGACCGCTATCCAGCATGCATCTAGTGTATTAAGTTCATGGAGAAACGGAGTAATGTAATAAGAACGATGAAATGATGTAGACAAGATCTATCTATGTAGAGATAGACCCCATCGTTTTATCCTTAGTAGCAACAATACATACGTGTTGTTTCCCTTTTTGTCACTAGGATCAAGCACCGTAAGATCGAACCCACTACAAAGCACCTCTTCCCATTGCAAGATAAATAGATCAAATTGGCCAAACAAAACCCAAATATCGGAGAAGAAATACGAGGCTATAAGCAATCATGCATAAAAGAGATCAAAGAAACTCAAATACTTTCATGGATATAAAAAGATAGAACTGATCATAAACTCGAAGTTCATCGATCCCAACAAACACACCGCAAAAGAGTTACATCATATGGATCTCCAAGAGACCATTGTATTGAGAATCAAGAGAGAGAGAGATGAAGCCATCTAGCTACTAACTACGGACCCGAAGGTCTAGAAAGAACTACTCACGCATCATTGGAGAGGCACCAATGGAGGTGGTGAACCCCATCCGAGATGGTGTCTAGATTGGATCTGGTGGTTCTGGACTCTGCGGCGGCTGGATGAATATTTCGGCGACTCCTCTAGGGTTTCTAGAATATTGGGGTATTTATAGAGCAAAGAGGCGGTCCGGGGGGCACCCGAGGTGGGCACAACCCACTAGGGCGCGCCTGGGCCTCCTGGCGCACCCTGGTGGGCTGTGCCTCCCTCGAGGCACCACCGGGACCATAAATTTGTGTTCCTTCTGGACCATAAAAATTTTCCGTAAATTTTCGGGGCATTTGGACTCCGTCTGATATTGATTTTCTGCGATGTAAAAAACATGGAAGAAACAGCAACTGGCACTTGGCACTATGTCAATAGGTTAGTACCAAAAAATGATATAAAATGACTATAAAATGATTATAAAACATCCAAGATTGATAATATAATAGCATGGAACAATCAAAAATTATAGATACGTTGGAGACGTATCAGCATCCCCAAGCTTAACGCCTACTCGTCCTCGAGTAGGTAAGTGATAAAAACAGAATTTTTGATGTGGAATGGTGCCTAACATGTCATATCATATTTGTTTTCTTTATAGCATGGACAATTGGACTTTTATGTGATTCAAAGGAATAGTCTAGTTTTGACATAATAATTTAGATACTCAAGCATATGAACAAGCAACCATGTCTTTCCAAATATCAACGCTAAAATAAGTTATCCCTAGCCCATCATGCTCAACCATTGACCCATTCATGAAACACATTCGAATATTAGCTATACCCAATACTTAAGTACGATCATATTGCCTCCTAGTTGGTGCTTTTATAAGAGATGATGGAGACTCAAAATAAAAATTGCATAAAGTAAAAGAAAGGCCCTTCGCAGAGGGAAGTAGGGAATTGTAGAGGTGCCAGAGCTCAAAGCGAAAAACTTAGAGATAAAAACATTTTGGGAGGTGTATCCATCCCACCAACGAAAACGACTTAGAGTACCCAATACTTTCCATGCATAGATATATCATAGGCGGTTCCCAAACAGAAAATAAAGTTTATTCCTTTTTCCACAGTACTTTCACTTTCCATGGCTAACCGTATCCACGGGTGCCCTCCATACCAACACTTTCCAAGGAATTTATTATTTGACAACATAAAGTAAATTCATTTTTGCATTTCGGGACTGGGCATCCCTAATACCTTTGCCTTACTCCCGTGCAATGACAAGTGAATAAACACTCATCGTGAGAATAACACATCTAGCATGGAAAATATTAGCCACCCCTCATCGCTCCACGAGCGAAACGAACACACAAAATAGAAGTTTATTTTTGAAAATTAGAGATGGCAGATGCAAATTTGCTTAGAACGGCAAAAGAATACCACATATAGGTAGATATGGTGGACTCATGTGGCAAAACTGGTTTAAAAGGTTTTTGGATGCACAAGTAGAGATCATACTTAGTGCAAAATGAAGGCTAGCAAAAGATTAAGAAGCGACCAACCAAGAAACAGATAATCGCATAAGCAAGCATTAAGCATAAATAACACTGATTAATGCACCACAAGTAGGATGTAATTTCATTGCATGACTATTAACTTTTGTACTTGCATAGGGAATCACAAACCTTAACACCAATATTCTTACTAAAGCATAATTACTCATCAAGATGGCTCACATATCACATCATCATATCTCAAAACTATTACTAAGAATCAAGTTTATTTTTTTCCAATGATCTACATGAAAGTTTTTATTATATCCTTCTTGGATATCTATACCTTTGGGACTATTTTTTCATGTGTTGCTTTTCATAAGCCCAAACAAATATAAGTGAAGATCATGAGCATAATATTTCTTTTTCTCAAATTAATTTAAGTGAACGAGAGAGAATTTCTTGAAAATTTTACTAACTCTCAAATAAATCTAAGTTAAGCAAGAGAGAATTTCTTCAAAAATACTAAAGCACACCGTGCTCAAAAAGATATAAGTGAAGCACTAGAGCAAGTCCATTGCTCATAAAAAATTTAAGTGAAGCATAGAGAGCAATTCTAACAAGTCATGACATAATTTTGGCTCTCTCAAATAGATGTGTCCAGCAAGGATTGATGACTTAAGACACAAAATAAAACAATCAAAGACTCATATCATACAAGACACTCCAAGCAAAACACATATGATGTGACGAATAAAAATATAGTTTCGAGTAAAATACCGATGGTCGTTAGAAGAAAGAGGGGATGCCACGGGGGCATCCCCAAGCTTAGTTGGTTGCCCATTTTTGGATAATAGCTTGGGATGCCGGGGAATCCCCAAGCTTAGGCTCTTCTATCCTTTATTCCTTCATCCATCGTAAGATAACCCAAAACTTGAAAACTTCAATCACACAAAACTCAACAAAACCTTCATGAGATCCGTTAGTATAAGAATAATAAATCACTACTATAAGTACTATGTCAAACCAATTAATATTTTGTTTTTGTATTATATCTACTGTATTCCAACTTTTCTATGGCAAAAACTCATCAAAGAAAACCATAGAGCCATCAAAATAAGCACACAACACAAAGAAAACAGAATCTGTCAAAACAGAACAGTCTGTAGCAATCTGACTATTTAGAATACTTCTGTAACTCCAAAAATTCTGAAACATTAGGACGAACTAAGCAAATTGTATATTGATCTACCGCAAGTGGAATGGGTATTTTATCGCTCTCTGGTAAAAAATGAAAATTATTTTTGTGAGCGTAAAAGTTTCTGTTTTTCAGCAAGATCAAACAATTATCACCCAAGAAGATCCTAAAGGCTTTACTTGGCACAAACACTAATTAAAACACACAAAAACAATCATAACAGTAGCATAATTGTGCTAACATTCAAAAATAGGAAGCAAAAAGCAAAAAATAAAATTTATTCATTGGGTTGCCTCCCATCAAGCGCTATAGTTTTACGCCCTTAGCTAGGCATAAAGCATGGATCTAAGTTTTCTCATCTTTGGTTCAAGATCCATAAGATGCCCTCATGATTGATTCATATCGTGGCCTAATTCTTGTTCTATGGAAGTGTTCCATACCCTTCCTCAAAGGAAATTGGAACTTAATATTGCCTTCTTTCATATCAATCACGGCACCGATAGTGCGTAAAAACGGTCTACCAAGAATAATTGGGCAAGACGGATTGCAATCATTATCAAGAACAATAAAATCTATGGGCACATAATTCCTATTTGCAAGAATAGGAACATCATTAATTCTTCCCATAGGCTTTTTAATAGTAGAATCCGCTAAGTGCAAATTTAAAGAGCATGGTTCAAGATTAGTAAGACCAAGCACATCACACAAAGATTTCGGAATTGTAGAAACACTAGCACCCAAGTCACACAAAGCAAAACACTCATAATTTTTAATCTTGACTTTGATAGTAGGTTCCCATTCATCATGCAATTTTCTAGGAATTCATACTTCTAATTCCAATTTTTCTTCAAAAGCTTTCATCATAGCATGAACAATATGTTTAGTAAAAGCCTTATTTTGTTCATAAGCATGGGGTGAATTTATTATGGATTGCAACAAAGAAATACAATCAATCAAGGAGCAACTATCATAATTAAAGTCTTTGTAATCCAAAAGAGTGGGCACATCACTAGTTAAAGTTTTGACCTCTTCAAACCCACTTTTATCAATTTTCGCAACAAGATTTTCACCCTCCGAAATATTGGGACGCCTTCTACCTAAAGCTGACTCTTCTCCAGTCCCTTTTTCATCAATATTAACTTTACTAAACAAGTAATCAATAGAAGAAACACCAATCATTTTAAGATCTTCATCACTTTTGCGAAAGAAATCACTAGAAAACACTTTTTTTTTCTAAAAAATCTCTTTTAGCTCTAAGCATAGCGGTTCTTTTCTTACTTTCATACATAGAAACATAAAGAGCTTTAATTGATTCATCTACTTTAGGCACAAAAAATTTCATCTTGAGATTTTCCACATCATGAGCAATTCTATCAACACTTCTAGACAAATCATCAATCTTACTCAACTTTTCTTCTATGGAAGTGTTGAAAACTTTTTGTGTATTGATAAATTCTTTAATATTATTCTCAAGATCAGAGGTGTTCCTATTATTATTATAAGATTGATTCCCATAGGAATTACCATAATTATTAGAGGAATTACTAGGAAAAGGCCTAGGGTTAAAATTACCTCTATAAGCATTGTTGTTGAAATTATTTTGAGAGATAAAATTCACATCTATGGCATCACTATTTTGCTCAATCAAAGGAGACAAAGTCATATCATTAAGATCAATAGGAGCACTTCTACTAGCAACCAATTTCATAAGAGCATTGTCTTTTTCACTCAAAGAAGAAATTTCATCAACCAAATTAACCTTCTTACTAGTAGGAGCTCTTCCGGTATGCCATTGCGAATAATTTGCCATAATATTATCAAGCAATTTGGTGGCTTCACCCAAAGTAATTTCCATAAAAGTACCACCCACAGTGGAATCTAAAAGATTACGGGAAACAAAATTCAACCCCGCATAAATTTTTTGTATGATCATCCAAAGATTTAACCCATGAGTTGGGAAATTCCTTAGCATCATTTTCATCCTTTCCCAAGATTGTGCGACATGCTCATGTTCAAGTTGCTTGAAATTCATGATCTGGGTTCTGAGGGAAATATTTTTTGTGGGAGGAAAATACTTAGTGATAAAAGCATCTTTGCACTTATTCGAAGAATCGATACTATTGCGAGGCAAAGAAGAGAACCAAAATTTTGCAGAATCACGCAAGGAAAACGGAAATAATTTCATCTTCACCACATCATTGTCCACATCTTTTTTCTTTTGCATATCGCATAATTCCATGAAGGTACTAAGATGGTACGCAACATCCTCATTAGGAGTACCATAAAATTGGTCTCTCATAACAAGATTCAGCAAAGCAGTATTAATATCACAAGTCTCCGCACTAGTGGCGGGAGGAGCAAGCGGAGTTCCGATAAAATTATTGTTGTTGGTATTTGAGAAATCACATAACTTGGTGTTCTCTTGAGTCATGATGACCACACAACAAGATTGCACTCAAAAATAGATCCGGCAAGAAAATGGCGAACGGAAAAAAGAGGTGAATAAAATGACAAATTTTTGTGAAGTGGGGGAGATGAAAATGAGAGGCAAATGGCAAATAATGTAAATGGCGAGGAGATGAGATTTGTGATTAGGAACCTGGTATATGTTGAAGATCCTCCCCGGCAACGGCGCCAGAAATTCCTTTTTATGTCGCTTGAAGCTACATGGTGTTTCCCCAAAGAGGAAGGGATGATGCAGCACAACGGCGATAGGTATTTCCCTCAGATATGAAACCAAGGTTATCGATGTTGGGGAACGTAGTAATTTCAAATTTTTTCCTACGCACACGTAGGATCATGGTGATGCATAGCAACGAGATGGGAGAGTGTCGTCCATGTACCCTCGTAGACCGTTAAGCGGAAGCGTTATGACAACGCAGTTGATGTAGTCGTACGTCTTCACGATCGACCAATCCTCAGTACCGAACATACGACACCTCCGCGTTCAGCACACGTTCAGCTCGGTGATGTCCCGCGAACTCACGATCCAGTAGAGCTCGGGGAAGAGTTTCGTCAGCACGACGACGTGGTGACGATGTTGATGAAGCTACCGCAGCAGGGCTTCGCCTAAACACCGCTACAGTATGACCGAGGTGGATTATGGTGGAGGGGGGGCACCACACACGGCTGGGAGAGATCTTTGTGATCAACTTGTGTGTCTAGAGGTGCCCCCCTGCCCCTGTATATAAAGGAGCAAGGGGGAGGCCGGCCGGCCCTTGTTGGCGCGCCTAGGAGGAGGAATCCTCCTCCTAGTTGGAGTAGGATTCCTCCCTTTCCTACTCCTACTAGGAGGGGGAAAGGCAGGGAGAGAAAGAGAAGGAAAGGGGGGCATCGCCCCCCTCTCCTAGTCCAATTCAGACAGGGGGAAGGGGGCGCGCTGCCTGCCCTAGGCTGGCCCCTCTCTCTTTCCCTTATGGCCCAACAAGGCCCATTAGTCCCCGGGGGGTTCCGGTAACCCCTTCGGTACTCCGGTAAAATCCCGATTTCACCCGGAACTATTCCGATGTCCAAATGTAGGTTTCCAATATATCAATCTTTATGTCTCGACCATTTCGAGACTCCTCATCATGTCCGTGATCACATCCGGGACTCCGAACTACCTTTGGTACATCAAAACATATAAACTCATAAAACCGGTCGTCACAGAACTTTAAGCGTGCGGACCCTACGGGTTCGAGAACTATGTAGACATGACCGAGACACGTCTCCGGCCAATAACCAATAGCGGAACCTGGATGCTCATATTGGTTCCTACATATTCTATGAAGATCTTTATCGGTCAAACTGCACAACACTATATGTTGTTCTCTTTGTCATCGGTATGTTACTTGCCCGAGATTCGATCGTCGGTATCCAATACCCAGTTCAATCTTGTTACTGTCAAGTCTCTTTACTCCTTCCGTAATACATCATCCCGTAACTAACTCATTAGTTATCATGCTTGCAAGGATAATAGTGATGTGTATTACCGAGAGGCCCCGGAGATACCTCTCCGACAATCGGAGTGACAAATCCTAATCTTGATCTATGCCAACTCAACAAGTACCATCGGAGACACCTGTAGAGCACCTTTATAATCACCCAGTTACATTGTGACGTTTGGTAGCACACAAAGTGCTCCTCCGGTATTCGGGAGTTGCATAATCTCATAGTCATAAGAACATGTATAAGTCATGAAGAAAGCAATAGCAGTAAACAAACGATCAAGTGCTAAGCTAACGGAATGGGTCAAGTCAATGACATCATTCTCCTAATGATGTGATCCCATTGATCAAATAACAACTCATTTCTATGGTTAGGAAACTTAACCATCTTTGATCAATGAGCTAGTCAAGTAGAGGCATACTAGTGACACTATGTTTGTCTATGTATTCACACATGTATTATGTTTCTGGTTAATACAATTATAGCATGAATAATAAACATTTATCATGAAATAAGGAAATAAATAATAACTTTATTATTGCCTCTAGGGCATATTTCCTTCAGTCTCCCACTTGCACTAGAGTCAATAATCTAGATTACACAGTAATAATTTTAACACCCATGGAGCCTTGGTGCTGATCATGTTTTGCTCGTGGAAGAAGCTTAGTGAACGGGTATGCAACATTCAGATCCGTATGTATCTTACAAATCTCTATGTCTCCCACCTGGATTTGATCCCGAATGGAGTTGAAGCGTCTCTTGATGTGCTTGGTTCTCTTGTGAAATCTGGATTCCTTTACCAAGGCAATTGCACCAGTATTGTCACAAAAGATTTTCATTGGACCCGATGCACTAGGTACGACACCTAGATCGGATATGAACTCCTTCATCCAGACTCCCTCATTCGCTGTTTCCAAAGCAGCAATGTACTCCACTTCACATGTAGATCCTGCCACGACACTCTGTTTAGAACTGCTCCAACTGACAGCTCCACTGTTTAATATAAACACGTATCCGATTTGCGATTTAGAATCGTCCGGATCAGTGTCAAAGCTTGCATCAACGTAACCATTTACGATGGGCTCTTTGTCACGTCCATAAACGAGAAACATATCCTTGGTACTTTTCAGGTACTTCTGGATGTTCTTGACCGCTGTACAGTGATCCACTCCTGGATTACTTCGGTACCTCCCTTCTAGGCTAATAGCAAGGCACACATCAGGTCTGGTACACATCATTGCATACATGATAGAGCCTAAGGCTAAAGCATTGATGACCCACAAGTATAGGGGATCTATCATAGTCCTTTTGATAAGTAAGAGTGTCGAACCCAATGAGGAGAAAAAGGAAATGATAAGCGGTTTCCAGCAAGGTATTCTCTGCTAGTACTGAAATAAGTGGTAACAGATAGTTTTGTGATAGGATAATTTGTAACGAGTAACAAGTAACAAAAGTAAATAAAGTGCAGCAAGGTGGACCAATCCTTTTGTAGCAAAGGACAAGCCTGGACAAACTCTTATATGTTGTAAAGCGCTCCCGAGGACACATGGGAATATTGTCAAGCTAGTTTTCATCACGTTCATATGATTTGCGTTCGGTACTTTGATAATTTGGTATGTGGGTGGACCGGTGCTTGGGTGCTGCCCTTACTTGGACAAGCATCCCACTTATGATTAACCTCTATTGCAAGCATCCGCAAATACAACAAAATTATTAAGGTAACCATAGCATGAAACATATGGATCAAAATCAGCCCCTTACGAAGCAACGCATAAACTAGGATTTAAGCCTCTGTCACTCTAGCAACCCATCATCTACTTATTACTTCCCAATGCCTTCCTCTAGGCCCAAATAATGGTGAAGTGTCGTGTAGTCGACGTTCACATAACACCACTAGAGGAGAGACAACATACATCTCATCAAAATATCGAACGAATACCAAATTCACATGACTACTAATAGCAAGACTTCTCCCATGTCCTCAGGAACAAAAGTAACTACTCACAAAGCATAAACATGTTCATAATCAGAGGGGTATTAATGTGCATATAGGATCTGAACATATGATCTTCCACCAATTAAACCAACTAGCATCAACTACAAGGAGTAATTAACACTACTAGCAACCTACTAGCACCAATCTCGGACTTGGAGACAAGAATTGGATACAAGAGATAAACTAGGGTTTTGAGATGAGATGGTGCTGATGAAAATGTTGATGGAGATTACCCTCTCCCGATGAGAGGAGCGTTGGTGATGACGATGGCGATGATTTCCCCCTCCGGGAGGGAAGTTTCCCCGGCAGAACAGCCCCGCCAGAACCCTAGATTGGTTCCACCAAGGTTCCGCCTCGTGGCGGCGGAGTTTCGTCCGAGAAGATGGCTTATGATTATTTTCCCATCGAAAGAGTCCATATAGCAGAAGATGGTCACCGGAGGGCCACCAGGGGGCCCACGAGGTAGGGGGCGCGCCTAGGGGGGTAGGGCGCGCCCCCACCCTCGTGGGCAGGGTGTGGCCCCCCTGGTGAAGTTCTTGTGCTCAATGTTTTTTTATATATTTGGAAAACATCATCCGTGAAGTTTCAGGACTTTTGGAGCTGTGCAGAATAGGTCTCTAATATTTGCTCCTTTTCCAGCCAGAATCCCAGCTGCCGGCATTCTCCCTCTTTATGTAAACCTTGTAAAATAAGAGAGAATAGGCATAAGTATTGTGACATAATGTGTAATAACAGCCCATAATGCAATAAATATTGATATAAAAGCATGATGCAAAATGGACGTATCAACTCCCCCAAGCTTAGACCTCGCTTGTCCTCAAGCGAAAAGCCGAAATCGAAAAATATGTCCACATGTTTAGAGATGAAGGTGTCGATAAAAATGAAATACGGACATGAGGGCATCATGATCATTCTTAGAGCAGCAACTTATATAATTCTTGTCATATGATATCTTATGCTAGAGTAATAATTCAATCACAATATCAAGTATGAATCGTAAACTTCATTGAAAACTGACAAACTATAATCTGAGTCATTGAGGCAATTGCAATTTATCATAACATAGGAAAGAGTCAATGTATAAGAGCTTTTCAGCAAGTCCACATACTCAACTATCATACAGTCTTTCACAATTGCTGACACTCACGCAATACTTATGGGTATGGAGTTTTAATCGGACACAGAGAAAGATAGGGGCTTATAGTTTTGCCTCCCAACGTTTTACCTCAAGGGTAATGTCAACAGTAATAGTTCATGAAAACCCACATCCAATTAGCCATATATACCAGGATCTTTCCAACATATTGTGCTTGCCAAAGGATAAAATGTAAAAAAAGGAAGGGTGAAGATCACCATGACTCTTTTGCAGTGTGGGAGATAAAAGTAAAAGATAGGCCCTTCACAGAGGGAAGCAGAGGTTGTCATGTGCTTTTATGGTTGGATGCGCAAAATCCTAATGCGAAAGAACGTCACCTTTATTATGCAGTCTGTCGCTTTTATTACTTCCATATCACACGATCATATAAAGCTTATTCCTTCCACACCAATCAATCATACATATTTAGAGAGCAATTTTTATTGCTTGCACCGATGACAACTTACTTGATGGATCTTACTCAATCCATAGGTAGGTATGGTGGACTCTCATGGCAAAACTGGTTTAAGGGTATTTGGAAGCACAAGTAGTATCTCTACTTGGTGCAATGAATTTGGCTAGCATGAGGGGGAAAGGCAAGCTCAACATGTTGGAGGATCCAAGACAATATAATTTATCTCAGATGTAAGAAAACATAACCCATCACGTTGTCTTCCTTGTCCAATGTCAACTCTTTAGCATGTCATATTTTAATGAGTGCTCACAATCATAAAAGATGTCCAAGATAGTATATTTATATGTGAAGACCTCTCTTTCTTTATTACTTCCTATTAATTGCAATGATGACCAAAACTATGTTTGTCAACCCTCAATAATTTTTATTCATCATACTCTTTCTATGTGAGCTCATTACTCTCCATAAGAGTCACATGATCTCTTTGTTTCTTTTTATTTCTTTCTCTTTTCTTTTATTCACTTGGGATCATGGCAAAAATAATCAAGCCCTTGACTCAACACTAATCTTTATTATGTAGCTCACGAACTCGATCACATAGAAGGATAATAAAGCAAAACTCACAACTAGATCATACTAAGAACTTTTATTCTACTAGATCAAGATATTACCAAAAGGACCGAACTAAGAAAAACAGTAAGATAAAATTGATGGTGATACGATACCGGGGCACTCCCCCAAGCTTGGCAGTTGCCAAGTGGAGTGCCCATACCAGATACTCAATTCTTCTTTGTTGGAGGAGACGGTGGTGATTTTGTTGATGGCGTAGGCTTGTCGTCCTTCTTCCAAGGCATAGGCTCACCATCATAGAAGGATGACCTAGTCTCCGGGATCCTCAAATCTACAGCCAAACTCATCCTTTTGAATCTATATTCATACTCACAGTTTGGTTTTGCAGGTCATAGATCTGAGCTTGAAGGTGCTCAATTTTCTCGTGAAGATTGAAGATGGTCTCCCCAATGTTGTCGGCATCCAGCTTGTGTTTGTTAGTGAACTCTGCGATCATCATGTAGTTGGAGTTGAGTCCACGGTCCACCATCCCCCGACACTTGGAAACTTGTTGCTCCATTGCTTCGAGCCTCGTCTCCACACTTCCGTTCCCCTTCGGTCCCTCAGCATCACGGATGTGCAGCAACCCATCATGCATCTCAATGGTTTGAGGGTGTTGCTGCACCTCCGCGAGGTAAGGGTTGATGACCTTCTCAAAGAAGTTGTCCTTGGGAGCACTTGGAGATGTCATGATAATCTAGATCTGTTAGAAAAACAGCTCGAAACAAAGACAGGAGATTTTTGCGTGATACGGGAGTCAAAAACCCCGGGAGGTTATATAATGAATTTTTACCGACCAAAATACGTGTCCTGTAAGAAAACGGAGTCCGGAGAGCACACGGGGTGCCCACGAGGTAGGGGGGCGCGCCCAGTAGGGTAGGGCGCGCCCTCCACCCTCGTGGGGCCCTCATGTCCTTTCCGGACTGCTGCTTATTTTTCTATTTTTCTAAATATTCCAAAACGGAGAAATATTGCCTTAAAAACTGTTTTGGAGTCGGTTTACTTACCGTACCACATACCTATTCCTTTTCGGAGTCTGAAACGTTCCAGAAAGTGTCCTTTATGTACTCCTTCGGGGTTACGGTTTCAATAACATTGGTTTCAACATTTATGGGATTACCTGAGATATAGTGTTTGATTCTTTGACCATTCACCACCTTCGGATTTGTGCCTTCGAAGTTGTTGATTTTTATGGCACCGGAACGGTAGACCTCCTCGATAACGTAAGGACCCTCCCATTTAGAGAGAAGTTTTCCTGCAAAAAATCTTAAACGAGAGTTGTATAGCAATACATAATCACCTACATTAAACTCACGCTTTTGTATTCTTTTATCATGCCACCTTTTAACTTTTTCTTTAAACAACTTGGCATTTTCATAGGCTTGGGTTCTCCATTCATCAAGTGAGCTAATATCAAATAACCTCTTCTCACCGGCAAGTTTAAAATCATAATTAAGTTCTTTAATAGCCCAATAAGCCTTGTGTTCTAGTTTGAGAGGTAAGTGACATGCTTTTCCATAGACCATTTTGTACGGAGACATACCCATAGGATTTTTATATGCAGTTCTATAGGCCCATAATGCATCATCAAGTTTCTTGGACCAATTCATTTTGGACCTATTAACAGTCTTCTGCAAAATTAATTTGAGTTCTCTATTACTCAATTCTACTTGACCACTAGACTGAGGGTGATAAGGAGATGCAATTCTATGATTAACATCATATTTAGCAAGCATTTTACGGAAAGCACCATAAATAAAATGTGAGCCACCATCAGTCATTAAATATCTAGGGACTCCAAACCTTGGAAAGATAACTTCTTTAAGCATTTTAATAGAAGTGTTATGATCAACACTACTAGTTGGAATAGCTTCTACCCACTTAGTAACATAATCAACAGTAACTAAAATATGTGTATAACCATTAGAGGAAGGAAAGGTCCCATATAGTCAATGCCCCAAACATCAAATGGTTCAATAACAAGTGAATAATTCATAGGCATTTCTTGACGTCTACTAATATTACCAATTCTTTGACATTCATCACAAGATAAAACAAACTTATGGGCATCCTTGAAGAGAGTAGGCCAATAAAAACCAGATTGCAGTACCTTATGTGCAGTCCTATCTCGAGCATGGTGTCCTCCATAAGCTTCGGAGTGACACTTGCGTAGGATCTGTTCCTGTTCATGCTCAGGTACACAACGTCTAATAACACCATCTACTCCTTCTTTATAAAGATGTGGGTCATCCCAAAAGTAATGCCTCAAATCATAGAAGAACTTTTTCTTTTGCTGGTATGTGAAACTAGGTGGTGTAAACTTAGCAACTATGTAATTAGCATAATCAGCATACCATGGAGCAGTATGAGAAGCATTTATGACATTTAATTGCTCATTAGGAAAGCTATCATCAATAGGTAGTGGGTCATCAAGCACATTTTCTAGCCTAGACAAGTTGTCTGCAACGGGGTTCTCAGCTCCTTTTCTATCAACAATATGTAAATCAAATTCTTGTAGCAAGAGAACCCATCTAATAAGTCTAGGTTTAGCATCTTTCTTTTCCATAAGATATTTAATAGCAGCATGATTAGTGTGAATAGTTACTTTAGAATCAACAATATAAGGTCTAAACTTATCACAGGAAAATACAACTGCTAAGAATTGTTTTTCAGTAGTAGCATAATTTCTTTGAGCATTGTCTAGAGTTTTACTAGCATATTGAATAACATTTAGTTTCTTATCAACTCTTTGTCCTAGAACAGCACCTACAGCATAATCACTAGCATCACACATAATTTCAAAGGGTAAATTCCAATCAGGTGGCTGAACAATAGGTGCAGAGATCAATGCTTTCTTAAGTATTTCAAATGCTTCTACACAATCATCATCAAAGACAAATGGTATATCTTTTTGTAATAAATTAGTCAGAGGCCGAGAGATTTTTGAGAAGTCCTTAATGAACCTCCTATAAAAACCAACATGACCAAGGAAACTTCTTATACCTTTGATGTCCTTGGGACATGGCATCTTTTCAATAGCATCAACCTTGGATTTATCAACTTCAATACCTCTTTCAGAAACTTTATGCCCCAAGACAATACCTTCATTAACCATAAAGTGGCACTTTTCCCAATTCAAGACAAGATTAGTTTCTTCACACCTCTGCAAAACTCGATCAAGGTTGCTCAAGCAATCATCAAAAGAAGATCCATAGATGGAAAAGTCGTCCATGAAAACCTCACAAATCTTTTCACAAAAGTCATAGAATATAGCCATCATGCATGTTTGAAAGGTAGCAGGTGCATTACATAAACCAAAAGGCATACGTCTATAAGCAAAAGTACCAAAAGGGCATGTAAAAGTAGTCTTTGGTTGATCTTTGGCTGACACGGGTATTTGAGAGAAACCAGAATAACCATCTAGAAAGCAAAAATGTGTATGTTTGGATAATCTTTCTAGCATTTGATCGATAAAAGGTAAGGGGTAATGATCTTTTTTAGTAGCCTTATTTAATTTGTGGAAATCAATTACCATCCTATAACCAGTAATAATTCTTTGAGGAATCAATTCATCTTTATCATTAGGAACAACAATAATACCTCCCTTCTTAGGGACACAATGGACATGACTTACCCACTTACTATCAGCAACGAGATAAATTATACCTGCCTCAAGGAGCTTTAGTATCTCTCCTTTCTTACCACTTCTTTCATTTTAGGATTCAGTCGGCGTTGATGATCACGAACTGGTTTAGCATCTTCTTACAAATTAATTTTATGTTGACATAGAGTGGGACAAATGCCCTTAAGATCATCAAGAGTATACCCAATAGCAGCATGGTGCTTCTTCAGAGTTTTTAATAATCTCTCTTCTTCATGTTCTGAAAGGTTAGCACTAATAATAATAGGGTATATCTTTTTCATATCAAGATAAGCATATTTAAGAGTATCAGGTAACGATTTAAGCTCAAAGACAGGATCACCCTTGGGTGGAGGAGGATCCCCTAGGATTTCAACAGGTAAATTGTTTTTCAGAATAGGTTCTTGTTTAAAGAATACTTCATCTAATTCCCTTCTTTCATTCATAAACATATCATTTTCATGGTCTAGAAAATATTCTTCTAAAGGATCACTAGGAGGTACGGCAATAGAAGCAAGACCAATTATTTCATCCTTACTAGGTAATTCTTCTTCACGGTGTTGTCTACTAAATTTAGAAAAATTAAATTCATGAGTCATATCATCTAAACCGACAGTAACAACATCCCTTTTGCAATCTATGGTAGCATTAACAGTATTTAAGAAGGGTCTACCAAATATAATGGGACAAAAACTACCTTGTGGGGAACCAAGAACAAGAAAATCAGCAGGATATTTAGTTTTCCCACACAAGACTTCAACATCTCTAACAATTCCCATTGGTGAAATAGTATCTCTATTAGCAAGTTTAATTGTAACATCAATATCTTCCATCTCAGCAGGTGCAATATCATGCATTACTTCTTGGTATAAAGAATAAGGTATTGCACTAGCACTAGCACCCATATCACATAAGCCATGATAACAATGATCTCCTATTTTAACAGAAATAACAGGCATGCCTACCACAGGTCTAGGTTTATCTGTATCATAGGGTTGAGCAATTCTAGCAGTTTCATTACAGAAATAAATAACATGCCCATCTATATTATCAGACACAAGATCTTTAACAATAGCAATATTAGGTTCAACTTTAACTTGCTCAGGAGGTGTATATGTTTTAATATTGCTTTTACGAACCACAGTTGAAGCTTTAGTATGATCCTTTATCCTAATAGGGAAAGGTGGTTTCTCAACATAAGAAGTAGGAACAATAGGATCATTATAAGTAATAGTCTTTTCTTAAACTTTAATAGGTGCAGCTACTTTTACTTCTATGGGAGGATGATATTTAAACCACTTCTCCTTGGGGAGATCAACATAAGCAGCAAAAGATTCACAGAAAGAAGCTACTATCTTAGAGTCAAGTCCATATTTAGTGCTAAATTTACAAAAAATATCGTTATCCATAAAAGATTTAACACAATCAAACTAGGTGTCATACCTGACTCCTTACCATTGTCGAGGTCCCAATCTTCGGAGTTGCGTTTAATTCTTTCCAATAAATCCCATTTGAATTCAATAGTCTTCATCATAAAAGAGCCAGCACAAGAAGTATCAAGCATGGTGAGATTGTTATCAGAAAGCCGAGCATAAATTTTTTGAATAATCATTTCTCTTGAGATCTCATGATTGGGGCATGAATATAACATTGATTTAATCCTCCCCAAGCATGAGCGATGCTTTCTCCTTCACGAGGCCAAAAATTATATATATAATTGCGATCACGATGAACAAGATGCATAGGATAAAACTTTTGATGAAATTCCAATTTCAATCGTTTGTAGTTCCAAGACTCCATATCATCACATAGCCTATACCATGTCGATGCATAAAAGATAAAGGGAAGACCTTCTTCTTAATAACATCTCCGGGTACACCTGCAAGCTTAAATAATCCACAAACTTCATCCACATATATTAGATGCTCATCAGGATGTTTTGTTCCATCTCCTAAAAAACGATTAGCTAGCAGTTTTTCTACCATACCCAAAGGAATTTCAAAGCAAGCATTTTCATTTCCAGTAGGTTCAGTAGGTTGAGGAGCAACTCTTTGCTCTACTGGTCAGGGTGAAGATACCCCGAACAAGCCCCTCAGAGGATTACTTTCCATAGTAACAAGTGACAGTAAATTTCAGCACACTATATGAATTTTTCCTTACCAAATTCCACCTACCAAAGGCGCTTCACTCCCCAGCAACGGTGCAAGAAAAGAGTCTTGATGACCCACAAGTATAGGGGATCTATCGTAGTCCTTTCGATAAGTAAGAGTGTCGAACCCAACGAGGAGCAGAAGGAAATGATAAGCGGTTTCCAACAAGGTATTCTCTGCAAGTACTGAAATAAATGGTAACAGATAGTTTTGTGATAGGATAATTTCTAACGAGCAACAAGTAACAAAAGTAAATAAAGTGCAGCAAGGTGGCCCAATCCTTTTGTAGCAAAGGACAAGCCTGGACAAACTCTTATATGATGTAAAGCGCTCCTAAGGACACATGGGAATATCGTCAAGCTAGTTTTCATCACATTCATATGATTCACGTTCGGTACTTTGATTATTTGGTATGTGGGTGGACTGGTGCTTGGGTGCTGCCCTTACTTGGACAAGAATCCCACTTATGATTAACCTCTATTGCAAGCATCCGCAAATACAACAAAATTATTAAGGTAAACCTAACCATAACATGAAACATATGGATCCAAATCAGCCCCTTACGAAGCAACACATAAACTAGGGTTTAAGCTTCTGTCACTCTAGCAACCCATCATCTACTTATTACTTCCCAATGCCTTCCTCTAGGCCCAAATAATGGTGAAGTGTCATGTAGTCGACGTTCACATAACACCACTAGAGGAGAGACAACATACATCTCATCAAAATATTGAATGAACACCAAATTCACATGACTGCTAATAGCAAGACTTCCCCCATGTCCTCAGGAACAAAAGTAACTACTCACAAAGCATAAACATGTTCATAATCAGAGGGGTACTAATGTGCATATAGGATCTAAACATATGATCTTCCACCAATTAAACCAACTAGCATCAACTACAAGGAGTAATTAACAGTACTAGCAACCTATTAGCACCAATCCCGGACTTGTAGACAAGAATTGGATACAAGAGATAAACTAGGGTTTTGAGATGAGATGGTGCTGATGAAGATGTTGATGGAGATTGCCCTCTCCCGATGAGAGGAGCGTTGGTGATGACGATGGCGATGATTTCCCCCTCCGGGAGGGAAGTTTCCCCGGCAGAACAGCCCCGCCAGAACCCTAGATTGGTTCCGCCTCGTGGTGGCGGAGTTTCGTCCGAGAAGATGGCTTATGATAATTTTCCCATCGAAAGAGTCCATATAGCAGAAGATGGTCACCGGAGGGCCACCAGGGGCCCCACGAGGTAGGGGGCGCGCCCAGGGGGTAGGGAGCGCCCCCCACCCTCGTGGGCAGGGTGTGGCCCCCTGGTGAAGTTCTTGCGCTCAATGTTTTTTATATATTTGGAAAACATCATCCGTGAAGTTTTAGGACTTTTGGAGCTGTGCAAAATAGGTCTCTAATATTTGCTCCTTTTCCAGCCAGAATCCCAGCTGCCGGCATTCTCCCTCTTTATGTAAACCTTGTAAAATAAGAGAGAACAGGCATAAGTATTGTGACATAATGTGTAATAACATCCCATAATGCAATAAATATTGATATAAAATCATGATGCAAAATGGACGTATCAAGCATAGGGAACACTTATCATTTTCTCTCTATCTTCTGTAGTGGTCGGGCATTGAGTCTTACTCAACTTCACACCTTGTAACACAGGCAAGAACCCTTTCTTAGCTTGATCCATTTTGAACTTCTTCAAAACTTTATCAAGGTATGTGCTTTGTGAAAGTCCAATTAAGCATCTTGATCTATCTCTATAGATCTTGATGCCCAATATATAAGCAGCTTCACCGAGGTTTTTCATTGAAAAACTTTTATTCAAGTATCCTTTTATGCTGTCCAGAAATTATATATCATTCCCAATCAACAATATGTCATCCACATATAATATTAGAAATGCTACAGAGCTCCCACTCACTTTCTTGTAAGTACAGGATTCTCCAAAAGTCTGTATAAAACCATATGCTTTGATCACACTATCAAAACGTTCATTCCAACTCTGAGATGCTTGCACCAGTCCATAAATGGATCGCTGGATCTTGCACACTTTGTTAGCTCCCTTTGGATCGATAAAACCTTCAGGTTGCATCATATACAACTCTTCTTCCAGAAATCCATTCAGGAATGCAGTCTTTACATCCATTTGCCAAATTTCATAATCATAAAATGCGGTGATAACCCACAAGTATAGGGGATCGCAACAGCTTTTGAGGGTAGAGTATTCAACCCAAATTTATTGATTCGACACAAGGGGAGCCAAAGAATATTCTCAAGTATTAGCAGCTGAGTTGTCAATTCAAGCACACCTGGAAACTTCGTATTTGCAGCAAAGTGTTTAGTAGCAAATTAATATGATAGTGGTGGTAGCAGCAACAAAAGTAAAGACAGCAAAAGTAATGTTTTTGGTATTTTGTAGTGATTGTAACAGTAGCAGCGGGAAAGTAAATAAGCGAGAACCAGTATATGGAAAACTCGTAGGCACCAGATCAGTGATGGATAATTATGCCGGATGCGGTTCATCATGTAATAGTCATAACATAGGGTGACACAGAACTAGCTCCAATTCATCAATGTAATGTAGGCATGTATTCCGTATATAGTCATACGTGCTTATGGAAAAGAACTTGCATGACATCTTTTGTCCTACCCTCCCGTGGCAGCGGGGTCCTATTGGAAACTAAGGGATATTAAGGCCTCCTTTTAATAGAGAACCGGAACAAAGCATTAGCACATAGTGAATACATGAACTCCTCAAACTATGGTCATCACCGGGAGTGGTCCCGATTATTGTCACTTCGGGGTTGCCGGATGATAACACATAGTAGGTGACTATAGACTTGCAAGATAGGATCAAGAACTCACATATATTCATGAAAACATAAAAGGTTCAGATCTGAAATCATGGCACTCGGGCCCTAGTGACAAGCATTAAGCATAGCAAAGCCATAGCAACATCAATCTCAGAACATAATGGATACTAGGGATCAAACCCTAACAAAACTAACTCGATTACATGATAAATCTCATCCAACTCATCTACGTCCAGCAAGCCTGCGATGGAATTACTCACGCACGGCGGTGAGCATCATGAAATTGGTGATGGAGGATGGTTGATGATGACGACGGCGACAAATCCCCCTCTCCGGAGCCCCGAACGGACTCCAGATCAGCCCTCCAGAGAGGTTTTAGGGCTTGGCGGCGGCTCCGTATCGTAAAACGTGATGATTTCTTCTCTCTGATTTTTTCTCATCAAAACTCAATATATGGAGGTGGAGTTGGAGTCGAAGACGCAACAGGGGGCCCATGAGGTAGGGGGGCGCGCCCTAGGGGGGGCGCGCCCCCACCCTCGTGAGAAGGGTGTGGCCCCCCCGGTCTTCATCTTTGGCAAGGATTTTTTATTGTTTTTCTAAGATGTTCCGTGGAGTTTCAGGTCATTCCGAGAATATTTGTTTTCTGCACATAAAACAACACCATGGTAATTCTGCTGAAAACAGCGTCAGTCCGGGTTAGTTCCATTCAAATCATACAAGTTAGAGTCCAAAACAAGGGCAAAAGTGTTTGGAAAAGTAGATACAACGGAGACGTATCAACTCCCCCAAGCTTAAACCCTTGCTTGTCCTCAAGCAATTCAGTTGACAAACTGAAAGAAAGAAAGAAAAACTTTTACAAACTCTGTTTGCTGTTGTTGTTGTAACTATGTCAAGCCAGCATTCAAGTTTTCAGCATAGATCATAACTAAACACACTTGCAATAATTCTCAGGTCTCATCATTACTCATATCAATAGCATAATCAACTAGCAAGTCATAATAATAAATCTCGGATGACAACACTTTCTCAAAACAATAATATGATATAACAAGATGGTATCTCGCTAGCCCTTTCTGAGACCGCAAAACATAAATGCAGAGCACCTTTAAAGATCAAGGACTGACTAGACATTGTAATTCATGGTAAAAGAGATCCAATCATAGTCATACCCAATATAAATTAACAGTGATGAATGCAAATGACGGCTGTGCTCTCCAGCTAGTGCTTTTTAATAAGAGGGTGATGACACAACATAAAAGTAAATGGATAGGCCCTTCGCAGAGGGAAGCAAGGATTTGTAAAGGTGCCAGAGCTCGGTTTTGAAATAGAGATAAATTGTATTTTGAGCGATATACTTTCATTGTCAATGTAACAACTAAGAGATGGCGATATCTTCCATGCTAAACACATTATAGGCGGTTCCCAAACAGAATGGTAAAGTTTATACTCCCCCTCCACCAACAAACATCAATCCATGGCTTGCTCGAAACAACGAGTGCCTCCAACATACATCGGGTCCCAGGGGGAGTTTTGTTTGCAATTAATTTTGATTTAGTTTGCATAAAGCATGGGACTGGGCATCCCGGTGACCAGCCATTTTCTCGTGAGTGAGGAGCGGAGTCCACTCCTCTTGAGAATAACCCGCCTAACACGGAAGATAAGGACAGCCTTTGTTGATACATGAGCTATTCGAGCATACAAAACAGAATATTTATTTGAAGGTTTAGAGTTTGGCACATACAAATCTACTTGGAACGGCAGGTAGATACCGCATATAGGAAGGTATGGTGGACTCATCTGGAATAACTTTGGGGTTTAAGGGATTGGATGCACAAGCAGTATTCCCGCTTAGTACAAGTGAAGGCTAGCAAAATACTGGGAAGCGACCAACTAGAGAGTGACAATAGCCATGTACATGCATTAAAATTAATAAACATTGGATGCAAGCATGAGTAGGATATAATCCACCATGAACATAAATATCGTGAAGGCTATGTTGATTTTGTTTCAACTACATGTGTGAACATGTGCCAAGTCAAGTCACTTAAATCATTCAAAAGAGGATACCACCCCATCATACCACATCATAATCATCTCAATAGCATGTTGGCACACAAGGTAAACCATTATAACTCATAGCTAATCAAGCATGGCACAAGCAACTATGATATCTAATTGTCATTGCAAACATGTTTATTCATAATAAGCTGAATCAAGAACGAGGGACTCATCATATTTACAAAAACAAAAGAGGTCGAGTTCATACCGGCTTTTGTCATCTCAGTCAGTCCATCATATATCATCATAATTTCCTTTCACTTGCACGACCGAACGGTGTGAATAATAATAAGAGTGCACGTGCATTGGACTAAGCTGGAATATGCGAGCATTCAATAAACAGGAGAAGACAAGGCAATATGGGCTCTTGGTTAAATCAACAATAATGCATATAAGAGCCACTTCAACAATTTAATTATGGTCTTCTCCTGCTGACCCCCAAAGAAAGGAAAAGAAATAAAACTATTTACACGAGAAAGCTCCCAACAAGCAAAAGAAGAACGGGAAATATTTTTGGGTTTTCTTTTTAATTATTACTACTACAACAGAGAAATAAACTACTACTATTTTTTTTTGGTTTTTCTTAAGGTTTAACAAACACACAAGAAGTAAGCAGGAAAAGGAAAATAAACTAGCATGGATATTACAGTGAAAAAGTCTGAGCACCGACATCTAGCAATGAGTGTGTGTGAACATAAATGTAATGTCGGTGAGAAATACGTACTCCCCCAAGCTTAGGCTTTTGGCCTAAGTTGGTCTATGGCCATGGCTGGCCTGGCGGATATCCATAATAATAGTTGTTGGGGTCGTACTGTGATGAGGAAGAAGACTCTAACTGCCACTGGCTGACAGTCATCTCTGGATCCCAAGAATAAACAGATTGTCATGGAGGCTCATCTTGTGGTTCCTGTTCTGGCTCCTCGACTGGTGCAGGGTTCCGGTAGGCGTGAATAGCCGTCAACAGAACAAGGCACATGCCTGCAGTCAAATCAAACAAAGAAGGAGCAGGCAAGGTAATAGTCTCAGGATGATGTTTATTAAAGAACAATTGATATTTAAGCTCCCCTGCCCTATTTTTAACAATAAAATCATGTGCCACCATACTTTTATGATCTAGATAAACACGGGGCAGCACCTTTTCTTCCTTCTCAGCATGCCTAATAGGTATGTTAAAATGTGCGGCTAGGCGTGTGGCATAGATGCCTCCAAAGATGGGGCCCTTAGTATGGTTCATATTTAACCGTCTAGCAATAATACCGCCCAAACTAAAAGTGTTATCACTGTATAAACCTTGGAGCAGAATAATTAAATCAGGGATACTAAGGTTTCCAGAATTTCCACGTCCAATTAAACAACGACTAGCAAATAATGCAAAGTAACGCAAAACAGGAAAATGTATGCTAGTGATTCGTGCATCGGAAACCTTCCTGGTTTCTCCTAGTGATATTATCAATAAACCCAACCACATCATCATGATGTGGTTCTTCCGTCTTGCCCTCAAAAGGGACTGAACAAACTTGACAGAAGTCATAAAGTGACATCTCCTTATGCTCATCATATAAATGATACTCCACCGTAGGTGGTGAGTTCCTAGAATGAAAATGAAAGTTTTGCACAAAAGTATTTGTGAGTAAGAGATACTGATCGCATTGGTCGTGGAGGAAAGCGGTGAGGCCTGCATTGTGAGCAAATTCATGAAAATCTTCATAGATACCGGCTGCTCTCAAGAAATCATCAGAAGGCCATTCACATGCCCGAATCTCCGCGGTGCGTGGCAAATTATACTTAGGCTTCGGTGCCTTTTCCTTCGAGCTTTGGCTCGATGAGCCCCTCAATAATCTCCTCATCATTTTCTGAAAAATTCTGAAATTTTTAGTAACTTCAAAATAAAAGTAAACCAAACTCAGTAATATTGATAGCAACTACTCCTACAAGTACCTAGAGCCTATACCAAGCATTAGAACTACTTGGAACCATATAAATTTGACATGCAAGCTCAAGAACATGGTCACCTATGCAGCACAAATTTGCAAAGAATAAAGCACTAGAACAAAAACTAATTGGACCAATGGAGGAGTCACATACCAAGGAACAATCTCCCCAAGCAGTTTTGCGAGAGGTGCTTTGAGCAAGGAGATCAAAAATCACAGGAAAAGTGGCTGGAACTCGTGCTTGAGTTGGTTTTTCGGGTTTGTGTGAGATAGAGGAAGAAGATGGGTGCTGGGATAAGTGGAGGAGGGCCACCGTGGGCCCACGAGGCAGGGGGCGCGCCCTATAGGGGGGGCGCCCACCACCCTCGTGGTCAGGTGGCAGCTCCTCCCGCGGTAATTTTTGCATAGTAAATCCTCAAATATTCCCGAAAAAATCATATTAAATTGGCATGGCATTCTGAGGACTTTTATTTTCGGTATATTTTTATATTGCACAGATAAGTCAGGAAATAGACAGAAAATACTATTTTTACTTTATTTAATATAAATAACAGAAAGTATAGAGAGGGTACAGAAGATTTTGTGCTTCTAGTTTCATCCATCTCATGCTCATCAAAAAGAATCCACTAACAAGGTTGATCAAGTCTTGTTAACAAACTCATTCCGATAATCATGAAACCGGAGAAATTTCGAATAACACTAAGTTACCTCAACGGGGATATGCACATCCCCAATAATAAGAATATCATATTTCTTTTTGACAGTAGGAAGAGGAAATTCAAAACCTCCAAATATAATCGATGTAATTTTTCCAATAGAGTTGATACTATGAACTTGAGGTTGTTTCCTCGGAAAGTGTACCGTATGCTCATTACCATTAACATGAAAAGTGACATTGCCTTCATGGCAATCAATAATAGCCCCTGCAGTATTAAGAAAAGGTCTTCCAAGAATAATAGACATACTATCATCCTCGGGAATATCAAGAATAACAAAGTCCGTTAAAATAGTAACGTTTGCAACCACAACAGGCACATCCTCACAAATACCAACAGGTATAGCAGTTGATTTATCAGCCATTTGCAAAGATATTTCAGTAGGTGTCAGCTTATTCAAGTCAAGTCTACGATATAAAGAGAGAGGCATAACACTAACACTGGCTCCAAGATCACATAAAGCAGTTTTAATATAATTTCTTAATGGAGCAAGGTATAGTAGGTACTCCGGGATCTCCAAGTTTCTTTGGTATTCCACCCTTAAAAGTATAATTAGCAAGCATGGTGGAAATTTCAGCTTCTGGTATTTTTCTTTTATTAGTAATGATATCCTTCATGTATTTAGCATAAGGATTTGTTTTGACCACATCAGTTAATCTTATACGCAAAAAGATAGGCCTAATCATTTCAGCAAAACGCTCAAAATCCTCATCATCCTTTTTCTTGGATGGTTTCGGAGGAAAAGGCATGGGTTTCTGAACCCAAGGTTCCCTTTCTTTACCATGTTTCCTAGCAACAAAGTCTCTTTTATCATAACGTTGATTCTTTGATTGTGGGTTATCAAGATCAACATCAGGTTCAATTTCTATGTCATTATCATTACTAGGTTGAGCATCAGCATGAACATCATCATTAATATTTTTACTTGGTTCATGTTCATTACCAGATTGTGTTTCAGCATCAGACATAGATATATCATTTGGATTATCAGGTGGTTCAGCAATAGGTTCACTAGAAGTTTGCACAGTTCTATCATTTTTCTTTTTCTTCTTTTAGAAGAACTAGGAACATCAGTATTATTTCTTTGAGAATCTTGCTCGATTCTCTTAGGGTGGCCTTCAGGATACAAAGGTTCCCGAGTCATTCTACCAGTTCTAGTAGCCACTCTAACAACATAATCATTTTTATTACTATTCATTTCATTAAGCACTTCTTTTTGAGCCTTAAGTACTTGTTCTACTTGAGTGCTAACCATAGAAGCATGTTTGCTAACAAGTTTAGGTTCACCTTTAACATTAGCCATATAATCACCCAAGTGTCTAATCATATAAGCATTTTCTTTTAATTGTCTACCAAAATAAGCATTGAAGTCGTCTTGCTTATACATAAAGTTATCAAACTTATCCAAGCATTGACTAGCAATTTTAGTAGGAGGGACTTCAACTTTATCATATCTATAGAGAGAATTTACCTTTACTACCTGTGTCGGGATATCGGGATCAGGAGGTTCTTCAGTAAATAAAGAATTAAGATCATATGTTTCTTCAACAGGCGGTATATTAAGACCATGTATTTCTTCAATAGGAGGTAAATTCTTGACGTCTTCAGCTTTAATACCTTTTTCTTTCATAGATTTCTTTGCCTGTTGCATATCTTCGGGACTGAGAAATAGAACACCTCTCTTCTTCGGAGTTGGTTTAGGAATAGGCTCAGTAATTGGAGCAGGAGATGGCTCAGGAGGTGCCCAATTATTTTCATTTGTCAACATATTATTCAATAGAATTTCAACTTCATCCGATGTTCTTTCCCTGAAAAGAGAACCAGCACAACTATCCAGGTAATCTCTGGAAGCATCGGTTAGTCCATTATAAAAGATATCAAGTATTTTAGGTTTCTTAAGAGGATGATCAGGCAAAGCATTAAGTAACTTGAGAAGCTTCCCCCAAGCTTGTGGGAGACTCTCTTCTTTAATTTGCACGAAGTTGTATATTTCCCTCAAAGCAGCTTGTTTCTTATGAGCAGGGAAATATTTAGCAGAGAAGTAATAAATCATATCCTGGGGACTACGCACACAACTAGGATCAAGAGAATTAAACCATATCTTAGCATCACCCTTTAATGAGAACGGAAATATTTTGAGTATATATAGGTAATGCGATCTCTCATCATTAGTGAACACGGCAGCTATATCATTTAACTTAGTAAGATGTGCCACAATAGTTTCAGATTCATAGCCATAAAACGATCAGATTCAATCAAAGTAATTATATCAGGATCAACAGAGAATTCATAATCCTTATCAGGAACGCATATAGGTGAAGTAGCAAAAGCAGGGTCAGGTCTCATTTTATCTCTAAGTGATTCTTTGTTCCATTTAATTAATAACCTCTTAAGCTCATATCTATCTTTGCAAGCAAAAATAGCGGCAGAAGATTCCATATCAAAAAGATAACCCTCAGGAATAACAGGCATATTTTCATCATCACTATCATCATCGTATTCAGATTCAATAATTTCTTTTTCTCTAGCCCTAGCAATTTGTTCATCAAGAAATTCACTAAGGGGCACAGTAGTATCAGGCATAGAAGCAGTTTCATCATAAGTATCATGCATAGCAGAAGTGGCATCATCAATAACATGCGACATATCAGAACGAATAGCAGAAGCAGATGTAGGTGTCGCAAACTTACTCATAACAGAAGGTGAATCAAGTGCAGAGCTAGATGGCAGTTCCTTACCTCCCCTCGTAGTTGAGGGATAGATCTTGGTTTTTGGATCTCTCAAGTTCTTCATAGTGTTCGGCATATATAAATCCCAAGTGACTCAAAGAATAGAGCTATGCTCCCCGGCAACGGTGCCAGAAATTAGTCTTGATAACCCACAAGTATAGGGGATCACAACAGCTTTCGAGGGTAGAGTATTCAACCCAAATTTATTGATTCAACACAAGGGGAGCCAAAGAATATTCTCAAGTATTAGCAGTTGAGTTGTCAATTCAACCACACTTGGAAACTTAGTATCTGCAGCAAAGTGTTTAGTAGCAAAGTAATATGATAGTGGTGGTAGCGGCAACAAAAGTAAAGACAGCAAAAGTAATGTTTTTGGTATTTTGTAGTGATTGTAACAGTAGCAGCGGGAAAGTAAATAAGCGAGAACCAGTATATGGAAAACTCGTAGGCACCGGATCAGTGATGGATAATTATGCCGGATGCAGTTCATCATGTAACAATCATAACATAGGGTGACACAGAACTACCTCCAATTCATCAATGTAATGTAGGCATGTATTCCGTATATAGTCATACATGCTTATGGAAAAGAATTTGCATGACATCTTTTGTCCTACCCTCCCGTGGCAGCGGGGTCCTATTGGAAACTAAGGGATATTAAGGCCTCCTTTTAATAGAGAACCGGAACAAAGCATTAGCACATAGTGAATACATGAACTCCTCAAACTATGGTCATCACCGGGAGTGGTCCCGATTATTGTCACTTCGGGGTTGCCGGATGATAACACATAGTAGGTGACTATAGACTTGCAAGATAGGATCAAGAACTCACATATATTCATGAAAACATAAAAGGTTCAAATCTGAAATCATGGCACTCGGGCCCTAGTGACAAGCATTAAGCATAGCAAAGTCATAGCAACATCAATCTCAGAACATAATGGATACTAGGGATCAAACCCTAACAAAACTAACTCGATTACATGATAAATCTCATCCAACCCATCATCGTCCAGCAAGCCTACGATGGAATTAGTCACGCACGGCGGTGAACATCATGAAATTGGTGATGGAGGATGGTTGATGATGATGACGGTGACGAATCCCCCTCTCCAGAGCCCTGAACGGACTCCAGATCAGCCCTCCCGAGAGGTTTTAGGGCTTGGCGGCGGCTCCGTATCATAAAACGCGATGATTTCTTCTCTTTGATTTTTTTCTCATCGAAACTCAATATATGGAGGTGGAGTTGGAGTCGGAGACGCAACATGGGGCCCACGAGGTAGGGGGCGCGCCCTAGGGGGGGGGCGCCCCCCACCCTCGTGAGAAGGGTGTGGGCCCCCCGGTCTTCATCTTTGGCGAGGATTTTTTATTGTTTTTTCTAAGATGTTCCGTGGAGTTTCAGGTCATTCCGAGAATATTTGTTTTCTGCACATAAAACAACACCATGGTAATTCTGCTGAAAACAACGTCAGTCCGGGTTAGTTCCATTCAAATCATACCAGTTAGAGTCCAAAACAAGGGCAAAAGTGTTTGTAAAAGTAGATACGACGGAGACGTATCATGCGACAATTGCTAACATGATTCGGACAGACTTAAGCATCGCTACGGGTGAGAATGTCTCATCGCAGTCAACTCCTTGAACTTGTCGAAAAACTTTTGCAGCAAGTCGAGCTTTGTAGACAGTAACATTACTATCAACGTCTATCTTATTCTTGAAGATCCATTTGTTCTCGATGGCTTGTCGATCATCGGGTAAGTCAACCAAAGTCCACACTTTGTTCTCATACATGGATCCCATCTCAGACTTCATGGCCTCAAGCCATTTTGCGGAATCTGGGCTCATCATCGCTTCTTCATAGTTCGTAGGTTCGTCATGGTCAAGTAACATGACCTCCAGAACAGGATTGTCGTACCACTCTGGTGCGGATCTTGCTCTGGTTGACCTACGAGGTTCGATAGTAACTTGATCTGAAGTTTCATGATCATCATCATTAGCTTCCTCACTAATTGGTGTAGATGTCACATGAACCGGTTTCTGTGATGAACTACTTTCCAATAAGGGAGCAGGTACAGTTACCTCATCAAGTTCTACTTTCCTCCCACTCACTTCTTTCGAGAAAAACTCCTTCTCCAGAAAGGATCCATTCTTAGCAACGAATATCTTGCCTTCAGATCTGTGATAGAAGGTGTACCCAATAGTTTCATTTGGGTGTCCTATGAAGACACATTTCTCCGATTTGGGTTCGAGCTTATCAGGTTGAAGCTTTTTCACATAAGCATCGCAGCCCCAAACTTTAAGAAACGACAACTTTGGTTCCTTGCCAAACCATAGTTCATAAGGTGTCATCTCAACGGATTTTGATGGTGCCCTATTTAACATGAATGCAGCCGTCTCTAAAGCATAACCCCAAAACGATAGCGGTAAATCAGTAAGAGACATCATAGATCGCACCATATCTAGTAAAGTATGATTACGACGTTCGGGCACACCATTATGATGTAGTGTTCCGGGTGGCGTGAGTTGCGAAACTATTCCACATTGTTTCAAATGTAGGCCAAACTCGTAACTCAAATATTCTCCTCCATGATCAGATCGTAGAAACTTTATTTTCTTGTTACGATGATTTTCCACTTCACTCTAAAATTCTTTGAACTTTTCAAATGTTTCAGACTTATGTTTCATTAAGTAGATATACCCATATCTGCTCAAATCATCTGTGAAGGTGAGAAAATAACGATACCCACCGCGAGCCTCAATATTCATCGGACCACATACATCAGTATGTATGATTTCCAACAAATCTGTTGCTCGCTCCATAGTTCCGGAGAATGGCGTTTTAGTCATCTTGCCCATAAGGCATGGTTCGCAAGTACCAAGTGATTCATAATCAAGTGATTCCAAAAGTCCATCAGTATGGAGTTTCTTCATGCGCTTTATACCAATATGACCCAAACGGCAGTGCCACAAATAAGTTGCACTATAATTATCAACTCTGCATCTTTTGGCTTCAACATTATGAATATGTGTACCACTACTATCGAGATTCAACAAGAATAGACCACTCTTTAAGGCTGCACGACCATAAAAGATATTACTCATATAAATAGAACAACCATTATTCTCAGATTAAATGAATAACCGTCTCGCATCAAACAAGATCCAGATATAATGTTCATGCTTAACGCTGGCACAAAATAATAATTATTTAGGTCTAAAACTAATCCCGAAGGTAGATGTAGAGGTAGCGTGCCGACGGCGATCACATCGACTTTGGAACCATTTCCCACGCGCATCGTCACCTCGTCCTTAGCCAGTCTTCGCTTAATCCGTAGTCCCTGTTTCGAGTTGCAAATATTAGCAACAGAACCAGTATCAAATACCCATGTGCTACTGCGAGCTCTGGCAAGGTACACATCAATAACATGTATATCACATATACCTTTGTTCACTTTGCCATCCTTCTTATCCGCCAAATACTTGGGGCAGTTTCGCTTCCAGTGACCAGTCTGTTTGCAGTAGAAGCACTCAGTCTCAGGCTTAGGTCCAGACTTGGGTTTCTTCTCCTGAGCAGCAACTTGTTTTCCGTTCTTCTTGAAGTTTCCCTTCTTCTTCCCTTTGCCCTTTTTCTTGAAACTGGTGGTCTTATTGACCATCAACACTTGATGCTCCTTCTTGATTTCTACCTCCGCAACCTTTAGCATTGCGAAGAGCTCGGGAATAGTCTTATTCATCCCTTGCATATTATAGTTCATCATGAAGCTTTTGTAGCTTGGTGGCAGTGATTGAAGAACTCTGTCAATGACACTATCAACAGGAAGATTAACTCCCAGTTGAGTCAAGTGATTATGATACCCAGACATTTTTAGTATATGCTCACTGACAGAACTATTCTCCTCCATCTTGCAGCTATAGAACTTATTGGAGACTTCATATCTCTCAATCCAGGCATTTTCTTGAAATATTAACTTCAACTCTTGGAACATCTCATATGCTCCATGGCGTTCAAAACGTCGTTGAAGTCCCGGTTCTAAGCCGTAAAGCATGGCACACTGAACTATCGAGTAGTCATCAGCTTTACTCTGCCAAACGTTCTTAACATTGTCAGCAGCATCTGCAGCAAGCCTGGCACCCAGCGGTGCTTTCAGGACGTAATTCTTCTATGCAGCAATGAGGATAATC
Organism: Triticum urartu; assembly: GCF_003073215.2. NCBI lineage: Eukaryota > Viridiplantae > Streptophyta > Magnoliopsida > Poales > Poaceae > Triticum > Triticum urartu. The sequence continues at coordinate 181,320,448 of NC_053024.1, read as the reverse complement.
CTCAAGTTACGGACCCAGTCCGTGTAATTGCTACCATCATCTTTCAACTTTGCTTTCTCAAGGAACGCATTAAAAGTCAACGGAACAACAGAACGGGCCATCTATCTACAACAACATAGATAAGCAAAATACTATTAGGTACTAAGTTCATGATAAATTTAAGTTCAATTAATCATATTACTTAAGAACTCCCACTTAGATAGACATCCCTCTAATCATCTAAGTGATCACGTGATCCATATCAACTAAACCATAACCGATCATCACGTGAAATGGAGTAGTTTTCAATGGTGAACATCACTATGTTGATCATATCTACTATATGATTCACGCTCGACCTTTCAGTCTTAGTGTTCCGAGGCCATATCTACATATGCTAGGCTCGTCAAGTTTAACCCGAGTATTCTGCGTGTGCAAAACTGGCTTGCACTCGTTGTAGATGGACGTAGAGCTTATCACACCCAATCATCACATGGTGTCTCGGCACAACGAAATTTGGCAACAGTGCATACTCAGGGAGAACACTTTTATCTTGAAATTTAGTGAGAGATCATTGTCGGTGTCAAATCCGGCGGATCTCGGGTAGGGGGTCCCGAACTGTGCGTCTAGGCCGGATGGTAACAGGAGGCAAGGGACACGAAGTTTTACCCAGGTTCGGGCCGTCTTGATGGAGGTAAAACCCTACGTCCTGCTTGATTAATATTGATGATATGGGTAGTACAAGAGTAGATCTACCACGAGATCGAAGAGGCCAAACCCTAGAAGCTAGCCTATGGTATGATTGTTGATGTGTACGTTGTCCTACGGACTAAAACCCTCTGGTTTATATAGGCATCGGAGAGGGTTAGGGTTACACAAAGTCGGTTACAATGGTAGGAGATCTTCATATCCGTATCGCCAAGCTTGCCTTCCACGCCAAGGAAAGTCCCTTCCAGACACGGGACGGAGTCTTCAATCTTGTATCTTCATAGTCCAGGAGTCCGGCTGAAGGTATAGTCCGGCCATCCGAACACCCCCTAATCCATGACTCCCTCAGTAGCCCCTGAACCGGGCTTCAATGACGACGAGTCCGGCACGCAGATTGTCTTCGGCATTGCAAGGCGGGTTCCTCCTCCAAGTACTTCATAGAAGATTTTGAACACAAAGATAGTGTCCGGCTCTGCAAAATAAGTTTCCACATATTGCCATAGAGAGAATAATATTTACACAAATCTAATCTACTGACATATTTCGTAGCGTGACACACCACGGCCAAGCCTTTATCCGAATCGTTTCATTATCCCACCTTAGCGCGTCATGCGAGGCGGTTTCCTTGGCACGTCTTGTTAAAGCAGAGATCGTCTCCCCTTATCCCGGGATTCTCATCAATACGGGCGTGGGTAACCCAACCGCGCCATTGATTACGACGCTTGGAGATAAGCGACTTTTACTAGGCTGGAGGGGACATGTAGTTGCGTCCATCCATATAAGGGGATAAGGATCCACCTTTTCACCTACGCCTTCTTCCTCCTTCGCCTATCCATTCTTGCGCACTCGAGCTCCAGCGCCCAAGTCCGCACTCCCCACCTCAACCTTCTCCAGCCATGTTCGGAGCGGGAGGCAAGTGGATGGTCTCCTCCGTCACGGAGGGACACATCAAAAAGTTGAGGAAGGCCGGATACTTGTCTAATGACATCGCGTACCGGCTTCCCGAAAAGGGGAAGCTCATCCCCACCCCTAGGCCCCATGAGAGGGTGGTGCTCCTCCCCCATTTCCTCCGCGGACTGGGCTTCCCTCTCCACCCATTTGTCCGGGGGATCATGTTCTACTACGGCCTGGATTTCCACGATCTGGCCCCGAACTTCGTCCTCAACATCTTGGCGTTTATCGTCGTGTGCGAGGCCTTCCTCCGCATCCGCCCCCCATTTCGGCCTATGGCTCAAGACTTTCAATGTCAAGCCGAAGGTGGCGCGCGGCAACCAGGCGGAGTGCGGAGGCGCCATGGTGGGCAAGATGGCCAACATCCTATGGCTCGAGGGCTCCTTTGTGGAGACCCTGAAGGGGTGGCAATCGGGGTGGTTTTACATCACCGAGCCGCGCGACACCGAATGGGTCGCACCCCCTGAGTTTCGATCCGGACCCCCTACACGACTCACCTCCTAGAAGGAGACGGGTCTGTCGTGGGGTAAGAAGGGAGAGCTGACCGGACTCCAAACATGTGTCCAAACCCTGGTGGACAAGAAGCTCAAACTTGTCAACGTAGTCCAGGTTATGCTCATCCGCTTGATCCTCCCGTGTCAACAATGGGCTTTCAACCTGTGGGAGTTCGACCCGGCGCGGCACCAAACTCTGAGCAGGCTCTTCGACACGATGTACGAAGATGCCTGGAAGGTGCTTTTCAAGGGCGCCGAGGCTCCCGCATCCGCTACCGAGGATCGCGGATTTAGTGCGCAGCGTCACGCTCTCGCGGTAAGCTGTTTTTTCCCTTTTACAGGGTATCAGTTTTTCATAGTTTGACTCCATGCGGGATCTAAGCTCCCTTACCTTTGACAAGATTGGCAGGTGACATCCGGACAGATCAACTATCCGGCTCCTTTGCCCGAAGGCCCAGCGGACGCTCGCTTGGTGAAGCTGCTGGTTCCGGCACCCTATGTGGTGCCGGAGAAGAAGGCCGCGAAAAAGGCCGTGGGGACTCGAAAGAGTGCCCGGCGCCAGGAGGTGTCGGATCCATCATCCGATGGTTCCGAGGCGCATTCCTCCCGTGAAGACCAGGAGGAAGAAGAAGAAACCTCTCCCCCTCCAGCGGGAGGAGAGAAGAAAAGGAAGGCCGCCCTCTCTGGGGAGGCCGAAGGGTCCAAGAAGGGGAAAACCCTTCCTCCGGACTACTCCACCGACGCCGACGACGGCGGAGAGGAGTGGCAGCCCAGGGCCAAGACCCTGGCAAAATCATAAGTATCCGGATACCAGAGTAATTCATAGTATTCGTTTATTGCACAGCTTTCCCTTACGTCGAATATGTTTATGCAGCCCACCCAAAGACCGGCTCGATGCATCGTCGAGCGGCTCACTGGACTCGTTGGATGTGAACTCGCTTCCGACGGCTTCCTCCCCCCGCCCTACGGACGACACTGAAGTGTTGTCCTAACAGGTTCCAAGCCGGGAGGAGGTGGTCCTGGAGGCGCCGCAAGGCGACCTCCCGGATTCCAGGAGTAATGGAGATGAAACCCTCCAGGGCTCCAAGTCCAGCTCTAGGTCGGACATCGCTCCGGAACCTTCAAAGGTTCCAGAGTCCGGCGGGGGACCTCCTTCCAAGAGGAGCAAGTCCACCGTGCCAGTGGCCCCCATCCAACCGGAGGCGCCGGGCAATATGTTGGAGGCGCTCCAAGGCGCCTCCATCGACGAGGAGCACCGCACTATTATGAGTGCGGTGGTCCAGAAGGTTCGGTCCGCCAAGAGCGGACTGACTGAAGCTTGTACTAGCCTTTTAACAGGCTTTGAGGTAAGTAAAGAATGTGTAAATAATATTACCGCATAGACAGTAGCCCTTGATGCTCTGTTTGGCATTCGGGAAGAAAAGCTGAATAGAGGATCAAATAAAATTCGCAGGAGTCTAACAAAAATGAGTCAATATGCATATGCAGGCTTCTCTGCTTGCGTCCGCCGCACTGACTGCGGAAGTGGACACGCTAAAGCAGAACCTCGAGCGGTCCGAGCAAGAGCTCGGGCGTGCCAAGAAGCAGCTCGAGGACAATGAAGGTAAGAAATACCTTGTTTTTAAATATATATAAAAAGGTGCAATTGCAAAGAATGATAGGATTATCGTGGTTATTGTAGGGGCCACGTCTGAAGTGGCGACCCTTAAGCAAGCGCTGGTCGAGGCCGAGAAGAGGGCGGCCTCGGAGCGCACCGAGCGGGAGAAGTATGAGGCCGAGGTTGGCAAGGTGCGGCAAGAGCTCCAGGCTCTCATGGAAAAACATGAGAGTTTGGAGTTTGACTCAAAGACGCGAGCGTCCGAGCTCGCGGTGGCTATTGAAAATGCCAAGTCTGCCAAGGCCGAATCCCAGAAGACCCTCCAGGAGTTGGATGAGGTGAAGAAGATAGCGGCGGGTAAGGCATTCTTTATGCAAAGCAAACACATAAACGTGAGTTACCTGTTACTTACCCGAATCCGGAGCTCTCCAGGAGCATTCGCAGATCTTCCCCGGAGTGTGTCCGATGCTGCCGCATTCTATCGAGCCGAGGAGGGAAGCTCGACAGAGAAGGTGTTCTGGTCTCAGTATACTGAGGCCGGACACCCCGTGCCCCTGAGCGACCAGCTGAAGCAACTGGTCGAGCTTCACAAGGCGGCCGAACAGGCCATGAAAGGCCTCATTGTTCGGCTGTGCCTGGAGGGGCTCTGCCTGGGAGCTATTTCGGGCTGGTGCGGCGACTGGTGGAGGCCTGTCCGAGGCTTGAAGTCATCAAGCGCTCCGTCTGCATTGAAGGTGCCCGTAGGGCCCTTGCCCGTGCTAAGGTGCACTGGGGCAAGCTAGATGCTGAGAAGCTTGTGAAGGACGGGCCACCGCCGGGAAAAGAGCATCGCAAGCCCGAGAATTACTATAAGGATGTTCTGAAGGGTGCCTGCCTTGTGGCGGATGAATGTTCTAGGGATGTAATTTTTGAGTGAAACTTGCTCGTTTTGTCCTGTGCGCTGAAAACTTGTTTATATGCGCTAAGCAATGATGTTGGAATTTAAAATATTACCTTCTGTGCGGCTGTTTATCAATTCTAAGAGATGGCGAGTCGTCGACTTCTGCCCCCGTGCCGCTAGTGCTGGGGTGTTCGGGGATAAACCTGAGCGCTCTTTTTCCCATGTTTGGGTCCTTCGAGGGAGGCGCTCAGCCCAACGAACAAGGCAATCAGACTATAATGCGTGAACACTCTCACTTAGCCATAGAATTCTATAATTTTAAATTTCGGCGAAGCCCCTGGTATTCGGAAGACCGAGTTCGGGGCGCTATCCACGCCTTGGCCGGACAAAGCCGGCTCCTCGCTCTAAGCGGCGTAAGTCTTTAGGGACTCGAAAAACCTCTCGAATAGCGACCATCTCTCGCTTCATCATGACAGTTAGTTTTAGCTTTCTCCACTGAGGTGCTCGACCCAGCTCAACTGGGGCACAATCGCAGTGGTTCTCCTAGTGCTACCTTAGCCGATATAGCGGAATGTAAGGCACCAAAACATAGGAGCCGGGCAAACCCAACTATTGACCCAAGACATGATTCGGAGCCGATGCATATAATGCTATAAGTTCGGGGTGCCGCACTTGTTAAAGTGTTCGGACTTCTCACACCATATTGAGGGGTACTAAAGCCCCTGGCGTATTTTGGCCGTACCAACGTGTACGGGTGCAACATGTCGTTAAGGAACATATATAAAGAAAAAAGGTAATGCAAAAATAGACGAAAGCTATGCATTGTTTATTGAAAAGGGCTGCGATCGAAGCAGAATGATACAAATAATGCGATAAGTGGAAGGTTGGACTAGTTAACATGTCTGTTCCAGGGGCAAGCTGTGGAATAGTATGCGGAACAGGTATACTGCTCGTGATAGAGACCACCTGGGAGTTCCTTAATGCAGTGTGGCTTGTCTGCTTCCCTGGTTCTTGCATCGTTTGTGCGGCAATTGAACTGCCGAACAGGCCTTCCGAAGGATGGAGTCCTGAAAGTAAGCGAAATTAAAAAATCGGCATCCCCTGGTACGGTTTAAGCCGTGTTTTGGGCGTGCCGTGATGGTGCCCCTCCCCCTGTACCCATGGTATCTCTAGAGCGTAGTTATGTACGCGAAGTACTGGCGTCGCCTTTTTGTGAGGGTTGGGGTTGGGGCCGCAGTGCTACGCCTGCTCGGATCGTGCCAGGCGGTCTTGTTGTAGGTTACTCCGGGCGCGCTTGACGGTGTCCGGTCGTTTAGTGGCCAGACTGGAGAACTGCCTGGAGAGGCTGCTTTGTACTTCCGCTGCAAGGGCCGCCGTGTGCTCCTCCATTCGGAGGGAGCGTTTGGTGTTTCCATTGACCGTAATTACTCCTCGAGGGCCTGGCATCTCTAGCTTAAGGTATGCGTAGTGCGGTACCGCATTGAACTTAGCGAATGCGGTTCGCCCGAGCAGTGCGTGATAACCACTGCGAAACGGGACTATGTCAAAGATTAACTCCTCGCTTCGGAAATTATCCGGAGATCCGAAGACCACTTCAAGTGTGACTGAGCCTGTACAGTTGGCCTCTACACCTGGTATTACGCCTTTAAAAGTCGTTTTGGTGGGCTTAATCCTCGAGGGATCTATGCCCATTTTCCGCACTGTATCCTGGTAAAGCAGGTTCAGGCTGCTGCCGCCATCCATAAGGACTCTAGTGAGATGAAATCCATCAATAATTGGGTCTAGAACCAATGCGGAGAATCCGCCATGACGGATGCTAGTGGGATGGTCCCTTCGATCAAAGGTGATCGGGCAGGAGGACCATGGGTTGAACTTTGGGGCGACTGGCTCTACCGTGTATACGTCCCTTAACGCGCGCTTCCGCTCCCTTTTGGGGACGTGGGTTGCGTATATCATGTTCACCGTCCGCACTTGTGGGGGAAAACCCTTCCGTCCATTGTTGTTCGGCGGCCGGGGCTCCTCGTCGTCATCGCTATGCAACCCCTTGTCTTCATTTTCGGCGTTTAACTTGGCTGCCTACTTGAACACCCAACAATCCTTGTTGGTGTGATTGGCCGGCTTTTCGGGGGTGCCATGTATCTGGCACAAGCGGTCGAGTATTCGGTCCAAACTGGACGGGCCCCTAGGATTCCTTTTGAATGGCTTTTTCCGCTGACCGGATTTAGAGCCTCTGAATCCGGCATTAACTGTCGTATCCTCAGCATTGTCACTGTTAATGCGGCGCTTCTGCTTGTTGCGACGCGACCTGCCAGTATTGTCCCTGGTGTCCGAATTACCAGGGTTCTTGGTCATATTGTTGCTACGAGCAAGCCAGCTGTCTTCTCCCGCACAAAAGCGGGTCATGAGTGTCGTGAGTGCTTCCATAGATTTCGGCTTTTCCTGTCCAAGGTGCCGGGCCAGCCACTCGTCATGGATATTGTGCTTAAAGGCTGCTAGGGCCTCGTCGTCCGGACAGTCGACTATTTGATTTTTCTTTTTTAGGAACCGTGTCCAGAATTGCCTGGCCGATTCCTCTGGCTGCTGAATTACGTGACTTAGGTCATCGGCGTCTGGGGGTCGCACATAAGTGCCCTAGAAATTGTCGAGGAATGCGGCTTCTAGGTCCTCCCAACAACTGATTGATCCTGTTGGCAAGCTGTTAAGCCAATGCCGAGCTGGTCCTTTAAGCTTGAGTGGGAGGTATTTGATGGCGTGGAAATCATCGCTGCGGGCCATGTGGATATGAAGGAGATAATCCTCGATCCATACCGCAGGATCTGTTGTGCCATCATATGATTCGATGTTTACGGGTTTGAAACCCTCATGGATTTGATGATCCATTATTTCATCTGTAAAGCATAGTGAGTGTGCGGCGCCTTCGTACCGGGCTATATCATGACGTAGCTCCAATGAGCCTTGTCTACTGTGTTCGGCCCTGCCGAATTTGTGGCTGGCGTGACGGTTACCGTCTCGAGCCGTGGGGCGCCCACGCGATCCATAGATCAATCTTGTTTGCCTTGCCTTGTCCTCCAACATGTCTCGTAAGTCCGGCGCATACTCCCGTGCCTTGGTACGGGGTGCGGCTTGAGTGGAGGGCCGAGAGGCCTCTCTGTCGCGGCCACGAGGTGGCCGGTCGGCCGCATCAAGTGCTTCCTCCTCTAATCGGGGTAGAAACCTGCGCTTTGGGTAGCTCTTGGAGGGGCGTTCGAGTTTATGCTCTTCGGCCCCAAGGACTTCAGTCCATCTGTCAACTAGCAAATCTTGATCAGCTCTAAGCTGTTGCTGTTTTTTCTTGAGGGTTCTTGTTGTGGCCATAAGCCTGCGTTGAAAACTCTCTTGCTCGACGGGATCCTCTGGCACGAAAAATTCGTCGTCGTCGAGGCTTGCCTCGTCTTCGGAGGGAGGCATATAATTATCGTCCTCGACCTCTCTGTCTGCCTCTCTCTCATGAGGGCTGGTCTCTGCATCCTCCTATGCTAAATCTTGCTGGAGGGGGTCTTCTTCGGCACTTTCCGGAGTATTATTATCTCCCGTGCTGGAATCACCGTATTTGTTTTGGCGGGATTTTGAGCGGCGCCGCTGACGCCGGCGCTTAGGCTGTTTCTTGGAGGGGTCATCCTCCGCTATTCCATCGCCATCTCCCTCTTTTGGGGTGTCCACCATGTATATGTCATATGACGAGGTGGCTTTCCAGGGCCTAGTAGGCGCTGGTTCTTCATCATCTCCTTCATCGGCGTCCATACCATCGATGTTTTCGGAGTCGAAGTCGAGCATGTCGGCTAAGTCGTCGACAGTGGCTACAAAGTGGGTGGTGGGTGGGCTTTGAATTTCTTCATCGTCCGTACCCCAACCTTGCTGATCGTAGTCCGGCCAGGGCTCTCCTGATAAAGAGAGAGACTTCAGTGACTTCATGATATCGCCGAAAGGCGAGCGCTGAAAGATGTCCGCGGCAGTGAACTCCATGATCGGCGCCCAATCAGATTCGATCGGCAGGGGCGCGGAGGGTTCGGAGTCCGGAGAGGAGTCCGACTCCTTGGAGTCATGAGTCTCGCAGAGTACAGGGCTGGTGTTCGGCTCAATCGCTGTTGGGGTCACAGCCCCCGAGGTGGCGTCCAACCGCCCATCCTCGATCGACGCAGTTGGCTCCGAATTAAGGGTCAGAGCCGATGCGGGTGCGGCCTCCAGGGCACTGTTCAGCGGCAGAGCTAGATCATGCTCATCGTGACAGTGCGGCGCACTCGGCACTGGCTCGAATCCGTCGAAGATCAAGTCCCCACGGATGTCAGCCGTGTAGTTTAAACTTCCAAATCTGACCTGACGGCCAGGGGCGTAGCTTTCGATCTGCTCCAGACAGCCAAGCGAATTGGCCCGCAGTGCGAAGCCACCGAAGACAACTGTCCGGGGAGGAAGGTCTCACCCTGGACTGCATCGCTATTGATGATCGTAGGAGCCATCGAGCCTGACGGCGACGACACAGAGGAACTCTCAATGAAAGCACCAATGTCGGTGTCAAAACCGGCGGATCTCGAGTAGGGGGTCCCGAACTGTGCGTCTAGGCCGGATGGTAACATGAGGCAAGGGACACGAAGTTTTACCCATGTTCGGGCCCTCTCAATGGAGGTAAAACCCTACGTCCTGCTTGATTAATATTGATGATATGGGTAGTACAAGAGTAGATCTACCACGAGATCGAAGAGGCCAAACCCTAGAAGCTAGCCTATGGTATGATTGTTGATGTGTATGTTGTCCTACAGACTAAAACCCTCCGGTTTATATAGGCACCGGAGAGGTTAGGGTTACACAAAGTCGGTTACAATGGTAGGAGATCTTCATATCCGTATCGCCAAGCTTGCCTTCCACGCCAAGGAAAGTCCCTTCCGGACACGGGACGGAGTCTTCAATCTTGTATCTTCATAGTCCAGGAGTCCGGCTGAAGGTATAGTCCGGCCATCCGGACACCCCCTAATCCAAGACTCCCTCAGTGGCCTCGGAGGAGCTTGGAGTGTCCAGGGGAAGGAGAAGCGAAGATAAGGATACCTGGTGGTGGAATGATGATGTCCAGAAGGCGATTAAAGAGAAGAAAGATTGCTTCAAACGCCTATACCTAGATAGGAGTGCAGACAACATAGAGAAGTACAAGATGGCGAAGAAGGCCGCAAAGCGAGCTGTTGGTGAAGCAAGGGGTCGGGCATATGAGGACCTCTACCAACGGTTAGGCACGAAGGAAGGTGAAAGGGACATCTATAAGATGGCCAAGATACGAGAGAGGAAGACGAGGGATATTGGCCAAGTCAAATGCATCAAGGACGGAGCAGGCCAACTCTTGGTGAAGGACGAGGAGATTAAGCATAGATGGCGGGAGTACTTCGACAAGCTATTCAATGGGGAGAATGAGAGTTCTACCATTGAACTGGACGACTCCTTTGATGAGACCAGCATGCGTTTTGTGTGGCGAATCCAAGAGTCTGAGGTCAAGGAGGCTTTAAAAAGAATGAAAGGAGGCAAGGCGATGGGCCCTGATTGTATCCCCATTGAGGTGTGGAAAGGTCTCGGGGACATAGCGATAGTATGGCTAACCAAGCTTTTCAACCTCATTTTTCGGCAAACAAGATGCCAGAAGAATGGAGACGGAGTATATTAGTACCAATCTTCAAGAACAAGGGGGATGTTCAGAGTTGTACTAATTACCGTGGAATTAAGCTGATGAGCCGTACAATGAAGCTATGGGAGAGAGTCATTGAGCACCGCTTAAGAAGAATGACAAGCGTGACCAAAAATCAGTTTGGTTTCATGCCTGGGAGGTCGACCATGGAAGCCATTTTCTTGGTACGACAACTTATGGAGAGATATAGGGAGCAAAAGAAGGACTTGCATGTGGTGTTCATTGACTTGGAGAAGGCCTATGATAAGATACCGCAGAATGTCATGTGGTGGGCCTTGGAGGAACACAAAGTCCCAGCAAAGTACATTACCCTCATCAAGGACATGTACGATAATGTTGTGACAAGTGTTCGAACAAGTGATGTCGACACTGATGACTTCCCGATTAAGATAGGACTGCATCAGGGGTCTGCTTTGAGCCCTTATCTTTTTGCATTGGTGATGGATGAGGTCACAAGGGATATACAAGGAGATATCCCATGGTGTATGCTCTTTGTGGATGATGTGGTGCTAGTTGACGATAGTCGGGCGGGGGTAAATAGGAAGTTAGAGTTATGGAGACAAACCTTGGAATCGAAAGGGTTTAGGCTTAGTAGAACTAAAACCGAGTACATGATGTGCGGTTTCAGTACTACTAGGTGTGAGGAGGAGGTTAGCCTTGATGGCCAGGTGGTACCTCAGAAGGACACCTTTCGGTATTTGGGGTCAATGCTGCAGGAGGATGGGGGTATTTATGAAGATGTGAACCATCGAATCAAAGCCGGATGGATGAAGTGGCGCCAAGCTTCTGGCATTCTTTGTGACAAGAGAGTGCCACAAAAGCTAAAAGGCAAGTTCTATAGGACGGCGGTCCGACCCGCAATGTTGTATGGCGCTGAGTGTTGGCCGACTAAAAGGTGACATGTTCAACAGTTAGGTGTGGCGGAGATGCATATGTTGAGATGGATGTGTGGCCACACGAGGAAGGATCGAGTCTGGAATGATGATATACGAGATAGAGTTGGGGTAGCACCAATTGAAGAGAAGCTTGTCCAACATCGTTTGAGATGGTTTGGGCATATTCAGCGCAGGCCTCCAGAAGCTCCGGTGCATAGTGGATGGCTAAAGCGTGCGGAGAATGTCAAGAGAGGGTGGGGTAGACCGAATTTGACATGGGAGGAGTCCGTTAAGAGAGACCTGAAGGATTGGAGTATCACCAAAGAGCTAGCTATGGACAGGGGTGCGTGGAAGCTTGCTATCCATGTGCCAGAGCCATGAGTTGGTTGCGAGATCTTATGGGTTTCACCTCTAGCCTACCCCAACTTGTCTGGGACTAAAGGCTTTGTTGTTGTTGTTGTTGTTGTTGTTGTTTATACATATGACACTTCTATGACGATAATTGTGACAAAACCCGGTATCATCATAGATGTGGTGGGCTCCTACTTCTATGACAAAAAATCATGACAGAAAATGGGCTTTTCATCCTGGGTGGGCTGGAGAAGCAGCTGCATGACATTCTTTGGGCCATCCATGACGGAAAAAACCGTGGTAGAAGCGAGGGCGAGGAAAATTTCGGGGAGTTCCCGGTTACGGTGGGAGGTCGGGGGCCGAGCGATGCGCGTTTCTCTCGTACACGTACGCGCGCGTGTGCGAGGTGTTGGCTCTAAATGAACCCGAGCAAGGCGTTGGGCTCTAACTGAACCCGAGCGATTGCACTGCAGGCTACGCGTTACTGAACCCGAGCGATCAATCGATGGCTGTTAACTGAACCCGATCGAGCGATTCCTTCCTACTGCTGCTAACTAAAGCCGATCGATTGGATGAACAGTGAGCGTTGCGCGCGGGGGGGGGGGGGGGGGGGGGGGGGGGGGGGGGGGGGGGAGGGTTGGATGAACAGTGAGCGATGGCGTTGCCTCTGGATGAACAGGACCCTGTGGTGTGGTGGAGGGCTGGATGAACAGTAGATGGTGGAGGGGTGCCCGTGGAGGGGTGGTTGAACAGGACCCCGTGGTGTGGAGGGCTGGATGAACAGTAGACGGTGGAGGGGTGCCTGTGGAGGGGTGGTTGAACAGTAGCCGGTGGAGTAGCGCGTGGTGGAGGCTGGATGAACAGAAGCCCGTGGAGGCTGGAGGAGGTCGACGGTGGAGATAAACAATATCCCGTGGAGTCCCGTTTTGCGGTACGCCACACCCCTCCCGATGAACAGGACCCCCGTTTCGACCGTAGCGCTCCAACACAAGTCCGTTTCGTCCATTTTGCGGTATGCCACACCCCTCCCGATCAACAGGATCCCCGTTTTGACCGTAGGAGGTCCGTTTCCTCCGTTTTGCAGTACGCCACACCCCTCCCGATCAACAGGACCCCTGTTTCGATCGTAGGAGGTCCGTTTCCTTCGTTTTGTGGTATGCTAGACCCCTCCTGATCAACAGGACCCCGTTCTAAACGTAGGAGGTCTGTTTCCTCCGTTGTGCGGTACGCCAGGCCTCGTTTCCATCACCTGTTCCGTCCAAGCCCTCCCAATGAACATGACCACGCATTCTGTTCCGAGCCAGCCGGTTGGCTCCGACGCGTTCTGTTGCCTCCCGATGAACACGAATCATTCCATTGCTTCCCCATGAACATGATGCATTCCGTTTCCTCCCCATGAACACGACGACGACGGTGTTTCTCCGTTCCGACCCAGCCATGTACATGAACCCTGGCCGTACGTATGCGCAAGTAGGCGTTCGAGACCCCGCCCGTATGTACACATACGTGGCCGTATTTTCTTTCTTGCACCCTGGACGCTATACGTACGTGTACATGCTACGTGCGCGCCTCTACTACGACACGTACGCGCCTCTACTACGACCCGTGCGTGCCTCTACATCCACCAGTATATATGTACGTACACGTTCGCAACCTAAATGACAACGCTACGTACGCTTCGACCAGGTGGGTCCCGACTATCAGGCACTTCCTTGCCTGCGAAGATGTAGCTGGTGGGTCCCAGCAGTCAGGGGGGCAAATCATTTTTTTTGCCCGGACGCACTTCCTTGCGTGCGAAGATGTAGCTGGTGGGTCCCAGCAGTCAGGGGAAAACGTTTTTTTCACGGAATACGGTGGCCCGTCCGGTGGGTCCCCGCTGTCTGGTGGAGGAATAATTATTTTGCACGTAATAAGGAGGCACTTCCTTGCTGCGGCCGTGGACCCAGCTGTTAGCCTCTCCACGTACAGTCCACGTTCGATGGAAGCCGTTCCTTGACCATATTGACCATGCCGCGCCGAGAGCACCAGGGCGGTGGATGACGGCGAGGCCTAGGAAGGGGACGACGCGGAGCCGGGGAAGACGCGGCAGTGGATGCCCATGCGTAGAGGAGTACGAGGGTTCACTGGTTCACTGCGGTGTGAGGCTGCCGTCGCCGCAGAATAACAGGGGGTGTGGGTGAGTAGAGGGATGGCCTGGCCAGCGGTGGGAGTAGTAGGGGCAGTGAGGCCACCGCTGCATCGTAGCCGGCCACGGGAGGCAGGAGCACAAGGCACGACTGGCACTGGTTTGGGCGGCTGGAGCAAGAAGACCAGAGGTTGAAGAAGCACTACGGCCGTTGGATGGACATCGTACGGTCACTGGAGCTAGAATCGTGCATATTGACTAAGTTGACAAAGCCCTCCGTCCCCATCAACTTAGTAGGCCCACAAGTCAGCCTGCCACTATACTGGGTCCCAGCTAACAGGGGGACTATTCATTTTTTTGTGCGTAATAAGGAGGCACTTCCTTGCGTGCGAAGATATAGCTGGTGGGTCCGAGCTGTCAGCGGCGGTAATGTTTTTTTGCAAAATATAGAGGCCCTTTCAGTGGGTCCCTGATGTCAGGTGGAGGAATCATTATTTTGCACGCAATAAGGAGGCATTTCCTTGCGTGCGGGCGTGGACCCAGCTGTCGGCCTCTCCACGTACAGTCCACTTCAGATGCATGTCGGTTGTTGACCACATTGACCAGGCCACGCCGAGAGCACCAGGGCGGTGGACGACGGCGAGGCCTAGGAAGGGAACGACACGGAGGCAGGGAAGACTCGGCAGTTGTTTCCCACGCGGAGGGGAGTACGACTGTACGAGGGTTTACTGGTTCGTCTGCCATCGCCGGAGAATAACAACAGGTGTGGGTGAGTGGAGGGATGGCTAGGCCAGCGATGGGAGTACGGTGGGGCGGTGAGGCCTGCGCGGCAGCAGAGCCGGCCGCGGGGAGGAGGGAGCAGGCAGTCCTGCCGGCGCTTGTTTGAGCGGCTGGAGCAGGAAGAGTAGAGATTGAAGAAGCACGACGGCCGTTGGATGGCCATCCAACAGTCACTGCTTGTGCGTCAACCTTTTTTTAGGAAAGCCTCAAATCTGTGGAAAACATCATACAACCCATCTGCCATTATTTCTAATAATTTACAGCCCATTTGCTAATTATTAAGGTTTTTTGGAGCCCATATTCTTTTTGTTAGCATTACAACCCATATTGTGGCCACAGTTAAAAAATTATACAAAATTTTGCATATTTCGGTGCGGTCCGAACTGTTTTTAATCCCGAAATTTCGACTCACATTCAAACTGATTTTAAAAATAAATGTATATCAATATAAAATCCAACAAATTCTCCACGCATAAAAATTAATGTAATTTAAAATCTTGAAATGAAAAAAATATATTTGAAACTAATTGCCAGTTTGATGTGTTTTAAAAATGTACAGCCCATTTCTCATTACTGATGGGCCATTTTCTCGGCCAGCCGAATGAAAGCTCTCCTCGTCTTGAAAGATTTGCAGCCCAACAGGCCTGACAAACCGACTTACTTGGCAAATCACCAAAAAACCGGGCTGTGGCCGTGGACCCAGCTGTCAGCCTCTCCACGTACAGTACTCTTCCGATGGAATTCGTTCCTTGACCACGTTGACCACGCCACGCGGAGAGCACCACGGCGGTGGACGACAGCGAGGCCTAGGAAGGGGATGACGCGGAGCCGGGGAAGACGCGGCAGTGGAAGCCCGTGCGAAGAGGAGTACGAGGGTTCACTGGTTCGGCTGCGGTGTGAGGCTGCCGTCGCCGCAGGACCTGGCCAGCGGTGGGAATAGTAGGGGCGGTGAGGCCTCCGTGGCAGCACAGCCGGCCATGGGAGGCAGGAGCATGCGGCACGACCGGCGCTGCTTTGGGCGGCTGGAGCAAGAAGACCAGAGGTTGAAGAAGCACTACGGCCGTTGGATGGACATCGTACAGTCACTGGAGCTAGAATCATTCATATTGACTAAGTTGACAAAGCCCTCCGTCCCCGTCAACTTAGTAGGCCCACAAGTCAGCCTCCCACAATGGTGGGTCCCAGCTAGCAGGGGGGGGTATTCATTTTTTTGTGCGTAATAAGGAGGCACTTCCTTGCGTGCAAAGATATAGCTGGTGGGTCCGACATGTCAGCGGGGGGAACGTTTTTTTCACGAAATACAGAGGCCCTTCCGGTGGGTCCCAGTTATCAGGTGGAGGAATCATTATTTTGTGCGTATAGTCCACGGCCGATGGATGTCGTTCGTTGACCACCTTGACCAGGCCACGCTGAGAGCACCATGGTGGTGGACGATGGCGAGGCCTAGGAAGGGAACGACACGGAGCCGGGGAAGACTCGGCAATGGTTGCCCACGCGGTGGGGAGTATGAGGGTTTATTGGTCCAGCTGCCATCGCCAGAAAATAATAGGAGGTGTGGGTGAGTAGAGGAATGGCCTGGCTAGCACTGAAGTAGGGTGGGGCGGTGCGGCCTGTGCGGCAGCACAACCGGCCACGGGAGGCGGGAGCAGGCAGTCCCACCGGAGCTGGTTTGGGCGGCTGGAGCAAGAAGATCAGATATTGAAGAAGCAGCACGGCCGTTGGATTAACATCCAACGGTCACTGCTGCTAGAATCGTTTGTGGACTAAGTTGACAAAGCCAAAGTATACGTCAACCTAGTAGATCCACAAGTCAGCCTCCAAATCTGTCCCAAACAACATACAGCCTGAAATTTCTAGCCAGATTCAAATTAATTTTAAATCTACATATACCTTAATTTAAATTCAATGAAATTTTACCTGCACAACAACAATGAAATTTAAAATATCAAAATCCGAAAGAAAACAGTATTTTGGAACTAATTGCCTGTTTGCTGTATTTTTTCATTTTACTACCCATTTATTATTACTTATAGCCCATTTATTATTACTTATAGCCCATTTATTATTACTTATAGCCCATTTTCTGGGCAAAATGCATCCCTCCTCGTCTTGAAAGATTTCCGGCCCAGCAGGGCGTAGAAAAGCAAGTAGGCCTACATTGGTTATTCTGCAAAAAAACAAAATAGCTGGCTAGCCATTTTCAGAAAGCAAAAAAACAAACTGGGCTGGTCATGTGCTAAACATACGAAATAAAAGCCTGGGCTAGACGGGACACGGGTCTCGCACAACCCAATTGATACCCTTCTTCGTCCCAAAAAACAAAATTACTGCGCGTGCTGCTGGGTCCCTACTGTCATCCTCACCATGTACAGTCATCTCCTTATTCCTCTCGGTTGTTGACCATGTTGACAACACCAGAGGGTGGCGCTGCGGCGAGCGAACCAAGGCGGAGGACGATGGTGAGGCCTCGGATGGGAATGAACAGGAGCCGGGGAAGATCACAGCCAGCCGTGGGAGGTGGGAGCAGGCGGTCCCGCCGCCGCTGGTTTGGCTTTGGCGGCTTGAGAAAGAATAGACTAAAGAAACGCGACAGACGTTGAATGTCAATCCAATGGTCAAGGTTGGCACAATCGTTTGTTGACTAAGCGGACACCAAGTAGCATGCTTTTTTATATATAGAAAGAAAATCAAAGACTTGGGAAGGCGTACAGAACAAGCTAGTGTACCAGTAAAGAGACGTTGCTGAGTTTTAGAAAAAAGAAAGACGTGACCCTGTAGCTGGTTCGAATCCAAACCTAGACTATGACTATATATGGTGCTATGCTACTCTGCAAGTAATGAAACTGACATATCCAACGTTCGCTTCTCCTCTTCTCTACTTACTCTGCCACAATCCACAACCCTGGCCGAGTCTTCTACAAATGCCCGAATCATGGGGTAATAATATGTTTAAGTGTTGTTTTGCTGCTTTCAGTTGCTGATTTTTTTAATAGTTTGGTTGATGATCTTCCAATTTGATTCGTGCAGAAAAGGGAAGATTCGTGTGATTTGTATTTCTGGGAAGTTGCTGATGTGGGGGAATGCAACTACGCTGATTATTTGGTTAGCCGAGGAATCCCAATACCAACAGGTTGGGGTGTTGGACAAGTAACTGAAGGAACGGCAGAAGAGGAAGATGCAGAGCAGAAGGTTAAAGATGTAGTTCCTCTGATCATGGCCAAGCAACAGCTGTTGAATGACCTTGACAGCAATGAGGAGATGAAAGAGCTTGTGAAGATAATGGGCAAAATCAATGTGCTCTGTAGGATGATTGTCTCTTTATTTGCAGTGTATGTAGAACTCGTGATGTATTCAGTGGCTACGACATGAGCACTTTGCTGAAACTAGTAATGAATGAAACCTGTGTAGCAGGCTGGGCATAGTGTTGTGAACACCTAATGATTTCTATTAACGGAAATCAGGGGGTATCCCCTTTTGCTCATATAAATAAATAAATAGCAGAGGCCTTGTCAGGTCAGCTTTGTTCTCATTCGAAGACGTCGAGCAAATTGCAGTCCAACAGCAAACTATGTCATCAAATTCAAGTTTCACAGCCAAATATGAGTACAACTAAACAACAATGTCATCATGTTTTAGTTGTCATACAATCACCAAACACAATCAGCATACATAACAAGTGATGTTCTCACAGCAAAATACTAAACAACATGTTCATCAGGTTTCAGTTGTCATAGCAAACACAATTTCACATAGTAGATAAAAAAATGTCTTCTGACAGGCAAATATGACAAAAGCAATGTAATCATCATCCGCAGCAGCAGCGTCAACATCTTCGCCATGTGTATCAATCTGAATCGTAATTCCCCACGGTGTCATCTTCTTCTTCGTCCTCAACGTCCTCGAACATTGGCTTCTTCTTGATCAACTCTTGTATGTCCACAGCACGACAGGCAATCTTTTCGCCGGCGTCATTGACGTGATGGTTCTCAAAGATATTAGGAACATCTGTGTTATCTTGTACATCAGGAGCAGTGTAAGCATCATCTTGTTGTGCAACTTCATTAAACAAATTCATCTGCTCAAACCTTTGCAATACTCTCCAGTCATCGCTACGTGCAAATGTGTCTTCCAAGAAAAATATATGTGTTGCTTGATTTGCCAAAATAAAAGGCTTGTTGGTCTGGTACGCCGCCTTGACATTGATGGATTTGAAATAATCATCAGCTCTGGGTTTTGCGATCCTGGAAAATAGGTTATACCAACGACTGCACAACAGAACCACACACCAATGATCCTCGAAACTGGAGATATACTGCAACTGAACAATGTCTGTTATGTTAGCATACATTTCAGTTGTCTCTTTGTCATACGTATCCGTGCTCATGATGGCACTGTTTTGTGTCTTCATGCCTTTGTCTCGTGCAAGGGTGTTGTAGCGCACATCTCCAACAACGCAAGATTCATAATGTCTTACCCGAGTATCAGGACCCATTGCTAGTGAGTAAAGGGCATCATCAACTGCCTGCCCATCCTCCCGCATCTTCTTAACCTATGGTTAGAAAATAGACAAGCTGATCATCTTATGTACTCAATATATAAAAAAAAACTGACAGTGCACTTCAAAAGCTTACATGGTTCTTGAACCATTTCGCAAATCCTGCCATAACCAGTTTGTCAATGTTTCTTGGATTTTGCGGCAGTAACTCCACTTTGTAGATGATGCACAACATAGTGATCGCATCAAACATCTAAATATATAAGAATGTGCTGCAAGTTTAGTAGATTACGATGTATAAGCTACAGTACTGCACTTACTTGATATAAGGTAGTATCTCAGGACAATTATTCAACACATACCAAACCATTTTGTCCAAATCTTTAGGTTTGTCCTCTTGTCGACTCTTCCCTGTAACTCGAACAGAATAATCGAAAACATTGAGCCCGGGATTGTCTTCACCCACCTCTTTGCTAAGCTGATCAGCTGCTTCAATGTATTTTGAGCAGAATGTCAACGCTTCTGTAGCAATGTAGGCCTCTGCAATGGAACCCTCGGGTCTAGCTCTGTTCCTAACATAGCCCTTGAAAGTTCCTAGCCGCCTTTCAATAGGGTACATCTAGCCATACTGTACTGGACCTCTAAGTAGTGCCTCATCAGGTAGATGAACAGCCAAATGCACCATCACATCAAAGAAGGCTGGAGGATATATATTCTCAAGGTCGCATAGGATAGTTGGTATCTTGTCTCTAAGATGCTCCAAAGCATCTATCCTGATATTCCTACTACAGAGGTCCCTGAAGAATTGTCCCAACTCTGCAACTGCTCTGTATAAGTCAGGGTGGCCCAATCCTCTAAGGATAACAGGTAAAACCCTTTGAAGTAGGACGTGGCAGTCATGAGTTTTCAACCCTTGTACCTTGTTTCCATCTGCACTGACTCTCCTTTCAGGGTTTGAAGCAAATCCATGTGGGAATCTCACACGTGACAGGACCTCGCAGAATTCTTTTCTTTTTACCTTGTCCAAGACGTACACAGCTGGTGCCATATCCCATGGTTTACCTTCATCTTGCACCTGCAAATCCTTTCTGATACCCAGGTGTGTCAAATCAATCCTAGATTTTAAGGTATCTTTCATCTTGCCTTCAATATTAAGAAGTGTGCCGATAATGCTGTCACATATATTTTTCTCGATGTGCATCACATCAAGATTATGCCACAGATCCAAATCTTTCCAATACTCAAAGTCCCACAAAGTGGACCTACGGTAAACAATAATCTCTCTTCTACCCTGCCACACTTCCTTCTCCCGCTACCATTACCAGGATGGTTTCCTGGTGTAATATGCCTGACCTTCTCTAATTCCACTTGCAGCTCATCGGCGGTGAGCCTCTTTGGCGCGATCACGGTTTTCATGCTTTGCATTGAACACATGTCTTTGGTATTTTCTAGGATGTGGCTTGTCCTTGGTAAGGAAACGACGGTGTCCAATGTAACATATCTTGCGAAGTATTGCGTATGACAGCGGATTCCTGTCACAGCGAACACATGCATTTGTAACCATGTGTCATTCGCCCTGACATAGTGCCCAAAGCCGGATAATCATGGATGCACCAAATTATAACATTACACAGAAAGAAATCAGCTGGTGGGCTGCTATATAGGTCTTGAGTGAGAACACCCTTCCATAGCTGTTGAAGTTCCTCCACAAGAGGCTCCATGAACAAATCAAAATCCTTTCCAGGACTTTTTGGACCTGGGATGAGCAAGGCCATCATGTAGTTTGATTCTTTGGTGCAGACATTTGGAGGCATGTTGTAAGGGATAACAAGCACTGGCCACATGCTATATGTGGCACTCTGGTGGCCAAATGGGTTAAATCCATCTGAAGCTAAGCCAAGTCTAATGTTTCTCGGGTCAGCAGCAAACTCTTTGTGTTTATCATTGAAGCTTTTCCACTCACTACCATGAGATGGATGGCTCATTACATTCTGATCTCTGTACTCCTGGTTCCTAGAATGCCACAGTACATCCTCTCTTGTTTCAGCATCATGAAACAACCTCTGCAATCTTGGTGTAATTGGAAAATGTCTCAGAACATTATGAGGAATCCTCTTCACAGCATCGCCATCTTTCCATCTTGAATGATTTGTCATTTCAGCATCTATTGAAGCTTCTCATAATAGCTACGTGACCATCAATAGATATATTACAAAATTTATCATCCTCATCATATCCATTCACATAACTTACGAACTCACACTCCTGTGAGATGATGATGTCGAGTAGCTTAGTATAACTATGCTATATTATGAAGATATTAGATGTCAAATGCTATAGGCGCAATGCCACTATTGAAAATTTCAGGCAGGTGAAAAGTTAAGAGGTGTAGGAGAGAGAAGAATTTACGTTAACCCTTTCGTAGGTTCCCGTAGATGTAGAAAGATGCGAAATGCGTGAATGTGTAGTGGACGTACTATTGGAGTGCCTAAGATAATTTGTTTATGTATAGACCCTATGTGTTTATTTTACTTCGCATGTTATATTTGTCTTGGTTCAATAAAAAGCAGAGTTGGTGATGATGGTGTGCCTGTCATCCTGCAATATAGGCCGTCCGATCTATATCTAACGGACAGGAAGGAAACTATGACAATTTACCCGCACTCCTCTCCACATTTGCAGATAAGGATTTCCCTCGTTCATCCTTTTTCCCACAAGATCTTGATCTTCCATGCAACGCACAAGCATCTTGCTAGTACTCCCACAATATGTATATTATTGTGAAAGTTCATATACACCGGCCGAGATTAATGCAAACACGACAGATTTTCATTACATTTTGAACTTTTATAGGACAGAAAAATAAAAGAAACCCGACCCTAAACCTATTCTACGGCGGCGGCCGACGTCCTCCATCTGCGATCTCTATGTACGGGGGCAGGGTTCAAGACCCGTGAAGTGAAGGTGCGGTCTCCGGCGAGGAAGAGTAGAACAAGGGATACGGACCGGCCTGTTGGCACACCATGACCTGCCGCCTCCCATGCCCTACTCATCCTCGGAGGAGTCCCCGACCTCGGCGGTGCCGGACGTTGGACGGCGGCAAGTAGGACGCGTGGCTGACGGTGCTCCCGTCGTCGGCCGCCAGCGTGGCCACCGCTTGTGCGGTCGCGTCCGCGTCCGGCTACGCCGCTATTGCGTCGCGAGAGGTGACTTGAGCGAGGGCGGCGACCTCGAGCTTCATCCCTGAAGACAAGCTCTCCCGCAGAGCGTTCGCACTTGTGGTCATGGCGGATGTGGTGCCAGGTAGGAGGACGATGCGCTATGGTGTGGAGGTTAGCTGGGTGTTGCCGCTTTAAGTAGCACATTCCGGTGAGGCAAAGCATCCGGGTGTGTCATTAAGTCGCCGGAGTTGGTTCCTCGGGCACCGAGCCTCTTAACGACGACATACGAACGAACGACATGAATGCGGGCAGCTGGCGACGGCTGGGAACGCACCGCACGACGGCACGAGGGACGAGGGTTTTGGTGCGCCAGGGTAGTCAGCTGCGGCCGTGGCAACGTTGGAGATGCCCTTTGCTCACATGCGATCCCCGCATGTCATTGAAAAAGCAAGACGACCCGGCATGGTCTCAGGTCCAGAGGATGCAGTTGGCCGCGCTACACCACTCCGCGGACGCGTCGCGGCGCCCCGTGCATCCTCGACGAGCCGGGTGTTGGGGTGTGTTTGGATTGTGGCCAAAGTGCACCTTACCAAAATTTTGGTCATGACCCAAAGATTGGTCTTTGTTTGGATGGTTGCCATTTTTTTGGCATGCCAATGAACTCTAGCCAACTCTAGTTCATTTTTCTTGCCAATGTCGGCCAAATCATGGGCAACCAGTACCTCAACCAAAATTTTGGTCATGACCCAAAGATTGGTCTTTGTTTGGATGGTTGCCATTTCTTTGGCATGCCAATGAACTCTAGCCAACTCTAGTTCATTTTTCTTGCCAATGTCAGCCAAATCATGGGCAACCAATACCTCAACCAAAATTTTGGCTACCCAATGCTTTGATGGGGCAACCTTGGGCACAAACCAAACATATCGTTGGTCGTGCCACAGCACTAACGCCACCCTCGACACACTGAAACCGACCGTGTCTAGCTACATATGAGCGTGTCACTCACCGCGGTCTCAGTGTCCAAAGGCGGTGCTGGAGCTACACCCCGTTGTTGGCCCCAGCGACCCACATGAATGGTTGTCGATGGCGAGGAGGTCGTGGGTCAGCTCCTCCATTGGACTAGTCTGCGCTACGTCGTCCCGAGGGGTGTGACCCACATGTCGGTTTCCCTGTTTTCCCGGCCATATTCGAGCGCCAGTGCTCCGCATTGCGCATTAGGCCTTTCACTATGTAGGCCAAGCGAGACAACTTATTGTTTATTTGAGACGTTCAAGTATAATCATGTGGCGTTTGCTTATTTCTCATTCCTCTCCAACCCTCTTCTCCATCGATCATGTCGCCCTCGAGTCGAGTCCATCCTCCCGCATGCCTCATTTGAACATTCCGCCGAGTATCATTTGCATGTACCCACCCTAGTCCTCTTTCAATAGATCTCCGGACCCCGAGATGAAATCGAGAGGGAACGTGTGGGGGCACGTGATACCTAAGGCAGATTCAAAATTTTAAACCGGTGATCATAGCATCCGCAAATCATATATAAAGGGTATTCAATGTCCGTTTCATTTTTGAACGTACAATATACTCCCTCCTATCCTTTCTAGTTTACATATAAGTTTTATGTGTAGTCAAAGTATCTCTACTTTGATCAAAAAGGTATCAACATTCAACAATGCCCAATCAATATTGTTAGATTCGTACGTACTCCTAGATTTGTACTCGAGATGGTTTCCAATTTTACTATTGACAAGATTAATAGTACATGAGATGTATAATGTGAAAATTATATCATTGGAAACTCCTTTCACATACGAATTTGACCGTATGCTTTGTGTAAGTTGCATGTCATATATTATTACTCTAACATTTGGTCAAAGTTAGCCTCGAAGAACGCATTAGACCCTGTATGCTTTGTGTAAGTTGCATGTCATATATTATTACTCTAACATTTGTGTAAGTTGCATGTCATATATTATTACTCTAACATTTGGTCAAAGTAGTATAGTGGAAGTGGATCCTCTGACGTGGGTATCCCTGCCTTACCCTCCCTTTCGGTCACTTACTGGCGGACCCCATGCTTGCTAGGCCTCGCATGTCAGTTACTCAATGGGTCCAGCCACGTCAGGGGATCCTCATCCGTAGTATACTCCCTCTGTTTTTATTTACTCTGCATAAAACGGAGGGAGTGGTGGTATAATAAATGACGCGGGCGGGGGAGGGGGAGGGACGTCAGTTTGCTCTCAACTGCGGTCCCACAAGCGAGCGAAAATGCAAGACTAAGCGCGTTCCGTTCGGTCAGCGACGTGGAGGGTCCAGCGTGCCGGGTTGCAACACGAACACGACAAGAGCGATGTACAGTCAAAACCGATTGACCGGTCGTCACCGGAACCACTATTCACACCAGAACCTTCACTGCTCGGCCTACGCCAGCCACTTCCCTAAAACCACACCAAATCTCCAGCCCATTCCCCCACCTTTCGACCCCCTAGCCCGCATCAAGCGTCCCCTAGTTCGCCGGAAAGCCATGGTGCGCCGCAAGATCACTTACTACAGGATGCTGACGCCGGAGTGCCGCGCAGAAATCGCGGCAGCGGTCGGCGCCATGGACCTTCGTTCCCAAGCTCTCTTTGCGGCGGGCCAATCCCCGAGTTCTCTGGAGCCAAGCTACGAGGAGGAGGAAGCCAATCCAATGTTCATGGCGGAGGTCGCGGCGCAGAGGGCCCCCGATTGGTATGAGGCGATGGACATCGACTTCGTGCCGGTGTCCGAGTCCCCTATGGTGCAAGCGGACCAGCAGTTCAACATGGCGATACTAAAGGAGGATCAGGAGGCAGAGGCTCAACTCTACGCGGAGCGCGCGCATGCCGCTGCCATCGAGGCTCTCCTGCAGGCGGAATCGGATGTCGTGGATGTGAACCGGGTGGCGGAGGCTCAACTTGAGGCGGAGCGCGCGGATGCCGCTGCCATCGAGGCCCTCCTGCAGGCAAAACCGGATGGCAGAGGCTCGACTCGATGCAGAGCGCGCAGATGCCGCTCTCATCAATGCCCTCCTGTAGGCGGAATCGGACGTTCTGGACTTGAACCGGGCGGCGGAGGCTCGACTCGACGCGGAGCACGCGGATGCCGCTGCCATCGAGGCCCTCCTGCAGGCGGAACCGGATGTCCTCGACTTGAACCAGGCTGTGCTCTCATTCGTGCAGAGCGCCCGCACGCTCAGCTTGAGCGAGTAGCTGGAGGCCGAGGACAACCACAGTGTAGAGACACATGTCGGCAGCGACGGCTGGTTCGCGCTGGCAGCCAAAGACGACGAGGCCGTCTCTTTCCACGAGCAGTCATAGTTTTTCTTTATGTTGTTGTTTTTATGGATCTTTTGTTGTGTAAAAACATATATTTGTTATGCAAGTCGCCTGATTAGGGCCAGTCTACCATTTCAGGTGGTTGGATGAATATCCTACGTCTCCTAACCCTTCTTTCCTTCCTCCTCACCTCTTCTTCTTCCCCAACAGACCACCGCACGGGCCGTACGGATACTCCCCAACATGCGGTTGGATAAACATACTCTATGGACGAAAATTATGTGTCAGTGATAGGATGGCTGAGTTTGGGTTGTTCACATGCGAAAGCACGTGTTAGTGAGGGTGCGTTCCCTTGGTTGGGTTTGCGGCGTGCAGGAGCGACTGTGTGAGGGTGCGGTGCGACTGCGACGTGCATGAGCGACCGTGTGAGGGTGCGGTGCGACCGCGACAGCCGTGCGCAAGTGTACCTCCTTCTCATTTTGAAAACTTTAGGCAAGCTTGGCAAAAATGTGTGGCGAAGTTCGGCAATGCAAGGCCTAGACCCAAAAAGGATAAGTACGTACGTACTAGGAGTACTAGTGTTAAAAAAGAAAGGTGGGGTTTTCCATCACGGGATTTAATCGATACAAATCCTCGTTTCACGTGTCAATTAATGCGTATTTTTTTCTCCAAAGACCAAAGAGCTAACCATCTCACTCCTCATCGCTTGATTAATGCAGCGCCATGCAAACCAACCTTCTCACTTCCGCATGCATGCATGTCGTCTCTCTCTCTCCCCTGTCCATCTCTCTGCACGCATGCGCCTCTCGCTCTCTCTCCTGTTTCTGCATGCAAGCAGCTCTCTCTACCTTGGGAAGATGCGAAGCACATGGGAAAGAGAGATGGGATTACTGCAGGCACGCATGCGGTGGAAAGGGATGGAGGGCCCGGTTGGAAAGAGCAGCGAAAAAATGCCAATGCGCCGAGCATTGCGGGGAAACAAAATTTTCTTCGACGCAGACAAAAAAGGACCGGAGGGAGTACTACTAGGAGTACTGGTGCGGCGAGATGGTTTCTCGAAGAAGACGATGGAGAAGCGGAGTCAGCGAAGAGTGAAATGATGGTTGCTTCGTCCGTGCTTTTGTGATTTTACGCCTCACTGCTTTGTGATTTGTGATAGAAGGGACAGGGGAGTAGACTCCGTGCACTATACTGTACTACATGCGTCCAAGCATGGGAGAAAGAGGAGAGACGGTGCATTTTTCTATTCCTTCAATCAATCAATCAGGGAGCTTTGGTTCCATCTTTTTGGCTTTGGCAACACCGTCCACAATGGTTCCCACGATGCCAAAAGCTATTTTCACATTTGGCTACACATTGTGGATGCCCTTAACCATACCACTTGGTTTTGCTCCTGTGTGCTATCTATACAAATCTCAATTATATTGATCTAAAAAATTATAGAATCAAGATTAGTAAAAAGGAGGTGATTTTGCCGCGCGGATGGCGGGGGAGGTTTCTTATTTGATCAGTGCTACATCCACGTAATGGTTTACGTAAAGTTACGAACTGATGTGATGTGGGACTATTTGATTGGATTAAAGGAGAGGATTAGGCCCACCCCACCTGAAAATCAGGGGGGCATATATAGATTAGATGGAAAGTATACGTAGCAGCTACGTAGCCCTTTGTAAGTCTAGGATTAGGCTTCTTTTTTTCGGAGGACGTTGTCCTGGCAGTTTGCTAACATGTGGTCCCACGTGTCAGTGCTTTACCAAGCCGATCCGCGTCCCACATGAGGCAGAACAACGGCAGAAGCAACACGTCATTAAGTTGAAGAAGATGAGGGAGAAGTGGATTCAGTAACGAGTGAAATGATGGTTGCTTCGTCCCTCCAACTTAACTGCGGGAAAGGTGCAACTTTGTGATTTGACGCCTCATTGCTCATTACTACGCCGGCGCCATGACTGGGGTGCTTCACCCCGGCTACTCTGCACTGTATTTCGGTATGGCACATGGACCCGGTAGCTTGATGTCCCACATGTCGGTGAAAGGGACTAGAAGATTTATGAAAGCGAGCGCTCCACTCTTACGACGGAGGAGTAGACGACACGACGGCCCAGTGAACTGTCACTTGTACTATATAGTACTATAGTTTTGCTGTTTCGCATGATCCATCGATACAAACCCGATTAAACAGGAAAGGGCAGGATTTTTCCCGCGCGGTAGATGATACTAGCCATACATTTCAAAGGAAATTTTAATGTATGCAAACTGAATAATTATAAGTAACAATATGATATCTAGTAAAACTAAAAACACATATGATTTATTGTGTTAGAGTGTAGTAGTAGTGCTGTATTGCATACTGTAGTTGTTAGATGTAACATGCGAGAACGTGTAGAGATGTAGTTTTGGAGAGCCTACAGAGAGAAAAGCGTAATACAGTCACCGAACTTCAGAATAAGCTGATTATGGTCACTATATACGTTTTGCGGTGATTATACAGGCATTTGCTCATAGTTCAACATCGGATTGCACTCTGTTGACCGGCCAAATAGTCTGCATGGTGCCATGTTGACTAGTTAAATTGACCATGTTCCTTGTGGGTCCCACCTGTCAGTTCGCATAGGCAAAAGGTCAGATAAACACAAATTTACGCAGGCGCGACAAGGCTCCAACCCGTGCGCGGGAATCACCTGGTTGTGTATGTGTCTGTCAGGGCCTGATGTGTGCGCATGCACGTGTAGGTTGAGCACTTGAGCGTGAGAGTGTGTGTTGGTCGTGTGGTGTACTGGTGTGTGCATGCATGCGTGCGTGTGTGCGTGTGAGTGTTGCGTGCGTGCGTGGCTGCGTGTGTACGTGTGAGTGTTGCGTGCGTGCGTGGGTGCATGTGTTTGTGTGAGTGTTGCGTGGATGCAGTTCGTGTGCATGCGTGCGTGTGTGTATAATCACCACACCAGCTCTTGTGTGTTAAAACAGACGGCTCAGCATACCAATACAAGGCCACCTTGTCCGCTGTGCCCGCGGTCATGACTTCGAACCACCGTCCAAATATTTTTTTGTCGTTTGTTTTCATTCTTACTAGCAAGATGCTCGTGCGTTGCACGTAACATCAAGATGCATTTGTATGACTTGTTTATCTTGCGAGAGAAAAGGATGAATGAGGGAAGGCCTTATTTGCAAATGTGGAGAGGTGTGTGGGTACCTTTTTGCAAAATTGCCATACTTTCTTTCCTATCCGTTAGATACAAATCAGACGGCCTATATTGCAGGATGGCAGGCACACCATCATCACCAACTCTGTTTTTTTTATAAGAGTGTATTTTATGTATTTTATAAGAGTGTAGATGTAGAGTAGATACAAGTCGACAGGTGGGCACGATGGTAGTGAGATAATGTGATGCAACACTAGAGGTGCCACGTGGAGCGTTTAACTGGTCAACTAGTCATGTCATGAGCAAATACAGAGTTGTACGGTGAGCTCGTGACTGTATAATAACCACTAAACGTAAATGGTGACCGTAATGAGTGGATTCTGAAGTCCAATGTACGTATCATGCTTCCGCTTCAAGTATAATGATCGTCATGGCATATATCGCGAGAGAAAGATGAAACATGCGTGAATTTTCTAGGGGCTTACTTTTAGTGGACCTGGAGATAGTTTTGTGTGCATACGTGAAAGGGGCGTATAGGGGGGGGTATGCGATGGAGAGAGAGATGCTCTTCGTTTCTCTTTATTATGACTAACTTTGTATATAGTATAAAAATATACAAATTCACAGTGCGGAATAAATATCATTGTGGGCACCATGCAATGCAAATTAGCATTCGTACTCCTCCATATAACTTTGTAATGTTGTATATATGTAGAAACTCTACAATATTTTTTTGGCCACACTTTATTCAAAATGAATGTTGTATGTGAAATAAACGTGAAGAGAGGGCTTTTTAGATCAATGGGGTACGTGATGTAACATGTGTGAATGTGTAGTTGATGCATTTGGCGGGGCCTAGAGAGGTATGTGTGTGTATTACGTATTCGAGAGAGGCATGGATAGAGGGGCCGACGGGGGGGGGGGGGGGGGGGGGGGGGGCGTGGGAGAGATAGCACGAGAAATGAGAGTGGTCTAGAGAGAGAGACGAATATGACGTCACAACAAGAGATTCCATTCCCTTGAGTGTGTATATGCAAGGGGGGAGGGAATAGAGACACCAGGAGAAATTTTCTGTGTGTGTGGTGTTTGTGTTGGTATATGTGGGTGTGAGAAGATAATGAGACGTGGGGGCAGAGGGTGTATCACCGCGTGAGGCCCGGTGGGTCGAGGTGAGGCCCTTCGTTCGGTTCCGTCCTGCGCCACATTGGTCGGCCCGTGATGCATTTAGGAAGACCCATGGATGACTAGTCGTACAAGACAAAGATAGCAGAATTGTGAAGGGCTCTGTGTCCACTGACAAAGCCGGCTAGGATTTGTAACCCTAGGTTCTGGGACTAAGGTAACCCCTTTATCTCTGATATTACTATTCATCCAACGTAACTTTAAGGGGCATCCTATAGAATGCTCTGCTAGAATCATACTCGTCGATTAGGAAGAGAGGTGTGAGACAATGCGTGAGAGACAGGCGTAAAGATAATGTGCGTACATGAGACACGTAGGCATGTCCATGTATATAGAAAGGGTCGATGAGGATTGTGCGTGTGTATGTTTGCGAGAGGAAGAGTGCTTGTGATAAAGGTTAGTGGAAACAGTTGTAAATGGTTACGAGAGGGAGGGTTATATCTAGAGCATGTGTGCGAGAAAGACACCTCGGGAGAGAGTGTGTGAGCATATGTGAGAGACCACCGATGGAGAGTGAAACTACACGTAAAAGACTGCTCTACACATTGATTAACGATATAAATTGTATCCAAATATTAGGATGGGATCATGATATTTGCAATTCGCGTAAGGAGCGGTCATTGATCCATCAGACATCTAGATTCTATCGAATTTGAGCATGTCTATGTCATTATTCGACACAATTGATCCACATAGTTAGTATTTTGAACTCCAGACAATGCATCGCTTTAGCAATCGAATATAAACATGAGTATAGTTCATGTTGTGTGTGTAAAGCACATTATACATACGAAAGTTACACAATGGACATTATAAATAGCTACCTATGAACTAGCATACATTTGAATTCAACTTAAGGTGGTTTAAAAAATCGAATTCAACATGAAGTCCATTCAATTATTTGAATTTGATATCATGGCATTTGTAAACCATACCAAAATTATGGGGGCACCAACCTTTGCTCTAATTTTGTACATAATAGCATATGTAGTCGTGTACAAAATAGATTCAAATTTAGCTCCTCCATTCCAAAATAATCGTAGTTATAGGATTTTCAAGTGTCAAAATTTCAAAAAGAAGCAGATAATTTAATGAGGTTTTCAAACATACAAGGTCAAATATAACGTTGTCTATTTAGGTCAATCCTAATAGTTCAAGAGTACTCTAAACGTGAATGCTTGTGTTTCAAAATTTCGAACGAAGCGCCAAAAGAGCCTCTACTCGCTCGAAACCGCGTGAGACCAATGTTTGGTAGTACAAGGAAATTACTTTTCTAATAACTCCGACCCGTGAAACCTACCGGCCCGACGTCCAAAGGTCTAAACTGGGGTAGGTTTGTAGCTTCATGTAGATGCCACGCAACCGCATCCGAAAAACATTCATACACAATGGCTGGCTAAGCACACATGCGCGCGGCCGAAATCGCTCCCGCCCACTATTTGGGACACCTGGGATTACCATCCTACCCCCGACCCACAGTAGGTCCGAAATTTAAGAGGGGGGCAAAGTTTGTACTTTCCCCAAATTTCAAACAAGCGCATCCCATGTTCTGTTCAAAAAAGCCAAAAACAAGCGCGTCCCAGACCGAAACATGGTTCCCCCACCCGTCTGATTCCCCATTCGTACTCCGTGGGCGCCAAAACTACCTCTCCACCAGCCGCGAAACCCCGGCGTCCTCCGTCCGCCACCCCATCCTACCCATCAACCGCCGCCCTCCTCCATCACGCCGGAGATGATACCCCGACGTCGTCGTCCACCGCAACCTCAACCGCAATGCCCTCCACGGCTAGTAGTTGAAGCCGAGGCCGAGCCGTCCGTACCTGAGCCAGTTCAACCACGCCATCCTGCGCCTCACCGCTGCCGCTCCAACTTCGCCACCCTCCACCGCACCAGAGCTGTTCCTGCCACGCCGTCCTTCGTCGCCTCGGATCTGCTTCCCCTCTGCTGACATACGGCCACGACAACACAGTCAACAATTTGTCCATGGGTTTGTCCAAGCCTGCACCCTCCAGAAAATCGGTTTCCCCGGTAAAAAGAAGATCAGCGCGACATGTGGAGGTGACCACACCGGCAACCGAAAAAGGTACCCCTCTTCCCTTATTCGTGCAAATCTTACGTCTCTGCTTGCACGGTATTCATGCCACAGAAGACACTAGTTGACCGCTTCTTCTTGATACTAGATGTTCCTAGTAACTCGCGATGCACAAGGTTTCTCATCATATACTATTTCATTTTAGCTAGAGGTCTGTCGCCCCCCTGAATTTCAATTTCTGGCCAGTTGATTCTGAATTAACGGAAGCATTCCCTGGCGTAACAGGTGCTAGTACGCCTATTACGCCGGGGAAGCAGCGCCTTGGTGTTTATCTTAGGGGCGTGTGCGGCCTAGAGCTATTGGCGCCCGATCTGGAGGTCGGTCGGGATTAAAGGGATGGCCTGGGGGCGCTGCCAAGCATGGCGGTGGTGTGAGGTCGATGGGAGGGCGGGGCGGCGGAGGCAGGGGTCTGGGCCGGTGGTCGCTAGCGGTTCGAGAAAGATCGTCAACAGTGACTGGCCGGAGGTAGACGAAGGCCATCTGCCCGTTCCTTATAGATCAGACAGTTCATTAAAAAAAATCGACTGGCCTATTTATTTTCAGTCGATTGTTATCTTAGATATGACCACATGTGGTGGTGTGCTGGAGGAGTACCTGCATTTCCTATGCTCATATATTACAAAATCATACGGAGTAGGATCTAATTTTGTTTGCCATGCAATGTTGTAGAGCTATCATATGTCTCCTGTCATTTATTTTTCAGCCACCTGCTACTTTTACAGTGCACTAGTTCTGCACACACTTCACCCTTACTCTCACTATTGTGTTTTTATGCAAGGGTATTTCAGACTCTGCTGCCATGAGAGAAGCAAAAAGAAAAGAGAGAAGTCGCTCCAGCTTCGTATGCGGGTAGGCAAGACACGTTACAGCGCTATAAAGGGTGCAGTGTCAGCAGATGGAGACGGTAAACATAGCTCTCGAGTTGATGACCTCGCTCGCAATGAACCACCATCCCAGGTGCTTGCTTTAACTTCGCGGTGTCATATGTGGTTGCATGTTCCATATGGTGTCTAGCTTGTATTCAAAAGGCCGAAGTCGGTAAGATAAGGAAAGATATTTTTTTACATGAACCACCATCCCGTGAGCACCAGAAGACAAATAGCTAGTCAGGGCACTGGCCGAGCCAGTGACAAGCCCAGCAAAGATAGGCATCACCTGGAAGCCAGCTAAAAAGCTGTGATGGTGGCGAAGTAGCCCGCCTCCCACCAGGCTCTCAGGTCCTAGATGATCATACTCACCACTCCAGCCAGATGTCTAGCTTGTATTGCTTCCAATTTGGTTAAATTGCATCTGCTTAGCTTACACATTATACCTTTGAATATGACATGCCTTTCTGTTTTGGTACATACTAGTACATCTGTGTATTAACCATGTTCTTACATCAAACTAATGTTCTTGTGTATCCCTCATCAATCACTTATGACGAGGTAGGCAGGCAAGGGGACTACTCCTCATTTAAAGAATGCAACGTCAGCCTCCCGACACGATTCTCAAGAAACAGAAATGCTAGATGAAGATAGTGAAAGCTCTGTAGTTGATTACAACATTTCCCCCACACTAGCATCGCAGGTGCTTGCTCTAACTTGGCAGCGTGATATGTGGTTGCATGTTGCATATGGTGTCTAGATTGTAATTCTTCCAATCTGGTTAAACTGCATGTGCTAGTCTGCTTAGCTTATACATTATACCTGTTAATGTGACATGCCTTCTTGTATTTAGTACATAGTACATCTGTCTATTAAGCATGTCCTTACATAAAACTATTGTTTTTTTGTATTTCGCATCAATCAACATGACGAGACACCTTTAGTATATGCAGTGCGATATTAGTTGCATCTTTCATATGATTTATAGCATGCGCTGCTTCTAATTTGTTGAAATTCCATTTATGATGGGACGCTTTTAACTTGGCAGAGTCATATTGGTTGCATCTTTCATGTGGTGTCTAGCTTGCATTGCTTCTTATTTGCTGGAATGGTTTCTGCTTAGTTTACACAAACAGTTGTGAACATGCCATGCCGTCCTGTTTTTCGTACATATTCCATCCTGGTATCATGTGTTTGCCTTACATCAAAGTAGTGATTGTCAGTATCATGCATGAATGAGTTCTGAAGAGAGAATTTTATTGCTTTTTCTTGTCGGTTTTACTTGACAATTCAAAATCAATAAAGCGGAAGGAAGTTAGCAAGGCAGCGGATAAAGGTGCTCCTTCCGAATGGAGGGCCTCTACAGTTTCTACTCCTCCACACCCCCGAGATGATTTCCAAGACAACACATGCATAGATACTCAACAAAGCTATGTTTATGATGAGCACGTCTCCCCTAGTGCAGCATCATCGGTGCTCCCTCTAACTTGGCACTGTTATATGTGGTTGCATGTTATGTGTGATGTCTAGCTTGTATTGCTTCTAATTTTGTTGAATTCCATCTGCTTACTTTACACATTATACTTGAATAAGACATGTGTTCCTGTTTCTAGAACATAGAATATCTGTCTATCACACCATGTTCTTACATCAAATTACTGCTGTTGTGTAACCTGCAACAATCACTTATCATAAGATACGTTTGACTTTGGAGTGTGATATAGGTTACATCTCACATTCTTTTCTAGCTTGTACTACTAATTTGTTGAAATGGCACTTATGACGAGACAGTTTTAACTTGGTAGAGTGATATTCGTTGCATCTTTCATATGGTGTCTAGCTTTCATTGCTTCTAATTTGTTGAAATGCCTTCTCCTTAGTTTACACATCATAAGCTGTGAATATGCAATGATGTGAATATGCAATGGCACTAATGACGAGAGACCTCTAACATGGTAGTGTGATGTTGTTTGCATCTTGCATATGATTTATTTCTTGTACTGCTTCACATTTGTTTAAATGCCATTTATGATGAGACACTGTTAACTTGGCAGAGCGAGATTTGTAGCATCTTTCATATGGTGTCTACCTTCCATTGCATTGCTTCTAATTTGGTGAAATGTCTTCTTCTTAGTTTACACATCATAGTTCTGGTTATCTCTTCCGTCCTGTTTTTCATACATATTACATCTTCCTATCATGTGGTTGTCTAACATCAAAGTTCAGTTCGTATGCATCACGCATCAATTTGTTCTGAAGAACTAAATTGTTATTCGTTTTTCTTGTCGGCTTGACTTAACATGGCACAGAGAAAGAGGAAGAAACAATGAATGGCAGGGAATGAGAAGCGGATGAATCCTGCAGATTCTGCTGGTACTGATGGTGCAATAGAAGGTCAAAGTCCAGTGGAAAATTCTACAAACACGGCATCCCATGCTACACGAGTTGCAAAAAAAGCCAAACCGAAACAAATAGCTGCCACCAAACAAGCAGAGACAGCCCTAGTTCTTGCAACACCTACCACAGTACTACCAGCTGCACGACTTACTCGTGCATCAACTGAGCTAGCAGCATGTTCCCAAGCTCCCTTGCCACCTGACACTACTTCCCAAGCACTCTTGACACAAGACGAGTTGGCAATATCAGATGAACCTTGTGAGCTTCAACAACAAGAAGGTAGTTACTGGAGTCAAGTTACAGTTGCATGCTTCTTTATATGTAGTCTCACAGTTTGATGTACACTAACACTTCCTATGTTCGTTGTTGGACTAGCACCTACGCACAAGACGAAACAAACATCAGGGATAATGCTCGATAGGTTAACTAAATCTAGAGGAGGAAGAATGGAGATCCATTTTGAGGCAGGTTTAAAAAGGCCACGTGATGCTACAGAGTCAGCCAAGTTAGTATCAGAGGCAGCGGTTGCCGATAGGTGTCATGTACGTATCCTCCCAACATGGATTCAGTACAGGAATGACAAAGACGAAACCCAGTTCAACACCTTCCTCGACCATTTATCTGTAAGTATGGTTATGTATGGAAACTAGTAATATCGTATTGCTCTGTCCCATACTTTCTAGGTTGCTAATAATGAGACTCCCATAATTTTCAACAGATGATGTTCAAGTTGGATAGCCAAGATGATGCAACCAGACAAGCTTGCACCCATGTTTTCAAGTCTGCTCTGCGACAGTATCGGTATAACTTGAGGAAAACTCACTTTGAAGGCAAGGCTAACAGTGAACTTTCCCAAACATATCCAGTGGAAAATATATCGGATGAAGACTTGAGGGGCCTTGTTAAACACTTGTCTAATCCGAAGTATCAGGTACATTATATATATGTGATTAGATCACATGTTGAAGTCCTATTTACGCATGTGCCACACAAATCTATCTTCTTGTAGGTGAACTGTTCAAAGAACAAGGCCAATTGTACGAAAGTGAAATTCCAACAGACGACAGGATCTCGTAGCTATATTGCACACTACGAGGCCTCATGATCAAGATATGCAAGCTCAAAGCAATGTTGTATCTGCGCTCCAGACACAAGTCCATTCCCTAACAGAGACCCTTTGTGAAACAAGGAGAAACATTGCTCAATGTCATCAAGATATGCATGGTTTTGAAACCAAACTATCAGACACTTGCTATGTTGTTCGGGAGCCTAGGAGAAATGGCGATGGTTATGGTGGTCCATCAGACAATACATCATGAAAACATAACAGTCAGGTCAAATGAACTGAGCTTTTGAACTTCTGGTGGTGCATTTATCTACTAGACTGTTAAGTTTTATGCCAACCTTCCTTTTGTTATATAGTTGTAATTTGTTTTGGGGTGATACAAAATTTATTCTTAACGTGCAACCACCGGCTGAAGAAAACAGCAAGCCATTTTTGTATAGTGTAGGGTGTTCCCTATATTTACACTGGCGGCGATCTTTGATGCCTAGTGGATGTAATCTGTGCAATCGCCTTAATAGCCTAGCGTTAGTTTTGGCCTTATTTATTTCCTAGTCTTCTTTTTTCCCCTGGTTTGCTAGTGGCCGCAACTACCATGGGCCATATACGAGCCGTAGGATCCATGGGTCTCCTACGGGCCGTCGATAAATGGGCCTGTAATCGGTGGGCCTCGGGCCGTCGGATAAATGGGTCTACATGGGCCGTAATCGGGCGTAATTGGTATCGGCCCAGCACGATAACAGGTCGTTAACAGGCCGTAGGACAGCAAGGGCTTAATTCTGTCACAGGCATAACGGGTCGTTAATGGGCCAGAATATAGGACGGGCTAGAAAAGGCACAACGGGTTAATAGGCCAGAAACGGGCCGACTGTTGCCATGGGCCGAATTTGGCCCATTAGGGGAACATGCCAGTAACGGGCCGACTCTTGCCATGGGCTGAATTTGGCCCATTAGGGGAATAGGCCAGTAACGGGCCGGAAGTAATCGAGGGCCGAAAAGGAGCCCAAGAACGTATGGGCCGTCAATAGGCCGAAAGCTAACACGGGCTGGAAACGGCCCATGTAAATCACGGGCCGTTAATGGGTATAAAGAAAATTACTGTTCATTATGGGCTAGAGTCACCATGGGCCTGTAAAGGGCCGAAACATACGAAGGCCTCATATGGGCCGAAAGACGTTGTGGTCCATACATGGGCTGAAAGTGAAATGGGATGGTGTTATATTCGATGGCCCACATGAAGTTGTTGGGCCGATTTCCTTTAGGGCCTAACGGGCCGTGAGTTAACGGGCCGTAAAATGGGCTATTTGCGAAGAGACCATTAACAGGATTTTCATGGGCCAGCCCGTTAACTTTTGACCAAGTCAAACGGGCCGGCTTTGTAAGCTAAATGGGCCAGTGGTGGGCCGTGGCACGTGTCGACATATCATAGGCGCCTATCTGAACCACTGACGAGCTGCACGTGTTTCGTCCGGCCAATAAGAATTTTACACGTGGAAATTTCCCATTGGTCGGGGCTGTTAACGGGTTATCGGATCCACAACCCGACCCGATAGCTTAACGGCGTTCCGTCACGGTGGATGCCACATGTCGGTCACCCTTGACGAAAGCACTTCTGTGACGCGCGATTTATCGTCATGGAAGTGGACACTTCCGTGATGATAATTTTGGTAATGTCATGGAACACTTCTACGACAGCACATGTATGACTATCTTGATTCTGTCATAAATTTGTCATGGATGTACATGCATGACAAAAAACGCGACCTACTATGACAAACACGTATCATCACGTAAGTGTATTTTTTTTGTAGTTAATGCTACCGGCAAACAAAGCAGAATAAGATGCATAAAGGATAAACATCACATGCAATCAATATAAGTGATATGATATGGCCATCATCATCTTGTGCTTGTGATCTCCATCTCTGAAGCACCATCATGATCACCATCGTCACCGGCGAGACACCTTGATCTCCATCATAGCATCGTTGTCGTCTCGCCAACTATTGCTTCTACGACTATCGCTACCGCTTAGTGATAAAGTAAAGCAATTATAGGGCGATTGCATTGCATAAAATAAAGCGACAACCATATGGCTCCTGCCAGTTGCTGATAACTCCGTTACAAAACATGATAATCTCGTACAATAAATATAGCATCATGTCTTGACCATATCACATCACAACATGCCCTGCAAAAACAAGTTAGACGTCCTCTACTTTGTTGTTGCAAGTTTTACATGGCTGCTACGGGCTGAGCAAGAACCGTTCTTACCTACGCATCAAAACCACAACGATAGTTCGTCAAGTTGGTGTTGTTTTAACCTTCTCAAGGACCGGGCATAGCCACACTCAGTTCAACTAAAGTTGGAGAAACTGAAACCTGCTACGTCTCAAGCTAGCGTTGGTTTTCCCCGAAGAGGAGGGGGTGATGCAGCACAGTAGCGTAAGTATTTCCCTCAGTTTTTGAGAACAAAGGTATCAATCCAGTAGGAGGTCACGCGCAAGTCCCTCGTACCTGCACAAAACGGTAGCAACTCGCAACCAACGCTTAGGGGTTGTCAATCCCTTCACGGTCACTTACGAGAGTGAGATCTGATAGAGATAATATTTTTGGTATTTTTGGTATAAAGATGCAAAGTAAAAGTAAAAGCAAAACAAGTAAAATAAAGTAATGGAGATTGATATGATGAGAATAGACCCGGGGGCCATAGGTTTCACTAGTGGCTTCTCTCAAGAGCATAGATATTCTACGGTGGGTGAACAAATTACCGTTGAGCAATTGATAGAATTGAGCATAATTATGAGGTTATCTAGGTATGATCATGTATATAGGCATCACGTCCGTGACAAGTAGACCGACTCCTGCCTGCATCTACTACTATTACTCCACTCATTGACCGCTATCCAGCATGCATCTAGAGTATTAAGTTAAAAACAGAGTAACGCCTTAAGCAAGATGACATGATGTAGAGGAATAAATTCATGCAATATGATAAATACCCCATCTTGTTATCCTCGATGGCAACAATACAATACGTGCCTTGCAACTCTTTCTATCACTGAGTAAGGACACCACAAGATTGAACCCAAAGCTAAGCACTTCTCCCATTGCAAGAACTACCAATCTAGTTGGCCAAACCAAACGGATAATTCGAAGAGACTTGCAAAGATAACTCAATCATACATAAAAGAATTCAGAGAAGATTCAAATATTATTCATAGATAAGTTGGATCATAAACCCACAATTCATCGGTCTCAACAAACACACCGCAAAAAGAAGATTACATCGAATAGATCTCCACGAGAGAGGGGGAGAACATTGTATTGAGATCCAAAAAGAGAGAAGAAGCCATCTAGCTACTAGCTATGGACCCGAAGGTCTGAAGTAAACTACTCACGCTTCATCGGAAGGGCTATGGTGTTGATGTAGAAGCCCTCCGTGATGGATGCCCTCTCCGACGGAGCTCCGGAACAGGCCCCAAGATGGGATCTCACGGATACAGGAAGTTGCGGCGGTGGAATTAGGTTTTTGGCTCCTCTTTGGTCTAATGGGGGTACGTAGGTATATATAGGAGGAAGGAGCACGTCGGTGGAGCTCCGAGGGGCCCACGAGGCAGGGGGGCGCCCTCCACCCTCGTGACCTCCCCGGGAACTTCTTGGAGTAGGGTCCAAGTCTCCTGGATCACGTTCGGTGAGAAGATCACGTTCCCGAAGGTTTCATTCCGTTTGGACTCCGTTTGATATTCTGTTTCCTCGAAATACTGAAATAGGCAAAAAACAGCAATTCTGGGTTGGGCCTCCGGTTAATAGGTTAGTCCCAAAAATAATATAAAAGTGGAAAATAAAGCCCAATATAGTCCAAAACAGTAGATAAAGTAGCATGGAGCAATCAAAAATTATAGATACGTTGGAGACGTATCAGGCATCCCCAAGCTTAATTCCTGCTCGTCCTCGAGTAGGTAAATGATAAAAAGAGAACTTTTGATGCGGAGTGATACTTTGGCATAATTTCAATGTAAATCTTCTTAATCATGGTATGAATATTCAGATCCGAAAGGTTCAAGACAAAAGTTCATATTGACATAAAAAATGATAATACTTCAAGCATACTAATCAAACAATTATGTCATCTCAAAATAACATGGCCAAAGGAAGTTCATCCCTACAAAATCATATAGTTAGGCTATGCTTCATTTTCGTCACACAAAGATGTTCCCAACTTCTATACCCCCGATGACAAGCCAAGCAATTGTTTCATACTCAAATAATCTCAAACTTTTTCAACCTTCACGCAATACATGAGCGCGAGCCATGGACATAGCACTATGGGTGGTATAGAATATGATGATGGGGATTGTGTGGAGAAGACAAAAAAGGAGAAAGTCTCACATCAACGAGGCTAATCAATGAGCTATGGGGATGCCCATCAATTGATGTTAATGCAAGGAGTAGGGATTGCCATGCAACGGATGCACTAGAGCTAAGAATGCTCAACAAAAGAAAAGTAGTGGGTGTGCATCCAACTTGCTTGCTCATGAAGACCTAGGGCATTTTGAGGAAGCCCATCGTTGGAATATACAAGCCAAGTTCTATAATGAAAAATTCCCACTAGTATGAACAAGACAACTTATGAGACTCACTATATGAAAATCATGGTGCTACTTTGAAGCACAATATATGAGACTCACTACATGAAGAACACAGGTGCTACTTTGAAGCACAAGTGTGGAAAAAGAGATAGTAGCATTGCCCTTTTTATTTTCTCTTTTTTTTGGGCCTTTCTTTTTTTTTCTTTTGGCCTTTCTCTCTCTTTTTTTTGATTGGGCAATGCTCTAATAATGATGATCATCACACTTCTATTGATTACAACATAATGATTACAACTCGATACTAGAACAAGATATGACTCTATATGAATGCCTCCGGCGGTGTACCGGGATGGTGCAATGAATCAAGAGTGACATGTATGAAAAATAGTGCATGGTGGCTTTGCCACAAATACGATGTCAACTACAAGATCATGCAATGGCAATATGACAAAAGTAAAGCATGTCATGATGATGATGATGATGGTGGAAGTTGCATGGCATTATATCTCGGAATGGCTATGGAAATGCCATGATAGGTAGGTATGGTGGTTGTTTTGAGGAAGATATAGGGAGGTTTATGTGTGAAAGAGCGTATCATATCACGGGGTTTGGATGCACCGGCGAAGTTTGCACCAACTCTCAATGTGAGAAAGGGCAATGCACGGTACCGAAGAGGCTAGCAAATGGCGGAAAGGTAAAAGTGCGTATAATCCATGGACTCAACATTAGTCAAAAGAACTCATATACTTATTGCAAAAATTTAGAAGTCATCAAAAATCAAGTACTACGCGCATGCTCCTAGGGGGATAGATTGGTAGGAAAAGACCATCGCTCGTCCCCGACCGCCACTCATAAGGATGCACAAGCCAGGTACACTTCATGCTTCAAATTTGTTACACAACTTTAACCATACGTGCATGCTACGGGACTTGCTAACTTCAACACAAGTATTTATCAAATTCACAACTACTCAACTAGCACGACTATGATATTATCACCTCCATATCTCAAAACAATTATTAAGCATCAAACTTATCTTAGTATTCAACCCACTAAAAAGAAAGTTTCACATATCTTGAATACCAAGTATATTAACATTAAGCAAATTACCATGCTATTAACGACTCTCAAAATAATCTAAGTGAAGCATGAGAGATCAAGTTTCTTTAGAACAAACCACCACCGTCCTCTAAAAGATCTAAGTGAAGCACTAGAGCAAAAATTATCACGCTCAAAAAGATATAAGTGAAGCACATAGAGTAAACTATCAAGCTCAAAAGATATAAGTGAAGCACATAGAGTATTCTAAGAAATTTCAATTCATACATGGCTCTCTCAAAAGGTGTGTACAGCTAGGATGATTGTGGTAGACTAAAAAGCAAAGACACAAATAATACAAGACGCTCCAAGCAAAACACATATCATGTGGTGAATAAAAATATAGCTCCAAGTAAATTACCGATGGAAGTGGACGAAAGAGGGGATGCCTTCCGGGGCATCCCCAAGCTTTAACTTTTTGGTGTCCTTGGATTATCTTGGGGGTGCCATGGGCATCCCCAAGCTTAGGATCTTGCCACTCCTTGTTCCATAATCCATCAAAAGAATTCACCCAAAACTTGAAAACTTCACAACACAAAACTCAATAGAAATCTCGTGAGCTCTGTTAGAGAAAGAAAACAAAAGACTACTTTAAGGTACT
The DNA here is from genome assembly GCF_003073215.2 of Triticum urartu. Classification (NCBI taxonomy): domain Eukaryota; kingdom Viridiplantae; phylum Streptophyta; class Magnoliopsida; order Poales; family Poaceae; genus Triticum; species Triticum urartu. The sequence goes on along the minus strand of NC_053024.1, from coordinate 181,278,030 downwards.
GTAGTGAACTTGTTCTTTATTTGTATTTGTGTTAAACCTACTGTATTCCAATTTCTCTATGGTTTATAAACTATTTTACTAGCCATAGATTCATCAAAATAAGCAAACAACACACGCAAAACAGAATCTGTCAAAAACAGAACAGTCTGTAGTAATATGTTACTAACGCAAACTTCTGGAACCCAAAAACTTCTACCAAAATTAGACAACCTGGGAAATTTGTTTATTGATCAGCAGCAATTGGAATCACTATTTTATCACGTTCTTGTGATTTTTGACAATTCGGGCACTGAGCGTAAAGATTCTGGAAATTACAGCAAGATCAAATAACTATCTTCCAAGAAGATCTATTAGGTTTAACTTGGCACAAACACTAATTAAAAGATAAAAACACATCTAAACAGAATCTAGATGGATTATTTATTCCTAAACAGAACCAAAAACAAAAAACACAAAATAAAATTGGGTTGCCTCCCAACAAGCGCTATCGTTTAACGCCCCTAGCTAGGCATAAAAGTAAGGATAGATCTAGGTATTGCCATCTTTGGTATGCAATCCATAAGTGGCTCTCATGATAGATTCATATGGTAATTTTATTTTCTTTCTAGGAAAGTGTTCCATGCCCTTCTTTAAGGGAAATTGGAATTTAATATTCCCTTCCTTCATATCAATAATTGCACCAATCATTCTAAGGAAAGGTCTACCAAGAATAATAGGACATGAAGGATTGCAATCTATATCAAGAACGATAAAATCTACGGGCACATAATTCCTATTTGCAACAATAAGAACATCATTAATTCTTCCCATAGGCTTTTTAATAGTGGAATCCGCAAGATGCAAGTTTAGAGAGCAATCATCAAAGTCACGGAAATCTAGCAAATCACACAAAGCTTTGGGGATAGTAGAGACACTAGCACCCAAATCACACAAAGAATGAAACTCATAATTTTTAGTTTTAATCTTAATTGTAGGTTCCCACTCATCATGGAGTTTTCTAGGGATAGAAACTTTCAACTCAAGCTTTTCTTCATAAGATTGCATTAAGGCGTCAACAATGTGTTCGGTAAAGGCCTTATTTCGACTATAAGCATGAGGAGAATTTAACACGGATTGCAACAAGGAAATACAATCAATTAAAGAGCAATTTTCATAGTTAAATTCCTTGAGATCCAAAATAGTGGGTTTAGCAATATCTAGATTTTTATTTCTTTCAATCCCTTTTTTATCAATTTCATCATCAGGATCTAAAAACTCAGAATTCTTAGAATGCCTTCTAGGTAAGGGAAGATCATAATCAGATTCATCAAGATTCACATTGCAAAACAACGATTTAATAGGGGACACATCAATAACTTTCAGATCTTCATCTTGATTTTCATAGGAATTCGGTTTAGCGGCCATCTTATTGACTAAGGTGGCTTGCATATCCGAAATTTCAGCGGTCATTTTTTCAAGATGAGCAATTTGGGCTCTTACACCGTCAAATTCTTTGGACATATCATCGAGCTCTTTATTCATATAACTCATAAAACTCTTTTGTTCCTTAAGCTCGTTTCTAAAGAAATTATTATGCTCAAATTGCAAGACCATAAACTTCCTGACATTGTTTTCGATATCTTCTAGCCTTTTAAGGTGAAGATCACCAAAATTAGGTAAGGCCATCGTGACGAACAAGCAAGCAAACTAACACACGAGCAAACAAAAGGCAAAGGGAAAGAGAGGGCGTATAAAACGGCAAGGGTGAAGTGGGGGAGAGGAAAACGAGAGGCAAATGGCAAATAATGTAATGCGAGAGATAGAGATTGTGATGGGTACTTGATATGTTGACTTTTGCGTAGGCTTCCCTGACAACGGCGCCAGAAATGGCTCGTTGACGGGAGAGTAAATCTTGACTTGACTTGGCGTAGGCCTCCCCGGCAACGGCGCCAGAAATCCTTCTTGCTACATCTCGAGCTAGCGTTGGTTTTCCCCGAAGAGGAGGGGGTGATGCAGCACAGTAGCGTAAGTATTTCCCTCAGTTTTTGAGAACCAAGGTATCAATCCAGTAGGAGGTCACGCGCAAGTCCCTCGTACCTGCACAAAACGGTAGCAACTCGCAACCAACGCTTAGGGGTTGTCAATCCCTTCACGGTCACTTATGAGAGTGAGATCTGATAGAGATAATATTTTTGGTATTTTTGGTATAAAGATGCAAAGTGAAAGTAAAAGCAAAACAAGTAAAATAAAGTAATGGATATTGATATGATGAGAATAGACCCGAGGGCCATAGGTTTCACTAGTGGCTTCTCTCAAGAGCATAGATATTCTACAGTGGGTGAACAAATTACTGTTGAGCAATTGATAGAATTGAGCATAATTATGAGGTTATCTAGGTATGATCATGTATATAGGCATCACGTCCGTGACAAGTAGACCGACTCCTGCCTGCATCTACTACTATTACTCCACTCATCGACCGCTATCCAGCATGCATCTAGAGTATTAAGTTAAAAACAGAGTAACGCCTTAAGCAAGATGACATGATGTAGAGGAATAAATTCATGCAATATGATAAATACCCCATCTTGTTATCCTCGATGGCAACAATACAATATGTGCCTTGCAACTCTTTCTGTCACTGAGTAAGGACACCGCAAGATTGAACCCAAAGCTAAGCACTTCTCCCATTGCAAGAACTACCAATCTAGTTGGCCAAACCAAACGGATAATTCGAAGAGACTTGCAAAGATAACTCAATCATACATAAAAGAATTCAGAGAAGATTCAAATATTATTCATAGATAAGTTGGATCATAAACCCACAATTCATCGATCTCAACAAACACACCGCAAAAAGAAGATTACATTGAATAGATCTCCACGAGAGAGGGGGAGAACATCGTATTGAGATCCAAAAAGAGAGAAGAAGCCATCTAGCTACTAGCTATGGACCCGAAGGTCTGAAGTAAACTACTCACACTTCATCGGAAGGGCTATGGTGTTGATGTAGAAGCCCTCCGTGATGGATGCCCTCTCCGGCGGAGCTCCGGAATAGGCCCCAAGATGGGATCTCATGGATACAGGAAATTGCGGTGGTGGAATTAGGTTTTTGGCTCCTCTTTGGTCTAATGGGGGTACGTAGGTATATATAGGAGGAAGGAGCACGCCGATGGAGCTCCGAGGGGCCCACGAGGCAGGGGGCGCGCCCTCCACCCTCATGACCTCCCCGGGATCTTCTTGGAGTAGGGTCCAAGTCTCCTAGATCACGTTCGGTGAGAAGATCACGTTCCCGAAGGTTTCATTCCGTTTGGACTCCGTTTGATATTCTATTTCCTCGAAATACTGAAATAGGCAAAAAACAACAATTCTGGGCTGGGCCTCCGGTTAATAGGTTAGTCCCAAAAATAATATAAAAGTGGAAAATAAAGCCCAATATAGTCCAAAACAGTAGATAAAGTAGCATGGAGCAATCAAAAATTATAGATATGTTGGAGACGTATCAACACCCGCCAGCCACCTGTGTGCAAACCACGTCGGTAGAACCAGTCTCGCGTAAGCATACGCATAATGTCGGTCCGGGCCGCTTCATCCAACAATACCTCCGAACGAAAGTATGACATGCTGGTAAGCAGTATGACTTGTATCGCCCACAACTCGCTTGTGTTCTACTCGTGCATATAACATCTACGCATAAAACCTGGCTTGGACGCCACTGTTGGGGAACATAGTAATTTCAAAAAAATTCATACGCACACGCAGGATCATGGTGATGCATAACAACGAGAGGGGAGAGTGTCGTCCACGTACCCTCGTAGACCGTTAAGCGGAAGCGTTATGACAACACGGTTGATGTAGTCGTACGTCTTCACGATCGACCGATCCTCAGTACCGAAGGTACGACACCTCCGCGTTCAGCACACGTTCAGCTCAGTGACGTCCCGCGAACTCACGATCCCATAGAGCTCGGGGAAGAGTTTCGTCAGCACGATGGCGTGGTGACGATATTGATGAAGCTACCACAGCAGGGCTTCGCCTAAACACCGCTACAGTATGAGCGAGGTGGATTATGGTGGAGGGGGGCATCGCACACCGCTGGGAGAGATCTTTGTGATCAACTTCTGTGTCTAGAGGTGTGCCCTGCCCCTGTATATAAAGGAGCAAGGGGGAGGCCGGCCGGCCCTTGTTGGCGTGCCTAGGAGGAGAAATCCTACTCCTTGTAGGAGTAGGATTCCTTCCTTTCCTACTCCTACTACGAGGGGGAAAGGCAGGGAGAGAAAGAGAAGGAAAGGGGGCGCCGCCCCCCTTCTCCTAGTCCAATTCGGACAGGGGGAAGGGGGCGCGCTGCCTGCCCTAGGCCGGCCCCTCTCTCTTTCCCTTATGGCCCAACAAGGCCCATTAGTCCCCGAGGGGTTCCGGTAACCCCTCCGGTACTCTGGTAAAATCCCGATTTCACCCGAAACTATTCCGATGTCCAAATGTAGGCTTCCAATATATCAATCTTTATGTCTCGACCATTTCGAGACTCCTTGTCATGTCCGTGATCACATCCGGGACTCCGAACTACCTTCGGTACATCAAAACATATAAACTCATAAAACCAATCGTCACAGAACTTTAAGCGTGTGGACCCTATAGGTTCGAGAACTATGTAGACATGACCGAGACACGTCTCCGGTCAATAACCAATAGTAGAACCTAGATGCTCATATTGGTTCCAACATATTCTACGAAGATCTTTATCAGTCAAACCGCACAACACTATACGTTGTTCTCTTTGTCATCGGTATGTTACTTGCCCGAGATTCGATCGTCGGTATCCAATACCTAGTTCAATCTTGTTACTAGCAAGTCTCTTTACTCATTCCGTATACATTATCCCGTAACTAACTCATTAGTTATCATGCTTGCAAGGCTTATAGTGATTTGTATTACCGAGAGGGCCCAGAGATACCTCTCCGACAATCGGAGTGACAAATCCTAATCTTGATCTATGCCAACTCAACAAGTACCATCGGAGACACCTATAGAGCACCTTTATAATCACCTAGTTACGTTGTGATGTTTGGTAGCACACAAAGTGTTCCTCCGGTATTCGGGAGTTGCATAATCTCATAGTCATAAGAACATGTATAAGTCATGAAGAAAGCAATAGCAGTAAACAAACAATCAAGTGCTAAGCTAACGGAATGGGTCAAGTCAATCACATCATTCTCCTAATGATGTGATCGCATTGTTCAAATAACAACTCATGTCTATGGTTAGGAAACTTAACCATCTTTGATCAATGAGCTAGTCAAGCAGAGGCATACTAGTGACACTATGTTTGTCTATGTATTCACACATGTATTATGTTTCCGGTTAATACAATTCTAGCATGAATAATAAACATTTATCATGAAATAAGGAAATAAATAATAACTTTATTATTGCCTCTAGGGCATATTTCCTTCAATCGAACCAGTAGGAGAACCAAGCAACACAACGTAAACAACCCCTGCACACAGATAACAAATCCTCGCAACCCGACATGTTAAAGGGGTTGTCAATCCCTTTCGGGTAACGGTGCCAGAAATTGGTGCATGACAGTAAAAAGGTTGTAATAGATTGGATAAATAGACCGCAAATAAAATAATGTGTAGCAAAGTATTTTTGGGTTTTTGGATTAATAGATCTGAAAATAAAAGCAAATAAAAATAGACCGCAAAGGCAAATATATGAGAAAGAAGACCCGAGGGCCGTAGGTTTCACTAAGGGTTTCTCTCGAGAAAAATAGCAAACGGTGGGTAAACAAATTATTGTTGGGCAATTGATAGAACTTCAAATACTCATGACGATATCCAGGCAATGATCATTATATAGGCATCACGTCCAAGATTAGTAGACCAACTCCTGCCTGCATCTACTACTATTACTCCACATATCGACCGCTATCCAACATGCATCTAGTGTATTAAGTTCATGGAGAAACGGAGTAACGTAATAAGAACGATGAAATGATGTAGACAAGATCTATCTATGTAGAGATAGACCCCATCGTTTTATCCTTAGTAGCAACGATACATACTTGTTGTTTCCCTTTTTGTCACTGGGATCAAGCACCGTAAGATCGAACCCACTACAAAGCACCTCTTCCCATTGCAAGATAAATAGATCAAGTTGGCCAAACAAAACCCAAATATCGGAGAAGAAATACAAGGCTATAAGCAATCATGCATAAAAGAGATCAAAGAAACTCAAATACTTTCATGGGTATAAAAAGATAGAACTGATCATAAACTCGAAGTTCATCGATCCCAACAAACACACCGCAAAAGAGTTACATCATATGGATCTCCAAGAGACCATTGTATTGAGAATCAAGAGAGAGAGAGAGATGAAGCCATCTAGCTACTAACTACGGACCCTAAGGTCTACAAAGAACTACTCACACATCATCAGAGAGGCACCAATGGAGGTGGTGAACCCCATTTGAGATGGTGTCTAGATTGGATCTGGTGGTTCTGGACTCTGCGGCGGCTGGATGAATATTTTGTCGACTCCTCTAGGGTTTCTGGAATATTGGGGTATTTATAGAGCAAAAAGGCGGTCCGGGGGCACCGGAGGTGGGCACAACCCACCAGGGCACGTCTGGGCCTCCTAGCGCGCCCTGGTGGGTTATGCCTCCCTCGGGGCTCCCCCCAGGCACAGCCAGGGCCCGTTGTGTTCATTCTGGCCCATAAAAATTCTCCGTAAAGTTTCGGGCATTTGGTCTTCGTCTGATATTGATTTTCTGCGATGTAAAAAACATGAAAAAACAGAAACTGGCACTTGGCACTATGTTAATAGGTTAGTACCAAAAAAGATATAAAATGACTATAAAATGATTATAAAACACCGAAGATTGATAATATAACTGCATGGAACAATCAAAAATTATAGATACGTTGGAGACATATCGCCATCACTCGGTGCCTTGGACCCATACATCAAGGAGTGTCATGGCTACCTCAGGCGAGGGAAGCGACTAATGTCTTGCAAGTGCACTGGGTTGACTTGTAGCTTTTGTGAAGTAAGAGTATGATCCCACATTGATCTAGGAAATTACCATTTTGCCTCTTGTAGAGGTCTATCAAAATGTGCATGCAAGTTAGTTGTGATTCCAAGAAAAAGCGATGCAAAAGTAGAAAATATTATAAGACTTATGTGATGAAAGTCAAAGTGCATAATAATTACTTCTATAAAGGATGTTGGAGTATCAGCCTTTCTAGGCTCCACGATAGCTGCCCAGTTAGAGTTATTAGCTTGTGTAAATCTTGATGCTGCTGAAGAAGGAACACCAGATGAGGGTTCACAATGTTCACAGAGCCCCCCCGGTTCAGGCTAGGTTACATTCCTTGTAACAACTAAAACTTCCTGAGAAGTTACATAATGATACGTCTCCAACATATCTATAATTTTTGATTATTCCATGATGTTATATTATCATTCTAGGATGTTTTACAATCATTTTATAGCAACTTTATTTCATTTTTTGTGACTAACCTATTGACATAGTGCCCAATGCCAGCCTTGTTTTTTACTTCGCAGAAAATCAGTACCAAACAGAGTCCAAATGCAGTGAAATTTTTACTTTGCAGAAAATCAATACCAAACAGACACCTATTGGGCCAAAGAAGTACTAGAGGGGGGCTCCTAGGGGAGCACAACCCACCAGGGCATGCCTAGGGCCCAGGTGGGTTGTTCCCACCTTGGTGGCCTCCTTCATAGCCTCTTTGCTCTATAAATACCCCAATATTCCAGAAACCCTAGGGGAGTCAACGAAAATCAATTCCATCCGCCGAAGTTCCAGAAACCATAGATCCAATCTATACACCATAACGGAGGGGTTCATCATCCTCATTGGTGCCTCTCCGATGATGCGTGAGTAGTTCATTGTAGACCTACGGGTCCGTAGTTAGTATCTAGATAGCTTCCTCTCTCTCTTTTTATTCTCAATACAATGGTCTCTTGGAGATCTATTTGATGTAAATCTTTTTGCGCTGTGTTTGTTGGGATCCGATGAACTTTGAGTTATGATCAGATCTATGTTTTTATCTATGAAAGTTCTTTCAGTCTTTTGATCTCTTATATGCATGATTACTTATAGCCTCGTATTTCTTCTTCGAATCTTTGGTTTAGTTAGGCCGACTAGATCAATTTGTCTTGCCATGGGAATAGGTGCTTTGTGATGGGTTCGATCTTACGATGCTCGATCCTAGTTACAGAAGGGGAAACGACACGTATGTATCGTTGCTATTAAATATAACAAGATGGGCTCTATTTCTACATAAATAGATCTTGTCTACATCATGTCATCATTCTTATTGCATTACTCCGTTTCTCCATGAACTTAATACACTAGACGCATGCTGGATAGCGGTCGATGTGTGGAGTAATAGTAGTAGATGCAGGCAGGAGTCGGTCTACTAATCTTGGACGTGATGCCTATAACACTGAGCTCGGAAATTGTCATTTGCCGCATGTACGGGTCTATCAAAATGTGCATGCAAGTTAGTTGTGATTCCAAGAAAAAGCAATGCAAAAGTAGAAAATATTGTAAGACTTATGTGACGGAAGTCAAAGTGCGTAGTAATTACTTCTATAAAGGATGCTGGAGTATCAGCCTTTCTGGACTCCGCAATAGCTGCCTAGTTAGAGTTATCAGCTTCTGTGAACCTTGATGCTGGTGAAGAAGGAACACCAGGCGAGGGTTTGCAATGTTCAGAGAGCCCCCTGGTCTAGGCTAGGTTACATTCCTTGTAACAACTGAAACTTCTTGAGAGGTTACATAATGATACGTCTCCAATGTATCTATAATTTTTTATTGTTCCATGATGTTATATTATCATTCTTGGATGTTTTACACTCATTTTACAACAACTTTATATCATTTTTTGGGACTAACCTATTGACATAGTGCCCAGTGCTAGTTGCTGTTTTTTCTTGTTTTTTACTTCGGAGAAAATCAATACCAAACGGAGTCCAAACGCAGCGAAATTTTTGGAGATTTTTTCTAGACCAGAAGACACCTGTTGGGCCAAAGAAGTACTAGAGGGGGGCTCCTAGGGGAGCACAACCCACCTGGGTGCGCTTGGGGAGCACAACCCACCATGGCGTGCCTGGGGTCCTAGGCGCGCCCAAGTGGGTTGTGCCCACCTCGGTGGCTTCCTGCACCACCTCTTTGCTCTATAAATACCCTAATATTCCAGAAACCCTAGGGGAGTCGACGAAAATCAATTCCAGCGGCCGCAAGTTCCAGAAACCACAGATCCAATCTAGACACCATCACAGAGGGGTTCATCATCCTCATTGGTGCCTCTCCGATGATGCGTGAGTAGTTCATTGTAGACCTATGGGTCCGTAGTTAGTAGCTAGATGGCTTCCTCTCTCTCTCTCTCTCTTTTGATTCTCAGTACAATGTTCTCTTAGAGATCTATTTGATGTAACTCTTTTTGTGGTGTGTTTGTTGGGATCCGATGAACTTTGAGTTTATGATCAGATCTGTGTTTTTATCCATGAAAGTTATTTGACTCTTTTGACCTCTTATATGCATGATTACTTATAGCCTCGTATTTTTTCTTTGAATCTTCGGTTTAGTTAGGCCGACTAGATCGATTTTTCTTGCCATGGGAAGAGGTGCTTTGTGATGGGTTCGATCTTACGGTGCTCAATACTAGTGACAGAAGGGGAAACGACACATATGTATCATTGCTATTAAGGATAACAAGATGGGGTCTATTTCTACATAAATAGATCTTGTCTACATCATGTCATCGTTCTTATTGCATTAATCCGTTTCTCCATGAACTTAATGTTGGGGAACACAGCATGCAATTTCAAAAAAATTCCTACGATCATGCAAGATCTATCTAGGAGATGCATAGAAACGAGAAGGGGAGAGTGTGTCCATGTACCCTCGTAGACCGAAAACGGAAGTGTTAGGTTAACGCAGTTGATGTAGTCGAACGTCTTCGCGATCCAACCGATCAAGTACCGAACATACGGCACCTCCGAGTTCTGCACACGTTCAGCTCGATGACGTCCCTTGAACTCTTGATCCAGTAGAGGGTCGAGGGAGAGTTTCTTCAGCACGACGGCGCAGTAACGGTAATGGTGACGTGATCCGCACAGGGCTTCGTCTAAGCACTACGACGCTATGACCGGAGGAGCAAACTATGGAGAGAGACGCCGCACAGGGCTTGGAACAATTGTTGTGTCTCCAAGGGGTGCCCTGCCCACATATATAAAGGAGGGAGAGGGAGGAGGCCGGCCATAGGGGGCGCGCCATAAGGGGGAGTCCTACTAGGACTCCTAGTCCTAGTAGGATTCACCCCCTTCTTTTCCTTCTCATGGAGGGGGAAAGGGGGGAAAGAGAGGGAGTAGGCGAAGGGAAGCGGGTGGCGCCTCCTTCCCTAGTCCAATTTGGCCTCATCCCTTGTGGGGGGCGCACCGGCCCCTTGTGGGCTGGTTAGCCTCCCTCCCATGGCCCATATGGCCCATATCTTCCCCCCCCCCCCCGAGGGGGGGGGGGCCAGTAACCCTTCCGGTACTCCGGTATGTACCCGATATACTCCGTAACCCTTACGGTGTCTGAATACTACCTTCCAATATATCAATCTTTACCTCTCGACCATTTCGAGACTCCTAGTCATGTCCGTGATCTCATCCGGGACTCTGAACAAGCTTCAGTCACCAAAACACATAATCATAATACAAATCGTCATCGAACGTTAAGCGTGCGGACCCTACGGGTTTGAGAACTATGTAGACATGACCGAGACACATCTCCGATCAATAACCAATAGCGGAACCTAGATGATCATATTGGTTCTTGCATATTTTACGAAGATCTTTATCGGTCAAACCGCAATAACAACATACGCTATTTCCTTTGTCATTGGTATGTTACTTGCCTGAGATTCGATCGTCGGTATCATCATACCTAGTTCAATATCATTACCGGCAATTCTCTTTACTCATTCTGTAATGCATCATCCCATAACCAACTCATTAGTCACATTTCTTGGAAGGCTTATAGTGATGTGCATTACCGAGAGGGCCCAGAGATACCTCTCCGATACTCGGAGTGACAAATCCTAATCTTGATCTACACCAACCCAACAAACACCTTCGGAGACACCTGTAGAGCATTTTTATAATCACCCAGTTATGTTGTGACGTTTGATAGCACACAAGGTGTTCCTCCAGTATTTAGGAGTTGCATAATCTCATAGTCAGAGAAATACGTATAAGTCATGAAGAAAGCAATAGCAATGAAACTTAACGATCATTATGTTAAGCTAACAAATGGGTCTTGTCCATCAAATCATTCTCCTAATGATGTAATCCCATTCATCAAATGACAACACATGTCTATGGTTAGGAAACTTAACCATCTTTAATTAACGAGCTAGTTAAGTAGAGGCATACTAGGGACACTTTGTTTTGTCTATGTATTCAGACATGTATCAAGTTTCCGGTTAATACAATTCTAGCATGAATAATAAACATTTATCATGATATAAGGAAATATAAATAACAACTTTATTATTTCCTATAGGGCATATTTCCTTCAGTCTCCCACTTGCACTAGAGTCAATAATCTAGTTCACATCGTCATGTGATTTCACACCAATAGTTCACATCGCCATGTGACCAACACCCAAAGGGTTTACTGGAGTCAATAATATAATTCACATCGCCTATGTGATTAACACCCAAAGAGTACTAAGGTGTGATCATGTTTTGCTTGTGAGAGAAGCTTAGTCAACGGGTCTGCCACATTCAGATCCATATGTATTTTGCTAATTTTGCTGTCTACAATGCTCTGCATTGAGCTACTCTAGCTAATTGCTCCCACTTTCAATATGCATCCAGATTGAGATTCTGAGTCATCTGGATTAGTGTTAAAGCTTGCATTGACGTAACTCTTTTATGACAAACTCTTTATCAACTCCATAACTGAGAAACATTTCCTTAGTCCTCTTAGGTAACTAAGGATAATTTTGACCGTTGTCCAGTGATCCACTCCTGGATCACTATTGTACCCTCTAGCCAAACTCATGGTGACGTACACAATAGGTATGGTACACAACATTGAATACTTTATAGAACCTATGACTGAGGCATAGGGAATGACTTCCATTTTCTTTCTATTTTCTACCGTGGTCGGGTTTTGAGTCTTACTCAACTTCACACCTTGTAACACAGGCAAGAACTCCTTCTTTGACTGTTCCATTTTGAACTACTTCAAAATCTTGTCAAGGTATGTTCTCATTGAAAAATCTTATCAAGCGTCTTTATATATCTCTATAGATCTTGATGCTCAATATGTAAGCAGCTTCACTGAGGTCTTTCTTTGAAAAACTCCTTTCAAACACTCCTTTATGCTTTCCAAAAAATTCCACATCATTTTCGATCAACAATATGTCATTCACATATACTTATCAGAAAGGCTGTAGTGCTCCCACTCACTTTCTCGTAAATACAGGCTTCTCCAAAAGTCTGTATAAAACCATATGCTTTGATCACACTATCAAAGCGTATATTCCAACTCCGAGAGGCTTGCACCACTTTGTTATCACCTTTAGGATCGACAAAACCTTCTGGTTGCATCATATACAACTCTTCTTTAAGAAATCCATTAAAGAATGCAGTTTTGACATCCATTTGCCAAATTTCATAATCATAAAATGCGGCAATTGCTAACATGATTCGGACAGACTTAAGCATCGCTACGAGTGAGAAAATCTCATCGTAGTCAACACCTTGAACTTGTCGAAAACCTTTTGCGACAAGTCGAGCTTTGTAAATAGTAATACTACCATCAGCGTCCATCTTCCTCTTGAAGATCCATTTATTATTAATGGCTTGCCGATCATCGGGCAAGTCCACCAAAGTCCACACTTTGTTTTCATACATGGATCCTATCTCAGATTTCATGGCCTCAAGCCATTTTGCGGAATCTGGGCTCATCATCACTCCCTCATAGTTCGTAGGTTTGTCATGGTCTAGTAACATGACTTCCAGAACAGGATTACCGTACCACTCTGGTGCGGAACGTGCTCTGGTTGACCTACGAGGTTCGGTAGTAACTTGATCTGAAGTTTCATGATCATTATCATTAGCTTCCTCTCTAGTTGGCGTAGGCATCACAGGAACGGTTTTCAGTGATGAGCTACTTTCCAATTCGAGAGAAGGTACAATTACCTCATCAGGTTCTACTTCCTCCCACTCACTTCTGTCGAGAGAAACTCCTTCTCTAGAAAGGATCCATTCTTAGCAACAAAGATCTTGCCTTTGGATCTGTGATAGAAGGTCTACCCAACAGTTTCTTTTGGGTATCCTGTGAAGACGCACTTCTCCGATTTGGGTTCGAGCTTTTCAAGCTGAAGATTTTTCACATAAGCATCGCAACCCCAAACTTTTAAGAATCAACAGCTTAGGTTTCTTGACAAACCACAGTTCATACGGTGTCATCTCAACGGATTTAGATGGTGCCCTATTTAATGTGAATGCAGCTGTCTCTAATGCATAGCCCCAAAATGATAGTGGTAAATCGGTAAGAGACATCATAGATCGCACCATATTTAATAAAGTACGGTTATGACGTTCGGACACACCATTACGTTGTGGTGTTCCAGGTGGCGTGAGTTGTGAAACCATTCCACATTGTTTTAAATGAAGGTCAAACTCATAACTTAAATATTCGCCTCCATGACCAGATCATAGAAACTTTATTTTCTTGTTACGATGATTTTCCACTTCACTCTAAAATTCTTTGAACTTTTCAAATGGTTTAGACTTGTGTTTCATTAAGTAGATATACCCATATCTGGCCAAATCATCTGTGAAGGTTAAAAAATAACGATACCCGCCGCGAGCTTCAACACTCATCGGACCGCATACATCAGCATGTATTATTTCCAATAAGTCAGTGGCTCGCTCCATTGTTCTGGAGAATGGAGTCTTAGTCATCTTGCCCATCAGGCATGGTTCGCAAGCATCAAATGATTCATGATCAAGTGGTTCCAAAAGTCCATCCGCATGGAGTTTCTTCATGCGCTTTACACCAATATGACCTAAACAATAGTGCCACAAATATGTTGCACTATCAATATCAACTTTGCATATTTTGGCATCAATATTATGAATATGTGTATAACCACGATAGAGATTCAACAAACCATTCACATTGGGTGTATGACCATTGAAGGTTTTATTCATGTAAACAGAACAACAATTATTCTCTGACTTAAATGAATAACCGTATTGCAATAAACATGATCCAATCATATTCATGCTCAACACAAACACCAAATAACATTTATTTAGGTTCAACACTAATCCCGAAGGTAGAGGGAGTATGCGATGGTGATCTTATCAACCTTGGAATCACTTCCAACACACATCGTTACCTCGCCCTCAACTAGTCTATGTTAATTTTGTAACTCCTATTTCGAGTTACTAATCTTAGCAACTGAACCGGTATCAAATACCCTGGGGTTACTATGAACACTAGTAAAGTACACATCAATAACATGTATATCAAATATACCTTGGTTCACTTTGCCATCCTTCTTATCCGCCAAATACTTGGGGTAGTTCCACTTCCAATGACCATTTCCCTTTGCAGTAGAAGCACTCAGTTTTGGGCTTCTTCATGGGAGTGGCAACGTGCTTGTCATTCTTCTTGAAGTTCCCTTTCCTTTCCTTTGCCCTTCTTTCTTGAAACTAGTGGTGTTGTAAACCATCAACACTTGATGCTTTTTCTTGATTTCTACCTTCGCCGATTTTAGCATCGCGAAGAGCTCAGGAATCATTTTCGTCATCCCTTGCATATTATAGTTCATCACGAAGTTCTAGTAACTTAGTGATAGTGACTAGAGAACTCTGCCAATCACTATCTTATCTGGAAGATTAACTCCCACTTGATTCAAGTGATTGTAGTACCCAGACATTCTGAGCACATGCTCACTAGCTGAGCTATTCTCTTCCATCTTGTAGGCAAAGTACTGTTAGAGATCTCATACCTCTTGACTCGGGCATGAGTCTAAAATACCAATTTCAGCTCTTGGAACATCTCATATGCTCCATGTCATTCGGAACATTTTTGAAGTCCCGGTTCTAAGCCGTAAAGCATGGTGCACTAAACTATCAAGTAGTCATCATACCGAGCTTGTCAAACGTTCATAACGTCTGCATTTGCTCATGCAATAGTTCTTTCGCCTAGCGGTGCATCAAGGACATAATTATTCCGTGCAGTAATGAGGATAATCCTCAGATCACGGACCTAGTCTGCATCATTGCTACTATCATCTTTCAACTTAGTTTTCTCTAGGAACATAGCACGGGCCATTGTTCTACAACAACATAGATATGCAAAAACTATCAGGTACTAAGATCATGATAAATTAAAGTTCAATTAATCATATTACTTAAGAACTCCCACTTAGATAGACATCCCTCTAGTCATCTAAATGATCACGTGATCCATATCAACTAAACCATGTCCGATCATCACATGAGATGGAGTAGTTTTCAATGGTGAACACCGCTATGCTGATCATATCTACTATATGATTCACGTTTGACCTTTCGGTCTCAGTGTTCCGAGGCCATATCTGCATATGCTAGGCTCGTTAAGTTTAACCCGAGTATTCTGCACGTGCAAAACTGGCTTGCACCCATTGTATGTGAACATAGAGCTTATCACACCCGATCATCACGTGGTGTCTCGGCACGACGAACTGTAGCAACGGTGCATACTTAGGGAGATCACTTATACCTTGAAATTTAGTAAGAGATCATCTTATAATGCTACCGCCGTACTAAGCAAAATAAGATGCATAAAGAATAACATCACATGCAATCAAAATATGTGACATGATATGGCCATCATCATCTTGTGCCTTTGATCTCCATCTCCAAAACACCGTCATGGTCTCCATCTTCACTGGCTTGACACCTTGATCTCCATCGTAGCATCACTGTCGTCTCGCCAACTATTGCGTGTACGACTATCGCTACCGCTTAGTGATAAAGTAAAGCAATTACATGGCGATTGCATTTCATACAATAAAGCGACAACCATAAGGCTCCTGCCAGTTGCCGATAACTTTGACAAAACATGATCATCTCATACAACAATTTATATCTCAGCATGTCTTGACCATATCACATCACAACATGCCATGCAAACACAAGTTAGACGTCCTCTACTTTGTTGTTGCAAGTTTTATGTAGCTGCTATGGGCTTCTAGCAAGAACCATTCTTACCTACACATCAAAACCACAATGATTTTTCGTCAAGCGTGCTGTTTTAACCTTCAACAAGGACCAACCGTAGTCAAACTTGATTCAACTAAAGTTGGAGAAATAGACACCCGCCAGCCACCTGTGTGCGAAGCACGTCAGTAGACCAGTCTCATGAACGCGGTCATGTAATGTCAGTCCGGGCCGCTTCATCCAACAATACCGCCGAATCAAAGTAAGACGTTGGTGGTAAGCAGTATAACTATTATCACCCACAATCTTTGTGTTCTACTCGTGCATATATCATCTACACGTAGACCTGGCTCTGATGCCACTATTGGGGAACGTAGCATGCAATTTCAAAAAAAATCCTACGATCACGCAAGATCTATCTAGGATATGCATAGCAACGAGAAGGGGAGAGTGTATCCATGTACCCTCGTAGACCGAAAGCGGAAGTGTTAGGTTAACGCGGTTGATGTAGTCGAACATCTTCGCAATCCAACCGATCAAGTATCGAACGTACGACACCTCCGAGTTCTGCACACATTCAGCTCAATGACGTCCCTCGAACTATTTATCCAGTAGAGGGTCGAGGGAGAGTTTCATCAGCACGATGGTGTGGTGACGGTAATGGTGATGTGATCCGCGCAGCGCTTCACCTAAGCACTACGACGCTATGATCGGAGGAGCAAACTATGGAGAGAGACGCCGCACATGGCTTGGAACAATTGTTGTGTCTCCAAGGGGTGCCCTACTCATGTATATAAAGGATGGAGAGGGAGGAGGTCGGCCATAGGGGGCGGGCCATAACGGGGGAGTCCTACTAGGACTCCTAGTCCTAGTAGGATTCACCCCCCTTCTTTTCCTTCTCATGGAGGGGGAAAGGGGGAAAGGAGAGGGAGTAGCAGAAGGAAAGGGGGGTGGTGCCCCCTTCCCTAGTCCAATTCGGCCTCATCCCTTGTGGGGGGCGCACCAGCCCCTTGTGGGCTGGTTAGCCTCCCTCCTATGGCCCATATGGCCCATATCTTTCCCCGGGGGGGGGGGGGGGGTTCAGGTAACCCCTTCGGTACTCCGGTATGTACCCGATATACTCCGGAACCCTTCTGGTGTCTGAATACTACCTTCCAATATATCAATCTATACCTCTCGACCATTTCGAGACTCCTCGTCATGTCCGTTATCTCATCCGAGACTCCGAACAAACTTTGGTCACCAAAACAGATAATCATAATACAGATCGTCATCGAACATTAAGCGTGGCGGACCCTACGGGTTCGAGAACTATGTAGACACGACCGAGACACATCTCCGATCAATAACCAATAGCGGAACATGGATGCTCATATTGGTTCCTACATATTCTACGAAGATCTTTATCAGTCAAACTGCAATAACAACATACATTATTTCCTTTGTCATCGATATGTTACTTGCCCGAGATTCGATCGTCAGTATCATCATACCTAGTTCAATCTCGTTACCGGCAAGTCTCTTTACTCATCCCGTAATGCATCATCCCTTAACTAACTCATTATTCAAATTGCTTGCAAGGCTTATAGTGATGTGCATTACCAAGATGGCCTAGAGATACCTCTCCGATACTCGGAGTGACAAATCCTAATCTTGATCTACGCCAAACCAACAAACACCTTCGGAGACACCTGTAGAGCATCTTTATAATCACCCAGTTACATTGTGACGTTTGATAGCACACAAGGTGTTATTCCGGTATTCGGGAGTTGCATAATCAAGTCAGAGGGCACTTTACTTTTTTGGTGGCAAGAAATATTAGATCAAACAGTTTCGGACAAACCAAAGATTGGAAGGGGCTGGTATTGTTGCGAGAGGCCATGAGGGCACTTTACTTTTTTGGTGGTAAGAAATTTTAGATCTGACAAAATGTCTGATCCTTTTTTCAGTTGAGTAAAATGACTGTCGGGATGCAATATTGTTAGCCATAGAGAAGGGTTTTCAAAACATGGCAACTGAAACAGCCTGTAAAATGGTGAAGCATGCTTGGGACTCTTGATAAAGATGGGAGGTCTGTTAGCTTTCAACTGCCCCAAGGTGAGATCTCCTCGCCCATCTTTAGGGTATTAGACCATCTCTAGCCGATCTCTTAATACCGGTTAGAGGAGTAAAACTTTGCATTTGAGGGGCTAAACCAGACCAAGCCAATCCTTTATCCGCTTTAGAGGAGTATAGAATCTTTACTCCGCGCGTCGGTGATACGTCTCCAATGTATCTATAATTTATGAAGTATTCATGCCATGTTTACAATAATTCTATATGGTTTTGGTATGATTTGCATGGAACTAACACGGACTAACGTTGTTTTCAGCAGAACTACCATGGTGTTATCTTTTGTGCAGAAATGAAAGTTCTCCAAATGAGCCGACACTTTTTGACAATTTTTTTGGAACAAAACAGACCCCCAAAGCTTCATGGAAGGGCCAGAAGGTGAAGGAGTAGGGCACAAGACACCGGGGCGCACCTAGGCCCTTACCTGTGCCCCGGTGGTTTGTGCTCACCTCGAGGCCCATCTTCGCGTGAAACCGATGCTAAAAAATCCTATAAATAGAAAAACCATCAGAAATAACCCTAGATTAGAAGTTCTGCCACCGCAAGGCTCTGTAGCCACCGAAAACCAATCTAGACCCCGTTCCGGCACCCTGCCAGAGGGGAGAATCATCTCCGGTGGCCATCTTCATCATCTCGGTGGCCACCACGATGAGGAGGGAGTAGCCCACCCTTGGGGCTGAGGGTTTGTACCAGTAGCTTTGTGTGTAATCTCTCTCTCTCTCTCATGTTCTTGATATGTCACGATCTTGATGTATCGTAGGCTTTGTTAATATAGTCGGATCATATCATGTTTTCCCCTCTCTATCTTGTTGTGATGAATTGAGTTTTTCCCTTCGAGATTTCATTGTTATTGGATTGAATACTTTTATGGATTTGAGAGCACTTGATATATGTCTTGCATATGAATACTCGTGGTGACAATGGGGTATCATATTGATTCACTTGATATGTGTTTTGGCACTCAACTCACGGATTCCCGAGGTGACATTGGGGTAATCTATGCGTAGGGGTTGATGCACGTTCTCATCTTTTGTTTCTCCGGTAGAAATCTTGAGGCACTCTTTGAGGTTCTTTGTGTTGGATTGAGTATTATGAATCTGAAATTATTTGGTGTTATTTTAGTATGAACTCTTGGATAGATTGATCAGAAAGAATAGCTTCGAGGTGGTTCCGTACCCTACAAACGATTTCTTCTTATGTTCTCCGCTAGATAGGAACTTTGGAGTGATTCTTCATCGCACTTTGAGGGGTGGTTATATGATCCAATTATATTAGCATTGTTGAGAGATTGCACTAGCGAAAGTATGGACCCTAGGCCTCACTTTCAAGCATTGCAATACCGTTTTGTGCCCATTTACTATTTGCTACCTTGTTGTTTTTATTTATTCAGATTATAAAAATATATTTCTACCATCAATATTACACTTTTATCACCATCTCTTCGCTGAACTAGTGCACCAATACAAATTACCATTGTATTTGGTGTGTTGGGGATACAAGAGACTTTTTATTATTTGGTTGCAAGGTTGTTTGAGAGAGACCATCTTCATCCTACACCTCCCACTGATTGATAAACCTTAGGTCATCCACTTGAGGGAAAATTGCTATTGTCCTACAAAACTCTGTGCTTGGAGGCCCAACACGTGTCTACAAGAATAAAGTTGCGCAGTAGACATCAAGCTCTTTTCTGGCGCCGTTGCCGGGGAGGTTAGGTAAGCGGCACTCACATCCTGTCAATGAAGCTCTTTTCTGGCGCCATTGCCGGGGAGGTGAGTGCATGAAGGTATATCTTTAGATCTTGCAATTGAATCTTTTAGTTTCTGGTTTTATCACTACTTTGGTTTACAAAAAGAAAACTACAAAAAATGGAATTGAGGTTGCATCATATTATTAATCATCTTTATAATATCTTTCTTGAAAATGATGGTTCGGAAAATTGTGCTCAATTGTTATAAGAAGAAGTCAATAAAATGTTTGGCACAAAATATTTGAATGATGAGCATGATTGCAATGTTGTTGGTATGAACTCTTTGAATATCCATGATGCTAACGATATGCAAAGCCATAAGCTTGGGGATGCTATGTTTGATGAAGATGATATTTTTAGTCCCCCAAGATTTGATGTGCAAATTTTTTATAATGTTTGCATGCCTCCTATTTATGATGATTATAATTATGAAAGTGGATTTGGAGAGGTCATGACTTTATTTAGTGATGAATCCACCATTTTAGATGAGGCTTCAATTGACTATGATAACAAAGTTGCTATCTATGATGATTATGGTGATGACATGTATGCTATAAATAATAATGATAACCATGAAAATTTTCATCATGATTTTAATTTTCAATCACATGATAGTTATTTTGTTGAGTTTGCTCCCACTATTATTCATAAGAACAAATTTACTTATGTGGAGAGTAATAAATTTTCTATGCTAGTAGATCATGAAAATAATGATTTGTGTGATGGTTATATTGTTGAATTCATTCATGATGCTACTAAAAATCATTATGAGAGAGGAACATACGCTTCTACATATTGCAATAATATGAAGTTTACTCTATGTGTGAAGTTATGCTTGTTTTGCCTTCCTATGCTAGTTGATTCTTGTTCCCATAAGTTCTTTGCTCACAAAATCCCTATGCATAGGAAGCATGTTAGGCTTAAATGTGCTTGTCATGTGATTCATGATGCTCCCGTTATGTTTCAATTCTTATCTTTTATGTGAGCATCATTGAAATCATCATGCCTAGCTAAAAGGCATTAAAGAAAAGCGCTTGTTGGGAGACAACCCAACATTTACCCCTACTGTTTTTATGTGTTCACATGATTAGTCTATTGTAGTAATCGGGTTTTATAGCTTTTGTTTCAATAAAGTGCCAAGTAAAACCTTTGGGATGGTCTATGGTGATAGTTGATTTGATCTTGCGGAAAAATAGAAACTTTTGCGCCCAGTAAAATAATTTTACTTTTTTACAGAAGAGCGATAAAATCCTGATTATTTTTTCACAAGATTTATATATGAATTGCCCGAGTTTTCCTATTTTTCAATTTTTTTGGAGTAGCAGAATTATGGTTGGAGTACAGATTACTACGGACTGTTCTATTTTTAACAGATTCCGTTTTCAATGCATAGTTTGCTTGTTTTCTAGTTTCCATGGCTTATATTGCTCAATATAAATTATGGAAATGATATTCTACAATAGGCATTGTGTGAGAGCAATCATTGATCTTGTCTTTGACAGTACCAAAAGTGAAATGGTTTGCTCTTTATCATACTAACCTATCTCACAAAGTTCCGTTAAGTTTTGTGTGATTGAAGTTTTAAAGTTTTGGGTGAGATGTCGATATGAGGAGAATAAAGAGTGACAAGACAATAAGCTTGGGGATTCCCAAGGCACCCCAAGGTAATATTCAAGGAAGATCCAAGCAACTAAGCTTGGGGATGCCCTAGAAGGCATCCCCTCTTTCGTCTCCATCATTATCGGTAACCTCACTTGGAGCTATGGTTTCATTCATTGCATGATATGTGTTTTGCTTGGAGCATCAATTTATTTTGTTAGGATTTTATTTCTGTTATTTATAATAATTTTTTCCTGTTTTATTTCAATAAAAGTGGCAATGATAGCCTTTGTCATGCTTATTTTGCAAGTATACATGTTGCTGTTTGAAAACAGAAAGTTTACCGCTGTTGCAAAAATTCCCTAGAAAAGTCAGAATGTGATATAATGTTGAAACATTTTGAAAAATAAGCTCTGATAAATTTTCTACAGTGTGGTAAATTTTCATATTCTTTGGAGTTTAAGAAGTATTTATACTCTTGCATTCTTTACAAGCTGTACTGTTTTGGCAGATTGCTGCTATGTTGGCATTGTTAGCATATGTTTGCTTGTTTAATGATTCTATTTGAGGACAGGAGTATTAAATATGTAGAGGCATTTAGTATGCAATGTTGAATAATAATTTTAGTGATTTGCTATAGTAGAGAATGATAAGGTTTTTGCATTGGTTTATACTAACTTATCTCACGAGTTCTTGTTGAGTTTTGTGTGGATGAAGTTTTTGAGATTTAGGAAAACCGTGATATGAGAGGAATTAAGGAGACACAAAAGCTCAAGCTTGGGGATGCCCAAGGCACCCCAAGATAATATTTCAATAAGTCGCAAGCATCTAAGCTTGGGGATGCCCCGGTAGGCATCCCACCTTTCTTCTTCAACAATTATCGGTTAGTATCGGTTGATCCTAAGTTTTTGCTTCTTCACATGAGTTGTAATATGCTTGGAGTGTCATTTTGTTTTGTTTTTCTTGCTGTTTTAATAAAATGCTTAGATCTGAAAGTTTTTTTAATAAGAGAGAGTCCTCAAATAGCTACCAATTTACTTAACTACTCCCTTGATCTTCACTTATATCTTTTTTGGAGTAGCTCGTCATTTACTCTTGTGCTTCACCTATATCCTATGAGTAAATCGTTGAATGAATTGAATATCATGAAGTTGAAGTTATATCATGCCTAGTGATAGCTTCACATTAGGTTTAGAAAGTGAATCTTTTGAGGCTTGACAATCACCATATTGGTCATACACGCAATTCACGAATAATTAGTATAAGGAAGAGAACTTTCACATGCAAATACACTATCATGGAATTTTTTTGTGATTGCGAGCCCCCATCAAAATATTATATGCCAAAATTGTTGACGTTGGACAAGGAAGACAGCGTAATGGTTTATGTTTGTTCATATTCAAATAGAAGTTATATTTTCATAGATCCTTCAACATGTGGTGCTTGCCCCCCATCCTTGCTAGCCAAAAATTCTACACCAAGTAAAGATACTACTTGTGCATCCAAAAACCCTTAAACCCAAATCTTATCTTCAAGAGTCCACCATACCTACCTAAGGATTGAGCAAGATCCTTCAAGTAAGTTGTCATCGGTGCAATAAGGCAATAAAAATTGCTTCTAAAAGTGTGAGATCATTTAGTGTAAGAGAAAATTAAGTGTTGTACGAACTTGTGATGGTGAAGAATAAAAGTGACAGACTGCATAATAAAGGTTGCCATCACAAGGGGCAGTACAACATGACGTTCTTTTGCACTAAGGGGTTGAGCATACAAACAAATAAGCGCATGGCAACCTTTGCTTCCCTCTGCGAAGGGCCTATCTTTTACTTTTATGTATTTACTTTTATGCAAAGAGTCAAAGTTCTTCTCTCTACTCCTTTTTATTTTTCACTTTTGGCAAGCATCATGTGGTGAGGAAAGATCTAGGCACATATATCCAGTTGGATATGGGTAGCATGAGTTATTATTGTTGACATCACCCTTGAGGTGAATACATTGGGAGGCGAAATTATAAGCCCCTATCTTTCTATGTGTCCGGTTGAAACGTTTTGCTCACGTGTATGCGGTGAGTGTTAGCAATCATAGAAGACTATATGATGGTTGAGCATGTGGATACTTAAACTCTGTTGAATAAGTTGAATTACAATTTCTTGGTGACTGAGAACATAGGTTGTTGAGTTTCAAGAGAATTCATCGTTTGAACCTTAACATGTGAATTGGTTGTTACTTTAACATGAAAAGTTTTATGAGAAAGAATTGATGTTATGATGCTAGGAAAAGTTATTTAAATTATCATTGATCAAACTTATGCAGTTTGCTAGCATTCACACTTCATAAATTATTTCTTTTATCATTTACCTACTCGAGGACGAGCAGGAATTAAGCTTGGGGATGCTGATACGTATCCAACGTATATATAATTTATGAAGTATTCATGCCATGTTTATAATAATTTTATATGGTTTTGGTATGATTCGCATGGAACTAACCTGTACTGACGCTGTTTTCAGCAAAACTACCGCGGTGTTGTTTTTTGTGCAGAAATGAAAGTTCTCCAAATGAGCTGAAACTTTTTGATGATTTTTTGGAACAACAGAGACCCCCGAAGCTTCATGGAAGGAGCAGAAGGTGAAGGAGTAGGGAACAAGACACTGGGGCGCGCCTGGGCCCTTACCCATGCCCTAGTGGGTTGTGCTCACCTTGAGGCCCCTCTTCACGTGAAACCGACGCCAAAAAATCCTATAAATAGAGAAACCATCATAAATAACCCTAGATCAGAAGTTTTGCCACCGCAAGGCTCTGTAGCCACCGAAAACCAATCTAGACCCGTTCCGGCACCCTGTCGGAGGGGGAATAATCTCTGGTGGCCATCTTCATTACCCGGTGCGGCCACCACGATGAGGAGGGGGTAGTCCACCCTCGGGGCTAAGGGTTTGTACCAGTAGTTATGTGTTTAATCTCTCTCTCTCTCTCTCGTGTTCTTGAGATGTCACGATATTGATGTATCGCGGGATTTGTTAATATAGTCGGATCATATGGTGTTTTCCACTCTCTATCTTGTTGTGATGAATTGAGTTTTTCCCTTTGAGATTTCATTGTTATCGGATTGAATACTTTTATGGATTTGAGAGCACTTGATATATGGCTTGCGTATGAACACTCATGATGACAATGGGGTATCATATTGATTCACTTGATATGTGTTTTGGCACTCAACTCGCGGATTCCCGAGATGACATCGGGGTAATGTATGCGTAGGGGTTGATGCACGTTCTTGTCTTTTGTTTCTCTAGTAGAAATCTTGGGGCACTCTTTGAGGTTCTTTGTGTTGGATTGAGTATTACGAATCTGAAATTATTTGGTATTATTTTAGTACGAACTCTTGGATAGATCGATCGGAAAGAATAGCTTCGAGGTGGTTTCGTACCCTACAAACGATTTCTTCTTATGTTCTCCGCTAGATAGGAACTTTGGAGTGATTCTTCATCGCACTTTGAGGGGTGGTTATATGATCCAATTGTATTAGCACTGTTGAGAGATTGCACTAGCGAAAGTATGGACCCTCATTTTCAAGCATTGCAATACCGTTTTTGTGCCCATTTACTATTTGATACCTTGCTGTTTTTATTTATCCAGATTATAAAAATATATTCATACCATCAATATTACACTTTTATCACCATCTCTTCGCCGAACTAGTGCACCTATACAATTATCATTGTATTTCGTGTGTTGGGGACACAAGAGACTTTTTATTATTTGGTTGTAGGGTTGTTTGAGAGGGACCATCTTCATCCTACACCTCTCACGGATTGATAAACCTTAGTCATCCACTTGAGGCAAAATTGTTACTGTCCTACGAAACTCTACACTTGGAGGCCCAACACGTGTCTACAAGAATAAAGTTGCACTACAAAATACACTTCCGTGATGATATGTGTTTGTCACAGTAGGTCACGTTTTCTGTCATGCATGTACATCCATGACAAATTTATGACAGAATCAAGATAGTCATACCTGTCCTGTTGTAGAACTGTTCCATGACATTACCAAAATTATCATCACAGAAGTGTCCACTTCCATGACGATAAATCACGCATCATGGAAGTGCTTTCGTCAAGGGTGACCGACACATGGCATCCACCGTAACGGGACGCTGTTAAGCTATCGGGTCCGGTTTTGGATCCGATAACCCGCTAACAGCCCGGACCAATG
This sequence comes from Triticum urartu, assembly GCF_003073215.2. NCBI lineage: Eukaryota > Viridiplantae > Streptophyta > Magnoliopsida > Poales > Poaceae > Triticum > Triticum urartu. The sequence goes on along the minus strand of NC_053024.1, from coordinate 181,252,131 downwards.
GGAATTTTCCACGTGTAAAATTCTCATTGGCCGGAGGAAACACGTGTCGGCTCAATGTTCGGACAGATGTCATCCACTCATTGGACATGAGGAGTCTATGATACGTCGACACGTGGCACAACCCAACAGAGGCCCATTCCAGTGAAAAGGATGGCTCGTTTGACTTGGTCAAAAGGTAACGGGCCGGCCCACGGAAAGCCTGTTAATGACATGTTCGTATATAGCCCATTTACGGCCCGCTTACTACCGACCCGTTACGTCCTATCAGAATTAAGCCGAGTAACTTCATCTGGGCCGTCAAATATGATTCTGGCCCATGTATGGCCCATGATGTCTTTCGGCCCATATGAGGCCCTTTGTAACTCTCGACCCATTAAAGGCCTGAGATGAAACTGGCCCATAATGAACAGTGTATCGCTTTATACCCATTAATGGCCCATTATTCCGTTGGCCGTTTCCAGCCCGTGTTAACTTTCGGCCTTCTAAGGGCCCATTTATTTTTGCACTCATTTCTAGAATTCGGTTAGATATGGTCCGTTACTGGCCTGTTCCGTTTGTGGGCCAATTACAACCCGTGGTTACATTCGGCCCGTTAACCCGTTGGGCTATTTTCATAGCGTTATCAAATACGGCCTATTAATGGCCCGTCATGGTCCACGAATAGTACGGCCCATGTCTGGCGAAATGATTATACTCCCTGTAGAAGGCCCATGGATCCTACGGCCCGTAGAAGACCAATGGATCCTACGGCCCGTAGAAGGCCCATGGATCATACGGCCCGTAGAAAGTCCATGGATCCTACGGCCCGTAAAAGGCCCATGGATCCTATGGCCCGTAGAAAGTCCATGGATCCTACGGCCCGTAGAAGACCAATGGATCCTACGGCCCGTAGAAGACCAATGGATCCTACGGCCCGTAGAAGGCCCATGGATCATATGGCCCGTAGAAAGTCCATCCTACGGCCCGTAGAAGGCCCACGGATCCTACGGCCCACAGGAGGCCCATGGTTACAACAGTCCATGTGTTGCCATGATTATTGTGGCCTAGTTACTAATATGTCTCCAACGTATCTATAATTTTTGATTGCTCCATGCTATTATATTATCTATTTTGGATGTTAATGGGCTTATGTTTACACTTTTATATTATTTTTGGCACTAACCTATTAACCGGAGGCCCAACCCAAATTGCTATTTTTTTTGCCTATTTTAGAGTTTCACCGAAAAGGAATATCAGACGGAGTCCAAACGGAATGAAACCTTCGGGAGTGTTATTTTTGGAACAAACATGATCCAGGAGACTTGGAGTGGACGTCAAGAAACAATTGAGGAGGCTACAAGGCAGGGGGCATGCTCTCCACCCTCGTGGGCCCCTCGTTGCTCCACCGACCTACTTCTTCCTCCTGTATATATATCCATATACCCCGCAAACATCCAGGAGCACTATGAAACCCTATTTCCACCACCGCAACCTTCTGTACCCAAGATATCCCATCTTGGGGCCTTTTCTGGAGCTCCGCCGGAGGGGGCATTGATCACAGAGGGCCTCTATATCAACTCCATGGCCCTCTGGTGATATGTGAGTAGTTTACTTCAGACCTTCGGGTCCATAGCTAGTAGCTAGATGGCTTATTCTCTCTCTTTGGATCTCAATACAAAGTTCTCCTCGATTCTCTTGGAGATCTATTCGATGTAACTCTTCTTTTTGCGATGTGTTTGTCGAGATCCGATGAATTGTGGGTTTATGATCCAGATTATCTATGAACAATATTTGAATCTTCTTTGAATTCTTTTATGTATGATTGGTTTATCTTTGCAAGTCTCTTCAAATTATCAGTTTCGTTTGCCCTAATAGATTGATCTTTCTTGCAATGGGACAATTTCTTAGCTTTGGGTTCAATCTTGCGGTGCTTGATGAAGCTATGTACCTAGGGTAGGGTCATAGGCCTGACCTAGACACCCTCCCCTAGGACATCACCCTAAAACCAGAAGCATTCGAGGGATAGCATCATCCACTCGACCATGAAGCATTCCACTCGAAAGACTCGAAGTCACTCGACCGCGACAACTATCACTCGACAGACAGAAGATCTAAAGTCACTCTGCACGGCAACGGTCGGACGTTTACTTCATAGACTTAATGGGCATTTATGTCACTTTATTACTAGCGTTACCAGTAACGCCACCTCTTGATGTACCTTAAACCCCTTGTAACGTGGGCTGGCTGGGGTCTGGGCGCACTCTATATAAGCCACCCCCTCCACTGGCACAAGGGTTGGACCCCCTGTAACACACACACACACACACATAATCCAGTCGACCGCCTTCGGGCACCGAGACGTAGGGCTATTACTTCCTCCACGACGGGCCTGAACTCGTAAAACTCATGTGTACAACTTCGCCATAGCTAGGATTTTGCCTCCTCATACCTACCCCCCCCATTCTACTGTCAGCCTTAGATCCACGACAGTTGGCGCCCACCTTGGGGCAGGTGTCTTAGCGACTTTTTGGTGGAGTTACGATCTTTTCCGATTCTTATCATCATGGTTTCCACCGGCGGACTGGCTGAGGGCCGCGAGATCCGTCTCGGCGCGCTCATTTTCGTAGCCGACGACTCCGCTTGGCTTCAAGAAGCTCCACTCGATGTTGAGGCGCTCCCCGTCCGCGGGGCGACGCACTTTCGCGCGTGCGTCCACGGCGTCCTTCTCCGGCAGCCGTCGACCCAGTATCGGTCGGCTCCTATGGTGCCCTCGCCCCCGCTGTTCGCCGGCGCAAGCGTTCCGGTCGGTCGCGGCTCCAGCGGTGGGTGAGACACGCGGTGGCCTGTCAGTCGGCCACCCCACAAGTTGCGGCAATCGAGCCGACGAAACTCTCTACGGCCTGTTTGACTGGCTCCGTCAAGACCACATCCGAGTGCGCCAGTGGCGATCCCGCGGCGGAAGTCTTGATGGTCAATGGACCACACAGTCCTCCTGGCTTCCCCCGCGATGATGGTGGTGATGGTGGCGGCGATCCGTCACGCGTTCACGAGGAGTACTGCCCTGAGCCCCTTTCTTCGCAGCAGAGGCAAGAGCTTCACTGCCGCAATATGGATGCGCTTCACACTCCTATCGTTGGAGAAACCCCCGAGGCCCGGGCCTTGGAGGAGGCGCGCCTGGCCAACTTGGCTGAGCGCACTCGACTGCAGAACCTGCAGCATGCACTCGACGTGCGTGCTCGACAGAGGATTCCTGAGTCCAGTCGACGACAACTTTTTCCGCCTCAAACTCAGGTATACCGCACTCTGATTCAAAATCTCACAGTTGCAGCCCGAATAGCAGAGTCAATTCAGCCTTCCCAGTCGGAAGCTGGCAGAGGTTTGATGCAGATCCGGGCCTTGCTCTGAGCAGCCGGAGAGTAGAACACAGCAGTGTCTCAGTCACGGAATAGGATTCATAGCAGGTCTGTGATGGCAGATACAGTTCAGTCAGCCCACAGCCCAAGATCGCCCCCGCGGCATGAGGGACGTGGGCACATGCAAGATCAGTACAGAAACCACGAGCAATATGATCACCGACTCAACCACAATGTCAAGTGCCCACGCCTCCTCTGAGGAGTGGGTCATATGTGCCTCGGCGGCATGATGACAGATGCCTCACAGCGGCGAGCGAAGAATACCAGTCGACCCAAGGGAGCCAGGCTTTGATGCGAGATCTATTCTCGTTCAAGGTCTGGTTGACAGGAACAGAGCACACAGAGAAGGCCATGACAGAGATTATCCGACTGGCTGCAGAGTGCATGTTTCAGGTCCCGAGTGTTTCAGCAGAGCCATCAGGGCCGCAATGATTCCTTCCAACTTCAGGTTGGCGACTGGAGTCAGCAAGTTTACTGGGGAGTCTAAGCCTGACACTTGGCTTGAAGACTACCGAGTGGCTATACAAATTGGTGGTGGCAATGATGAAGTTGCCATGAAGCACCTTCCTCTGATGTTGGAAGGCTCGGCTAGAGCATGGTTGAACCAGTTAGCACCCAACAGTATATTCAGTTGGAGGAACTCGCCCGAGTGTTTGTTAGGACTTTTTGAAGGTACTTGCAAACTACCAGTGGGGTTGACAGAATTGCAACATTGTGTGCAAAACCGAATGAAACCCTGAGAGACTATATCCAGAGATGGATCATGTTGCACCATACAGTGGAGAATGTGTCAGATCACCAAGCAGTTTGTGCCTTCAAAGAAGGCGTTAAGTATCGAGAGTTGAATCTAAAATTCGATCGGACAGGGGATATGTCCCTGACTCGGATGATGGAGATTGCCACCAAATACGCTAACGGCAAAGAAGAAGACCGACTCTGGAGTGGCATGCACAAAACAGTCGCCCAGGAAACCGGAGGAGGGAATTCTAGTCGGAAACAGAAGCGCAAGGCCGAGCCAGCTGCTCCTGGTGAAGCCTTAGTCATGGCTCAAGTAAAGTTCAAGGGAAAGCCCAAAGGGCCCTGGACCCCCAAGAAAGTGAAAGATCAAACCGAAAATGATGTGTTGGATTTACCATGCCACATTCAGACCAAGAAAGATGAAGAGGGTAATCTGATTTATCCTAAACACACCACTCGACAGTGTCGACTCCTGATCCAGCAGTTCCGAGAGAAACAACCCAATGATAAGGAAAAGGAGTCGGACAAGGGTGAGGATAAGGAAGAGGATGATGATGGTTTTCCCAACGTCAACTCCACTCCAATGATTTTTGCTGATGTTGAGAGCAAAAGTCGATTGAAAGTTATCAACAGAGAAGTGAACATGGTTGTTCCGACAACACCAAGCTATTTGAAGTGGTCCCAGACTGCCATCACATTCGACTAGTCTGACCATCCAGCACGTATAGCCACCCCTGGAGGCAAGCGTTGGTGGTTGACCCAGTTGTTGAGGGCACTCGACTGACTAAAGTGCTGATGGATGGTGGTAGCGGCCTGCATATCCTTTATGCTGAAACCTTGAAGGGAATGGGCATTCCGATGTCCAAGCTTAGTGAAAGTAATATGAGTTTTCATGGCGTTATACCTGGCAAGAAGGCTGAATCACTCGGCCAGATCGCCCTTGATGTGGTTTTCGGTGATTCCAAGAATTACCGCAAGGAAAAGTTGACATTTGAAGTAGTGGATTTCCAGAGTGCTTACCATGCTATTCTGGGTAGGTCTGCCTATGCGCGTTTCATGGCTCGACCATGTTACGTGTACCTCAAATTGAAAATGCCTGGTCCCAGAGGAGTGATCACTATCACTGGCAATCCGCAGAAGGCAGAAGAGTGCTTCCAGAAGGGCTCAAAAATTGCCGATGCACAAATGGCAGCAGTCGAAATGCAAGAATACCGGAAAAGTGCAGATCCGAGTGATTTTCTGCGCTCCAAGAAGCCTGCCACAGATTCTGCATTTCAGTCGTCCCGTGAAACCAAGCCGATTCATATTCACCCAACCGATCCTAATGCTGCTCCTACTCATATCTCAACATCACTCGACAGCAAATAGGAAGAAGCGCTCATCCAGTTCCTCTGTGAGAAATGGGACATCTTTGCATGGAAACCTTCTGACATGCCGGGTGTACCCAGGGGACTAGCTGAGCATCGTTTGTGAGTCGACCCGAAAGTAAAACCAGTCAAGGAACATCTTCGATGGCCCACCGTACAGAAGAGAAAAGCAATTGGTGAGGAAGTGGCTCGGCTCCTAGCAGCTGAGTTCATCCGAGAGATTTACCACTTCGAGTGGCTTGCCAATGTTGTCATGGTCCCCAAGAAGGACGACTCATTTCACATGTGCATTGACTTTAAGCATATCAATCGGGCCTACCCAAAAGATCATTTTCCTCTCCCCCGCATTGACAGATCATCGACTCGACTGCGGGGTGTGAGCGTTTGTCTTTTCTAGATGCCTATTCCGGGTACCATCAGATCCGACTGTATGGACCCGATGAGATAAAAACAGCTTTCATAACTCCATTCGGGTGTTTTTGTTATGTCACCATGCCATTCGGTCTCAAGAACACTGGGGCCACATTCATGAGGATGATTCAGAAGTGTCTGCTCACTCAAATCAGTCGGAATGTGGAAGCATACATGGATGACATTATGGTCAAGTCGCGTAAAGGTTCTGACCTACTGGTTGACCTTGCTGAAACCTTTGCCAACCTGAGAAGGTATGATATCAAGCTTAATCCATCAAAGTGCACATTCGGAGTTCCTGGCGAAAAGTTACTCGGCTTCCTTGTTTCCGAACGAGGGATCGACGCGAACCCAGAGAAAGTTGGTGCCATACTCCGGATGAAGCGCCCTGTGCGTGTGCATGATGTCCAAAAGCTTACTGGTTGTTTGGCCGCCTTGAGTCGATTAATTTCTCGCCTCGGTGAAAAGGCATTGCCTCTTTACCGACTGATGAAGAAATCTGACAAGTTCGAGTGGACTCATGAAGCTGATGCAACATTTGCAGAACTCAAAGCCCTGCTTTCCACCCAGCCGGTGCTCGCTGCCCCAATCAGCAAAGAGCATTTACTGCTTTATATTGCAGCCACCGGACAAGTCGTCAGTATAGTACTCATGGTCGAGCGGGAAGAAGAAGGAAAAGCATATAAAGTTCAGCGCCCAGTATACTATGTTTTTGAAGTTCTGATTCCATCCAAGCAAATATATCCACATTATCAGAAGCTTGTTTATGGGATTTACATGACCACGAAGAAGGTTGCACACTATTTCTCTGATCACTCCATTACAGTCGTCAGTGACGCACCATTGTCAGAAATTCTGAATAACAGAGATGCAACTGGTCGATTGGTAAAGTGGGCGATTGAACTCCTTCCCTTGGATATCAAGTTTGAGGCAAAGAAAGCTATCAAGTCCCAGGCAATAGCAGATTTCCCCGCCGAGTGGGTCGAACAGCAACTACCGACTCAGATTCACTCGGAACATTGGACTATGTTCTTTGATGGATCTAAGATGCTGAATGGTTCTGGTGCTGGAGTAGTATTGGTATCCCCCCGAGGTGACAAGCTCAGCTATGTTCTCCAAATTCATTTTGATTCCTCCAACAATGAAGCTAAATATGAGGCACTTTTGTACGGGTTGCGTATGGCCATTTCACTCGGCGTCCGTCGCCTCATGGTCTATGGCAACTCGGATTTAGTGGTTAATCAAGTAATGAAGGAGTGGGACGTCAGAAGCCCGACTATGACTGCTATTGTAATGAAGTGAGAAATTTAGAGAAGAAGTTTGAGGGTTTAGAGCTCCATCACATACCCCGACTGAAAAATCAAGCGGCTGATGATTTGGCAAAGATAGGTTCCAAGAGGGAAGCCATTCCCAGCAATGTGTTATTGGAACATATTCATACACCTTCAGTTCAGGAAGATCCTTTCACTGAAGAGCCCCACAACCAAAGAGTACCACTGATCCGACTGAAGTTGAAGTTCCAACTGTGGTCGACTTGATCATGGAGGTTTTGGTCATCACTCCTGACTGGACAGTGCCGTACATTGCGTACATTCTTAGGAAGGAACTCCTAGAAGATGAAGAAGAGGCTCGGCAGATTGTCCGTCGATCCAAAGCCTTTACGGTGATAAGAGGACAGCGGTTCAGAGAAAGTGTAACTGGAGTCAACCAGAAATGCATAACACCAGAAGAAGGTCGAATGATCCTCAACGACATCCACTCGGGGACCTGTGGTCACCATGCGTCCTCTCGGACCATTGTGGCCAAAGCATACCGAGAAGGGTTTTATTGGCCGCGAGAAAATGAGATGGCGAAAGAAATAGTCGACAAATGTGAAGGACCTCTGAGGACTAGCAGGAGCAGCTTCACATGTGCTCGTGGCAGTCAACAAGTTCACCAAATGGATTGAAGCCAAGCCTATCAAAAATCTTGAAGCCAGTACTACTGTCAGCTTCATCAGAGAATTAACATTCAGATATGGTGTTCCGCACATCATCATCACCGACAATGGATCTAACTTCGATTCTGATGAGTACCGAGCTTTCTGTGCTTCCCAAGGCACTCGAGCTGACTATGCTTCCGTCGCCCATCCCCTGTCGAATGGACAAGCAGAAAGAGCACATGGATTGATTTTCAAAGGACTGAAACCCCGATTGATGCGTGATCTCAAGCATGCAGCAGGCGCCTTGGTCGATGAACTTCCATCAGTGCTTTGGGGATTGAGGACAACTCCAAATCGGTCGACTGGCCGAACTCCATTCTTCTTGGTCTATGGAGCTGAAGCTGTTCTACCGAGTGACTTGCTTCACAATGCACCTCGAGTCAAGCTTTTTTCCAAAGACGAAGCGGAACAGGCTCGGCAAGATGCAGTCGATCTCCTGGAAGAGGAAAGAGAGATGGCCTTGATCTGGTCGACCATTTGTCAGCAAGACATACGTCGATTCCACGCCAGAAACGTGTGGGTTTGAGTATTTCAAGAGGGAGACTTGGTTCTTCGAGTGGATCAGCAGAAACCTCACAAGCTCGCTCCTGCTTGGGAAGGCCCCTTCATTGTCACCAGATTACTCCGCAACGGAGCGTACCAACTTTACAATGTCGAGCACAAGAAAGACGAGCCACGCGCTTGGAATGCGGAGCTGCTCCGCCCCTTTTACACTTAAAAGCACTCAGACTGTTGAGATGTAATAAGAAATACCCTCTAGTTTGATTATCAAAGACACAATTTTACAGTCTCCTAAATGATTGTTGTTCCTTTTTTATATGTTCTAAATCCCCCAGTGGGTGCCTCAGATGTGAATCTGTTTCGCCTAAGTTTAAAAAATCATGTCGATTGATGAGCAAGTCTCTCACTCGGAGGCTTAGCTGCGAATCCATTTCGCCTAAGTTTGAAAAATCCTGTCGAGTGATGAGCAAGCCTCTCACTCGGAGGCTTAGCTGCGAATCCGTTTTGCCTAAGTTTGAAAAATCCTACCGAGTGGTGAGAAAGCCTCTCACTCAAGGGCTTAGCTGCAGTCCAGTACTCGCCTAAGTTTGAAAAATCCTACCGAGTGGTGAGCAAGCCTCTCACTCGGGGGCTTAGCTGCAGTCCAGTACTCGCCTAAGTTTGAAAAATCCTACCGAGTGGTGAGCAAGCCTCTCACTCGGGGGCTTAGCTGTAGTCCAGTACTCGCCTAAGTTTGAAAAATCCTACCGAGTGCTGAGCAAGCCTCTCACTTGGGTGCTTAGCTACAGTCCAGTACTCGCCTAAGTTTGAAAAATCCTACCAAGTGGTGAGCAAGCCTCTCACTCGGGGGCTTAGCTGCAGTCAAGTACTCACCTAAGTTTGAAAAATCCTACCAAGTGGTGAGCAAGCCTCTCACTCGGAGGCTTAGCTGCAGCCCAGTACTCGCCTAAGTTTGAAAATCTTACCGAGTGGTGAGCAATCCTCTCACTCGGAGGCTTAGCTGCAGTCTAGTACCCGCCCAAGTTTGAAAAATCCTACCGAGTGGTGAGCAAGCCTCTCACTTGGGGGCTTAGTTGTAGTCCAGTACTCGCCTAAGTTTGAAAAATCCTATTGAGTGGTGAGCAAGCCTCTCACTTGGGGGCTTAGTTGCAGTCTAGTACTCGCCTAAGTTTAAAAAATCCTACCAAGTGGTGAGCAACCCTCACACTCGGGGGCTTAGCTGGAGTCCAGTACTTGCCTAAGTTTGAAAAATCCTACGAGTGGTGAGCAAGCCTCTCACTCGGGGCTTAGCTCCAGTCCAGTACTCGCCTAAGTTTAAAAAATCCTACCGAGTGGTGAGCAACCCTCACACTCGGGGGCTTAGCTGCAGTCCAGTACTCGCCTAAGTTTGAAAAATCCTACCGAGTGGTGAGCAACCCTCACACTCAGGGGCTTAGCTGCAGTCCAGTACTCACCTAAGTTTGAAAAATCCTACTGAGTGGTGAGCAACCCTCACACTCGGGGGCTTAGCTGCAGTCCAGTACTCGCCTAAGTTTGAAAAATCCTACCGAGTGGTGAGAAACCCTCACACTCGGGGGCTTAGCTGCGGTTCAGTACTTGCCTAAGTTTGAAAATCCTGCCGAGTGGTGAGCAATCCTCTCACTCAGAGGCTTAGCTACAGTCCAGCACTCGTCTAAGTTTGAAACACATCTCTATCCGCAAGGAGGACGAGGTGCAGGTTGACTGGGTCCTCCTCTTCAGAGTAGCATCTCAAGCACAAAGACTATTCCGAGTGAAGAACAAGTTCCACTCGAAGGCAAACACAAGCATATGCAGAGATAAACCAAGTTCAGATAAATCCTAAGGTTCCAGACCACGGATTAAAAGTATTCGGGCATCAAGCCCGAAGGAGTTTAATGGTTACAAAATCACTCGGCATTCCAAGGCAAATTTAAGGTGAGGCATAAAGTTTGTTCACTCCGCAGGAGGAGGGCTAGCAGGCTCGACAAACTCGTCCAGGTCGATTCCGTCAGCAATCCGAGTGGCAGCAGCGATAAAGGTTTCCATGAAAGATTGGAAGTCGTGCCTCTTGGTATTGGCAACCTAGATCACCGCCAACTTCTCTTCTCGCGCTTCCTTATAGTGGACACGAACTAGGGACAGAGCCACATCAGCGCCACACCGAGCAGAAGACTTCTTCCATTCTTGCACTCAACCGGGAACCTCATTAAGTCGAGTCATCAGAGACTCTAGGTCGTTCTGGAGAGTCGCCCTTGGCCAGAGCGCTTTGTCAATTCGCGACACTGCGACTTTCAGTCGAGCTAGATAGTCGACGACACCAGCAACACGGGATTCCAGTCGGAGCACATTCATAGCAGCTTCGTCCTTTACAGGAGAGAGGATGGGGTCCAAGCTTGTCTCAACTCGCTCAGTTTCTTCCTCGAAGTTATGGCAAAATTTTGCACACATAATACAACGACGAGTCAATGGTTATATATCAAGTCGATAGCAACAAGTCAGTCGGACAAAGAAAAGCACCTTCAAGCATGATGAACAGCTTCTTGGCAAGGCCTCCTAGATAGTCCTCCAGATCGTCCCGCTTGCGAGCAGTGCCTTCCATCTTTCCAGTCAGGTTCTTCTTGTCCTTCTTCAGACGAGTCACCTCCTTGTTGGCTTCATCAAGGGAAGTTTTCAGCTTAGCATTCTCTTCCTCCAGCTTGCCGACTAAAGCCAGCTTCTGTTCAGCGAGTGCAGTTTTCTCATCAGCTGTTTTCTGTGCGGCTGCAAGGTCTTGATCCTTCTTCGCTAGAGCTTGGTTCAGGGTCTCTGAAATAAATAACTCTCAGTTCATAAAAAGCAAATAACATCCGGTTCAGAAACACATCAGTCGACAAGTTTTCTCTTACCGGTGGCTTCATCCTTGGCCTTCTGCAGATTTGTCTTGGCCAGCTCCAGATCGAGGTTGAGCTGAGTCTACTTCTTCTCCAGGTCGACAAAACGAGCTCCAAGTTCACAAGATTTCTATAATCAAAAGATAGTCAATCGGCAGATGGAAAGATTGGTTACTTCAGAGTGATGGTCTGATAAATTCAACAAGTTATAAGACTACTGCTGAATCAAACATCCAACAGTAGTCTCGGGGACTACACCCAGTGGATGCACTTAGTGTGCCCCCACTAGTCCAGTTTCCACTCGATGTGGTCTGTCCAGGCCGAGTGTAAAAAAGAGAGGCAAGTTGTTCTCAGACCGTAGCCGACTGCCCGCAGTCAACCATGGTCTCTAGGACTACACCCAGTGGGTGTACTTAGCATGCCCCCACTGGTTCAGGTTCCACTCGACCCGGTCCGTCCAGGCCGAGTGGAAAGTTCAGATTCTCAGACCACAGTCGACTGCCCGCAGTCAACTATGGCCTCGAGGACTACACCCAATGGGTGCACTCAGCGTGCCCCCATTAGTTCAAAGATCCAATCGACACAACCTAGTCAACTCAAGATACAAATTTGCTCAGTGACAAGTCAAAAACACCCAGTGGGTGTACAAATGTGAAATGCAGACGGATGAAAAGATTCTTCAAGAAAAGTTTTCAAGTAGCATATCCTAACAGAACAAGCGACAAGCTGAAGAGTTAGTCGGTGATCAACCAACCTGGACGTTGCTCTGAAGAGCTGAGCTGGCGTCGTAAGCTGCTTGACTGGCTTCCCGAACCGTATTCATCTGCTCCATCATGATGCCCGCGTGGCGTATAGCTTCCTTAACAGCGCCCACTTGGTCCTCTGGGACGTGATGGGCAGCAAAGAGTGAAGACGGTTCGGCTGGAGTCTGCGCAGTCAACGCTGAAGGCTGAGCACTTGTCAATGGTACGGCAAAAGTAACAGAAGTCCAATTGGCATTGCCACCCTCCTGGATTGCCGTTTCCGTCGCCGACGTAGACTGAGGCATTTTACCAGTCGGTGCCTTCCTGTTTCTTCTCCCCTGGGGCCTCACTGGCACATCCTCGTCGTCATCGGGAAGATCAATGACATTGGGAGGGGCTGCAAAAAGAATCAATCACGAGAATTTAATAGACCGATAAAACGGCCAAGTAAATGAGGACAGGATTACGGGAGTTGTACCCGGGTTGGAGGTGTCTGCATCTTCCATTTCTTCATCTTCATTTATGTAAGAGGAAGTCCTGGAGGTAGCAGCACTGCAAATTTCAAGATTCAGTCAGTCATGTCTATCATGGTGGGTCGACCAAAACTCGATTCGTACTAAACCAAGAAATTAGGTCCAACTATTACCCGGAAACAGTGGGAATGGCCACTTTGATCTTGGGCAAGGCCTTCTGCGGTTTTGACGGCGCAACTTTTGGTTGCTTCGGTGCCTTCTCAGTCGGCGCTGGAGAAGACGTCCGAGGGTGCTTTGACGACTGCCCGGTCTGCGTGGTGACTCTGTCACGGATACTTGCCGGGTCGTGAGTGTGCTTGGATCGCCTTTCCCTACGGGGAGGTGATTCGACCTCTTCTTCATCACTCGAGTCGTAACTCTCCTCGTCCTCCTCTTCATCAGAGTGCCACTCGCCACTCTCGCCTCCGCTTGCCTCCCCCTCTGGATCCTGCTCCTGCTCCCCGTTGGGCATCGAGTACATCTCGGTAAGGGCCTGAAAGACAACAAGCGAAACAAAAAATCAGTCAGTTGACAACAAGCAGTTACATGATAAATCAAGAAAATATCTTTAGATCTTGCAATCGAATCTTTTTGTTTCGTGTTTTATCACTAGTTTAGTTTATAAAAGAAAATTACAAAAAAATGGAATTGAGTTTGCCTCATACGCTTCAACTTTTGGCACTAAATCTTTGAATGATAAGCACAATTGCAATGTTGTTAGTATGAACTCCTTGAATATCCATAGTACTAATGATGATTTTACTAGTCATGATGAAAATGTCTCTTATAAGCATGTCAACTTTTGTGGAGTGCATAGAGTTTGCAAGCATACACCAAATAGGGAAGACAGATTTTGCAAGAGGCATAAGTATTTGGAAACTAAGTGGTTGCAAGAGAGGCTAGATGTTTGTGCTGAAAATTTTAAATTTCTTCACCATACTTGTGAACTTTGCAATGAATATGTTCATTTGAATCTCCGATGCAAATTGTTCCATGATCGTATCGTGTCCAAAAATTGTGATGATTTGGTTTCCCTTGCACATCATAATGAACTTAGTTTGCTTTTGGGTTATGAAGATATGAAATGTATAACTAAGCATATTCCAGAATATAACCTTGAGAAGTTCCTCGATATTGATCTAGAAGAAATTTTTATGTATTGTGTGGTGAATTGCATTGAAAATCCTTATATTGCCAATTACATAAAAAAAGAAAACAAATAGAGGATAAAGAGAATACTAATGAAAGAGAAGAGGCTTACCAATATCCTCCTATTATTTCTTATGATGAATCAGGTAGCGAGGAGGAGCCTTCTATTCAACAAATCTCATCAATAAAGAGCTCCAAAAAGAGGAATAAACCCACACATGATGTGAAGAAGAAAAAGAAAAGACGGAGAAGCAAAGGTAAAAAGGCATCCCTCCCAAATGATGTTGCTTCTATTACTCATTGTGTTGATGATAATTGCTATACTACTATTGGTGCTATCCATACTATTAATGATGAGAGTGATTATGCTTATGATATGAAAAGGCCCAAGCTTGGGGATGCTATGTTTGATGAGAATGACATGTTTGAGAATGTATTTGCTGCAATTAATGTTTGTCCCAAGCTTGGGTATGCTATGTTTGATGAAGATGATATCTTTAGTCTCCCAAGTTTTGATGAGCAAATTTATTATGATGATAGCATGCCTCCTATGTATGATGGTTATATTGATGAAAGTGGGTTTGGAAGATTGTCAACTTTAGGAAGTAATGATCCCACTATTTTGGAGGATGTTTAATCTTATTTTGATAATTATGAAAGTGGATCTAGAGAGGTCATGACTTTATTTAGTAATGATTCCACTATCTTGGAAGAGGTTTCAATTGATTATGATGAGAACAAAGTTGCTACTTATGATGATTATTGTGATGATACTTATGCTATAAAAAGTAGAGATGATTATATTTACAAAACTTGTCATGATTATGATTACCCTTTTTCTGAAAATTACTCCTTTAATGTGTAAAAAATTTATAGTATTCGAGTTTCTTATGATGCTCCCACTATTTCGAACGAGAAGAATTTCCTTATGTGGAGAGTAATAAAATTTATATGCTTGTAGATCATGAAAAGACTGCTTTATGTGATAGTTATATTGTTAAATTCATTCATGATGCTACTGAAAATTATTATGAGGGAGGAATATATGCTTGTAGGAGTTGCAATAATATCAAGTTTCCTCTATGTGTTGAAAATCTTGAAGTTATGCTTGTTTTACCTTCTTATTCAAGTTTATTCTTGTTCCCACAAGTTGTTTTCTCACAAAATCCCTATGCATAGGAAGTGGGTTGGACTTAAATGTGCTAGTCATATTCTTCATGATGCTCTCTTTATGTTACAATTCTTATCTTTTATGTGAGCATCATTGAAATCATCATGCCTAACTAGGGGCGTTAAATGATAGCGCTTGTTGGGAGGCAACCCAATTTTATTTTTGTTCCTTGCTTTTTGCTCCTGTTTAGTAATAAATAATTCATCTAGCCTCTGTTTAGATGTGGTTTTTGTTGGGGAACATAGTAATTTCAAAAAAATTCCTATGCACACGCAAGATCATGGTTATGCATAGCAACGAGAGGGGAGAGTGTGATCTACGTACCCTTGTAGAACGATAGCGGAAGCGTTATGACAACGCGGTTCATGTAGTCGTACGTCTTCACGGCCCGACCGATCAAGCACCGAAACTACGGCACCTCCGAGTTTTAGCACACGTTCAGCTCGATGACGATCCCCGGACTCTGATCCAGCAAAGTGTCGGGGAAGAGTTCCGTCAGCACGACGGCGTGGTGACGATCTTGATGTTCTACCGTCGCAGGGCTTCGCCTAAGCACCGCTACAATATTATCGAGGATTATGGTGGAAGGGGCACCGCACACGGCTAAGAAAACGATCTCGTGGATCAATTTGTGTGTCTAGGGGTGCCCCCTGCCCCCGCATATAAAGGAGCAAGGGGAGGAGGCCGGCCGGCCCTATGGCGCGCCAAGGAGGAGGAGTCCTCCTCCTAGTAGGAGTAGGACTCCCCTCTTTCCTACTCCTACTAGGAGGGGGAAAGGAAGGGGGAGGGAGAAGGAAAGGGGGGCGCCGCCCCCCCTCTCCTAATCCAATTCGGACCAGGGGGGAAGAGGCGCGCGGCCCACCCTGGCTGCCCCTCTCTCTCTCCACTAAGGCCCATAAGGCTCATTACTTCTCCCGGGGGGTTCCGGTAACCCTCCGGCACTCCGGTTTTCTCCGAAATCACCCGGAACACTTCCGGTGTCCGAATATAGCCGTCCAATATATCAATCTTTATGTCTCGACCATTTCGAGACTCCTCGTCATGTCTGTGATCATATCCGGGACTCCGAACTAACTTCGGTACATCAAAACTCATAAACTCATAATATAACTGTCATCGAAACCTTAAGCATGCGGACCCTACGGGTTCGAGAACAATGTAGACATGACCGAGACATGTCTCCGGTCAATAACCAATAGCGGAACCTGGATGCTCATATTGGCTCCCACATATTCTACGAAGATCTTTATCGGTCAGACCGCATAACAACATACGTTGTTCCCTTTGTCATCGGTATGTTACTTGCCCGAGATTCGATCATTGATATCTCAATACCTAGTTCAATCTCGTTACCGGCAAGTCTCTTTACTCGTTTCGTAATACATCATCTCGCAACTAACTCATTAGTTGCAATGCTTGCAAGGCTTATGTGATGTGCATTACCGAGAGGGCCCAGAGATACCCCTCCGACAATCGGAGTGACAAATCCTAATCTCAAAATACGCCAACCCAACATTTACCTTTGGAGACACCTATAGAGCTCCTTTATAATCACCCAGTTACATTGTGACGTTTGGTAGCACACAAAGTGTTCCTCCGGCAAACGGGAGTTGCATAATCTCATAGTCATAGGAACATGTATAAGTCATGAAGAAAGCAATAGCAACATACTAAATGATCGGGTGCTAAGCTAATGGAATGGGTCGTGTCAATCACATCATTCTCCTAATGATGTGATCCCATTAATCAAATGACAACTCATGTCTATGGTTAGGAAACATAACCATCTTTGATCAATGAGCTAGTCAAGTAGAGGCATACTAGTGACACTCTGTTTGTCTATGTATTCACACATGTATTATGTTTCCAGTTAATACAATTCTAGCATGAATAATAAACATGTATCAGGATATAAGGAAATAAATAATAACTTTGTTATTGCCTCTAGGGCATATTTCCTTCAGTCTCCCACTTGCACTAGAGTCAATAATCTAGTTCACATCGCCATGTGATTTAATACCAATAGTTCACATTACCATGTGATTAACACCCATAGTTCACATCGACATGTGACCAACACCCAAAGGGTTTACTCGAGTCAATAATCTAGTTCACATCGCTATGTGATTAACACCCAAAGAGTACTAAGGTGTGATCATGTTTTCTTTGTGAGAGAAGTTTAGTCAACGGGTCTGCCACATTCAGATCCGTAAGTATTTTGCAAATTTCTATGTCAACAATGCTCTGCACGGAGCTACTCTAGCTAATTGCTCCCACTTTCAATATGTATCCAGATTGAGACTTAGAGTCATCTAGATCAGTGTCAAAATTTGCATCGACGTAACCCTTTATGACGAACCTTTTTTTCATGTCCATAATCGAGAAACATATCCTTATTTCACTAAGGATAATTTTGACCGCTGTCCGGTGATCTACTCCTAGATCACTATTGTACTCCCTTGCCAAAATCAGTGTAGGGTATACAATAGATCTGGTACACAGCATGGCATACTTTATAGAACCTATGGCCAAGGCATAGGGAATGACTTTCATTCTCCTTCTATCTTCTGCCGTGGTAGGTTTTGAGTCTTACTCAATTTCACACCTTGTAACACAGGCAAGAACTCTTTCTTTGACTGTTCCATTTTGAACTACTTCAAAATCTTGTCAAAGTATGTACTCATTGAAAAACTTATCAAGCATCTTGATCTATCTCTATAGATCTTGATGCTCAAATATTCCTTTATGCTTTGCAGAATAATTCTACATTATCTCCGATTAACAATATGTCTTTCACATATACTTATCAGAAATGATGTAGTGCTCCCACTCACTTTCTTGTAAATACAGGCTTCACCGCAAGTCTGTATAAAACTATATGCTTTGATCAACTTATCAAAGCGTATATTCCAACTCTGAGATGCTTGCACCAGTCCATAGATGGATCGCTGGAGCTTGCATATTTTGTTAGTACCTTTAGGATTTACAAAACCTTCCGGTTGCATCATATACAACTCTTCTTTAATAAATCCATTAAGGAATGCAGTTTTGTTTATCCATTTGCCAGATTTCATAAAATGCGGCAATTGCTAACATGATTCGGACAGACTTAAGCATAGATACGAGTGAGAAACTCTCATCGTAGTCAACACCTTGAACTTGTCGAAAAACTTTTTGCGACCATTCTAGCTTTGTAGATAGTAACACTACTATCAACGTCCGTCTTTCTCTTGAAGATCCATTTAATCTCAATGGCTCACCGATCATTGGGCAAGTCAATCAAAGTCCATACTTTGTTCTCATACATGGATCTCATCTCAGATTTCATGGCCTCAAGCCATTTCGCGGAATCTGGGCTCATAATCGCTTCCTCATAGTTCGTAGGCTCGTCATGGTCAAGTAACATGACCTCCAGAATAGGATTACCGTACCACTCTGGTGCGGATCTCACTCTGGTTTACCTACGAGGTTCAGTAGTAACTTGATCTGAAGATACATGATCATCACCATTAGCTTCCTCACTAATCGGTGTAGTAGTCACAGGAACAGATTTCTGTGATGAACTACTTTCCAATAAGGGAGAAGGTACAGTTACCTCATCAATTTCTACTTTCCTCCCACTCACTTCTTTCGAGAGAAACTCCTTCTCTAGAAAGGATCCATTCTCAGCAATGAATAACTTGCCTTCAGATCTGTGATAGAAGGTGTACCCAACATTTTCTTTTGGGTATCCTATGAAGATTTACTTCTCTGATTTGGGTTCGAGCTTATCATGTTGAAACTTTTTCACATAAGCATTGCAGTCCCAAACTTTAAGAAATGACAGCTTAGGTTTCTCGCCAAACCACAGTTCATACGGTGTCGTCTCAACGGATTTAGATGGTGCCCTTTTTAACGTGAATGTAGCTGTCTCTAATGCATAACCCCAAAACGATAGTGGTAGATCGGTAAGAGACATCATAGATCGCACTATATCTAATAAAGTACGGTTATGACGTTCGGACACACCATTACACTGTGGTGTTCCAGGTGGCGTGAGTAGTGAAACTATTTCACATTGTTTTAACTGAAGGCCAAACTCGTAACTCAAATATTTTACTTCTGCGATCATATCATAGAAACTTTTATTTTTGTTACGATGATTATCCACATCACTCTGAAATTCTTTGAACTTTTCAAATATTTTAGACTTGTGTTTCATCAAGTAGATATACTCATATCTGCTCAAATCATCTGTGAAGATCAGAAAATAATGATACCTGCCACGAACCTCAATATTCATCGGACCACATACATCAGTATGTATGATTTCCAACAAATCTGTTGCTTGCTCCATTGTACCGAAGAACGGAGTCTTAGTCATCTTGCCCATGAGGCATGGTTCGCAAGCATCAACTGATTCATAATCAAGTGATTCCAAAAACCCATCAGCATGGATTTTCTTCATGCGCTTTACACCAATATGACCTAAATGGCAGTGCCATAAATAAGTTGCACTATCATTATTAACTTTGCATTTTTTGGTTTCAATATTATGAATATGTGTATCACTACGATCGAGATCCAATGAACCATTTTCATTGGGTGTGTAACCATATAAGGTTTTATTCATGTAAACAGAACAACAATTTATACTCTTACTTAAATGAATAACCGTATTGCAACAAACATGATCCAATCATATTTATGCTCAACGCAAACACCAAATAACACTTATTTAGGTTCAACACTAATCCCAAAAGTATAGGGAGTGTGCGATGATGATCATATCAATCTTGGAACCACTTCCAACACACATCGTCACTTCACCCTTAACTAGTCTATGTTCATTCTGCAACTCCCGTTTCGAGTTACTACTCTTAGCAACTGAACCAGTATCAAATACCGAGGGGTTGCTACGAACACTAGTAAAATACACATCAATAATCTTTATATCAAATATACCTTTGTTCACTTTGCCATCCTTCTTATCCGCCAAATACTTGGGGCAGTTCCGCTTCCAGTGACCAGTCCCTTTGCAGTAGAAGCACTTAGTCTCAGGCTTAGGACCAGACTTGGGCTTCTTCACTTGAGCAGCAACTTGCTTGCCGTTCTTCTTGAAGTTCCCCTTCTTCCCTTTACCCTTTTCTTGAAACTAGTGGTCTTGTCTACCATCAACACTTGATATTTTTCTTGATTTCTACCTTCGTCGATTTTAGCATTACGAAGAGCTTGGGAATCGTTTCCGTTATCCCTTGCATATCATAGTTCATCACGAAGTTCTATTAACTTGGTGATGGTGACTAGAGAATTCTGTCAATCACTGTTTTATCTGGAAGATTAACTCCCACTTGATTCAAGCGATTGTAGTACCCAGACAATCTGAGCACATGCTCACTGCTTGAGCTATTCTCCTCCATCTTTTAGCTATATAACTTGTTGGAGACTTCATATCTCTCAACTCGGGTATTTGCTTGAAATATTAACTTCAACTCCTGGAACATCTCATATGGTCCATGACGTTCAAAACGTCTTTGAAGTCCTGATTCTAAGCCGTTTAAGCATGGTGCACTAAACTATCAAGTAGTCATCATATTGAGCTAGCCAAATGTTCATAACATCTGCATCTGCTCCTGCAATAGGTTTGTCACCTAGCGGTGCATCAAAGACATAATTCTTCTGTGCATCAATGAGGATAAACCTCAGATCACGGATCCAATCCGCATCATTGCTACTAACATCTTTCAACTTAGTTTTCTCTAGGAACATATCAAAAATAAAACAGGGGAGCTAAACGCGAGCTATTGATCTACAACATAGATATGCTAATACTACTAGGACTAAGTTCATGATAAATTAAAGTTCAATTAATCATATTACTTAAGAACTCCCACTTAGATAGACGTCCCTCTAATCCTCTAAGTGATCACGTGATCCAAATCAACTAAACCATGTCCGATCATCACGTGAGATGGAGTAGTTTCAATGGTGAACATCACTATGTTGATCATATCTACTATATGATTCATGCTCGACCTTTCGGTCTCCGTGTTCCGAGGCCATAACTGTTATATGCTAGACTCGTCAAGTTTAACCTGAGTATTCCGCGTGTGCAACTATTTTGCACCCGTTGTTTTTGAATGTAGAGCCTATCACACCCGATCATCATGTGGTGTCTCAGCACGAAGAACTTTCGCAACGGTGCATACTCAGGGAGAACACTTGTACCTTGATAATTAGTGAGAGATCATCTTATAAAGCTACCGTCGAACTAAGCAAAATAAGATGTATAAAAGATAAACAGCATATGCAATCAAAATAAGTGATATGATATGGCCATCATCATCTTGTGCTTGTGATCTCCATCTCCAAAGCACCGTCATGATCACCATCGTCACCGGCGCGACACCTTGATCACCATCGTAGCATCATTGTCGTCTCGCCAATCTTATGCCTCCACGACTATCGCTACCGCTTAGTGATAAAGTAAAGCATTATAGCGCAATTGCATTGCATACAATAAAGCGGCAACCATATGGCTCCTGCCAGTTGCCGATAACTCAGTTACAAAACATGATCATCTCATACAATAAAATTTAGCATCATGTCCTGACCATATCACATCACAACATGCCCTGCAAAAACAAGTTAGACGTTCTCTACTTTGTTGTTGCAAGTTTTACGTGGCTGCTACGGGCTGAGCAAGAACCGTTCTTACCTACGCATCAAAACCACAACGATAGTTTGTCAAGTTGGTGCTGGTTTAACCTTCGCAAGGACCGGGTGTAGCCACACTCGGTTCAACTAAAGTTGGAGAAACTTACACCCGCCAGCCACCTGTGTGCAAAGCATGTCGGTAGAACCAGTCTCGCGTAAGCGTACGCGTAATGTCGGTCCGGGCCGCTTCATCGAACAATAGCGCCGAACCAAAGTGTGACATGCTGGTAAGCAGTATGACTTATATCACCCACAACTCACATGTGTTCTACTCGTGCACAACATCAACGCATAAAACCTAGGCTCGGATGCCACTGAAGGGAACGTAGTAATTTCAAAAAAATTCCTACGCACACGCAAGATCATGGTGATGCATAGCAACAAGAGGGGAGAGTGTGATCTACGTACCCTTGTAGACCGACAGCGGAAGCGTTATGACAACGCGGTTGATGTAGTCATACGTCTTCACGGCCCGACCGATCAAGCACCGAAACTACGGCACCTCCGAGTTTTAGCACACGTTCAGCTCGATGACGATCCTCGGACTCCGATCCAACAAAGTGTCGGGGAAGAGTTCCATCAGCACGATGGCGTGGTGACGATCTTGATGTTCTACCATCGCAGGGCTTCGCCTAAGCACCGCTACAATATTATCGAGGATTATGGTGGAAGGGGGCACCGCACACGGCTAAGAAAACGATCTCATGGATCAATTTGTGTGTCTAGGGGTGCCCCCTGCCCCCGTATATAAAGGAGCAAGGGGAGGATGCCGGCCGGCCCTATGGCGCGCCAAGGAGGAGGAGTCCTCCTCCTAGTAGGAGTAGGACTCCCCTCTTTCCTACTCCTACTAGGAGGGGGAAAGGAAGGGGGAGGGAGAAGGAAAGGGGGGCGCCCCCCCCCCCTCTCCTAGTCCAATTCGGACCAGGGGGAGGAGGCGCGCGGCCCACCCTGGCTGCCCCTCTCTCTCCACTAAGGCCCATAAGGCCCATTACTTCTCCCGGGGGGTTCCGGTAACCCTCCGGCACTCCGGTTTTCTCTGAAATCACCCGGAACACTTCCGGTGTCCGAATATAGCCGTCCAATATATCAATCTTTATGTCTCGACCATTTAGAGACTCCTTGTCATGTCCGTGATCATATCCGGGACTCCGTACTAACTTCGGTACATCAAAATTCATAAACTCATAATATAACTGTCATCGAAACCTTAAGCGTGCGGACCCTACGGGTTCGAGAACAATGTAGACATGACCGAGACATGTCTTCGGTCAATAACCAATAGCAGAACCTGGATGCTCATATTGTCTCCCACATATTCTACGAAGATCTTTATCGGTCAGACCGCATAACAACATACGTTGTTCCCTTTGTCATCGGTATGTTACACGCCCGAGATTCGATCGTTGGTATCTCAATACCTAGTTCAATCTCGTTATCGGCAAGTCTCTTTACTTGTTTCGTAATACATCATCTCGCAACTAAATCATTAGTTGCAATGCTTGCAAGGCTTATGTGATGTGCATTACCGAGAGGGCCCAGAGATACCTCTCCGACAATCGGAGTGACAAATCCTAATCTCGAAATACGCCAACCCAACATTTACCTTTGGAGACACCTGTAGATCTCCTTTATAATCACCCAGTTACGTTGTGACGTTTGGTAGCACACAACGTGTTCCTCCGGCAAACGGGAGTTGCATAATCTCATAGTCATAGGAACATGTATAAGTCATGAAGAAAGCAATAGCAACATACTAAACGATCGGGTGCTAAGCTAATGGAATGGGTCATGTCAATCACATCATTCTCCTAATGATGTGATCCCGTTAATCAAATTACAACTCATGTCTATGGTTAGGAAACATAACCATCTTTGCTCAACGAGCTAGTCAAGTAGAGGCATACTAGTGACACTCTGTTTGTCTATGTATTCACACATGTATTATGTTTCCAGTTAATACAATTCTAGCATGAATAATAAACATTTATCATGATATAAGGAAATAAATAATAACTTTATTATTGCCTATAGGGCATATTTCCTTCAGTTTTATGATTATAATTAGTGTTTGTGCCAAGTAGAACCTTTGGGAACACTTGGGGAAACTCTTTGCGATCTTGCTGTAAAAAACAAAAACTTTAGCGCTCACGAGATTTGCTGCCATTTTTTAATGGAGAGTGATATTTAGTTAATTATTATTTAATATGATTAATAGATAAATTCCTCACGTCCAGCAATTTATTTTAGAATTTTTGGGGTTCCAGAAGTTTGCGTTCGTTACAGATTACTACAGACTGTTCTGTTTTTGACAGATTCTATTTTTCGTGTGTTGTTTGCTTATTTTGACGAATCTATGGCTAGTAAAAGATTTTACAAACCATAGAGAAGTTGGAATACAGTAGGCTTAACACCAATATAAATAAAGAATTAGTTAATTATAGTACCTTGAAGTGGTGTTTTGTTTTCTTTCACTAACGGAGCTCACAAAGATTTTCTTTTAAGTTTTGTGTTGTGAAGTTTTCAAGTTTTGGGTAAAGATTTGATGGATTATGGAACAAGGAGTGGTAAGAGCCTAATATAGGGGATGCCCAAGGCACCCCAAGGTAAATCCAAGGACACCAAAAATCCTAAGCTTGGGGATGCCCCGGAAGGCATCCCCTCTTTTGTCTTCGTTCATCGGTAACTTTACTTGGAGCTATATTTTTATTCGCCACATGATATGTGTTTTGCTTGGAGCATCTTGTATGATTTGAGTCTTTGCTTTTTAGTTTACCACAATCATCCTTGCTGTACACACTTTTTGAGAGACACACACATGAATTAGAATTTATTAGAATACTCTATGTGCTTCACTTATATCTTTTGAGCTATATAGTTTTTGCTCTAGTGCTTCACTTATATCTTTTAGAGCACGGCGGTGGTTCTATTTTATAGAAATAATTGATCTCTGATGCTTCACTTATATTATTTTGAGAGTCCTTTAGAACAACATGGCAATAATAAAAACTTTCATATAAGTGCATTGAATACTAAGAGAAGTTTGATACTTGATGGTTGTTTTGAGATATGGAGATGGTGATATTAGAGTCATGCTAGTTGACTAGTCGTGAATTTAATAAATACTTGTGTTGAAGTTAGTGATTCCCGTAGCATGCACATATGGTGAACCGTTATGTGATGAAGTCGAAGCATGATTTATTTATTGATTGTCTTCCTTATGACTGGCGGTCGGGGACGAGCGATGGTCTTTTCCTACCAATCTATCCCCCTAGGAGCATGCGCGTAGTACTTTGTTTCGATTGGTGTTAAACCTACTATCCTTTTACCACACTTGTGCTTCAAAGAAACACCATGATCCTCATGATAGAGAGTCTCCTATGTTGTCACTTTCATATACTAGTGGGAATCTTTCATTATAGAACTTGGCTTGTATATTCCAATGATGGGCTTCCTCAAAATGCCCTAGGTTTTCATGAGCAAGCGAGTTGGATGCACACCCACTTCGTTTATTTTTGAGCTTTCATACACTTATAGCTCTAGTGCATCCGTTGCATGGCAATCCCTACTCACTCACATTGATATCTATTGATGGGCATCTCCATAGCCCGTTGATACGCCTAGTTGATGTGAGACTATCTTCTCCTTTTTGTCCTCTCCACAACCACCATTCTATTCCACATATTGTGCTATGTCCATGGCTCACGCTCATGTATTGCGTGAATATTGAAAAGTTTGAGAACATCAAAAGTATGAAACAATTGCTTGGCTTGTCATCGGGGTTGTGCATGATTTAAATATTTTGTGTGATGAAGATGGAGCATAGCCAGACTATATGATTTTGTAGGGATAGCTTTCTTTGGCCATGTTTTTTGAGAAGACATGATTACTTTGTTAGTATGCTTGAAGTATTATTATTTTTATGTCAATATTAAACTCTTGTCTTGAATCTTTCGGATCTGAATATTCTTGCCACAATAAATAGAGTTACATGGATAAATATGTTAGGTAGCATTCCACATCAAAAATTCTATTTTTATCATTTACCTACTCGAGGACGAGCAGGAATTAAGCTTGGGGATGCTGATACGTCTCCAACGTATCTATAATTTTTGATTGTTCCATGCTATTATATTATCTGTTTTGGATGTTTACGGGCTTTATTATACACTATTATATTATTTTGGGACTAACCTATTAACCGGAGGCCCAGCCCAAATTGCTGTTTTCTTGCCTATTTCAGTGTTTCGAAGAAAAGGAATATCAAACGGAGTCCAAATGGAATCAAACATTCGGGAGAGTTATTTTTGGAACGGAAGCAATCCAGGATACTTGGAGTGGACGTTAGGGAAGCTTCGAGGTGGCCTCGAGGCAGGGAGGTGCGCCTGCCACCCTGGGCGCGCCCCCTGTCGGTGTCAAAACCGGCGGATCTCGGGTAGGGGGTCCCGAACTGTGCGTCTAGGATCGATGGTTACAGGAGACGGGGGACACGATGTTTACCCAGGTTCGGGCCCTCTCTATGGAAGTAATACCCTACTTCCTGCTTGATTGATCTTGATGAATATGAGTATTACAAGAGTTGATCTACCACGAGATCGTAATGGCTAAACCCTAGAAGTCTAGCCTATATGGGTATGGTAATGAGTATATGTGGTGTCCTTTTCAGACTACCCCCTTCGGTTTATATAGACACCGAGAGGATCTAGGGTTTACATGGAGTCGGTTACATAAGAAGGAATCTTTGGTCGCCAAGCTTTCCTTCCACGCCAAGTAGAGTCCAATACGGACACGGTGCAGTCTTCGGCCTTCATGTCTTCACAGCCCATCAGTCCGGCCCATGGATAACAGGCCGGACGCCCGAGGACCCCTTAGTCCAGGACTCCCTCAGTAGCCCCCGAACCAGTCTTCAATAGCGAGGTGCTCGGCACACATATTGTCTTCAACATTGCAAGGCGGGTTCTCCCTTCGATGATCTCCAAGTAATGTATTCGGCCATTGATCCAACATTGCCTCCTTGGCTTCTATGCGTTGAATGATCTTTGTCCGCCGCGTGTCGAGTGAATGTGGAAAGTCAGGGTATTTTTGCGAATAACACCCCATCCATGCAAGGAAGAGCGCCTATTTAAAGACATTGGATCCTAGATCCATTCAGTGCTACACAGAAGAAATCCCCAGAGACTACTCAGGAGAAACTATTCCAGCATGGCTAGTGTTACCAGCTCCTCCGCTCGTTCCGGCCCAGATAAAGGCAAGTGGGAGAGGTGTTCCGTGTCTCATAGCCGATTGACGAAGTTGCAAACGCAGGGATTCCTTCCCCATGCGGATCTAGTCCCTGTTCGAACGGGGCTAGCTTCCTTCAATGAGGGGACTCAGGCAGAGGACTTCCCCAATCCGTCCGGGGGGAGCGAGTGTGTTTTTTTCCCCTACCTGCTAAGAGGCGTTGGATTTCCAATCCATCCGTTCCTCTGAGGGCTTCTGGAATATTACGGCCTCCAGCTGCACAACTTCACTCTGACCTCTATTATTCACATTGCGGGTTACGTCGCTTTATGCAAACTTTTCTTGGGCGTTGAGGCTCACTTCGAGTTGTGGAGGAAGTTGTTTTGTCTCGTCCTGCGCAATCACGAATGGTCAATATTTGAGGTGGGCGGAGCCGAAGTATGGCATGTCGCCAATACCGGATATCCATTCGGCACACCAAGGAAGGCACCTAATGAATGGCCCTCTGAATGGTTTTATATAGAGGACGTTGCGCTTCCTGACCCGATTCGAAAGGGTCTTCCTAAATTTGCTCGCGTCCCACTAAAGAAACGCCACAGTTGGCGTCCCCAGAGTCTTGAAGAGGAAGACGGCGCGTAGGTTCGTCAGCTGATGAGCAGGAGAAGAGAGCCCACTCCGTCCAGACTCACAGTAATCGAGGTTATGGCAATTTCCATAGCGCGAGGGGTTTGGCCACTCCAATATAGAGGGCTTCCCATGTGGCACTACAATGGGGAGGACGAGGCCTCTCGCTGCAGCCGGAAAGGTCCGGATACCCATGCCACTTTGGCTAAGATATTAGCCGAACTGTTCAAAGGGGAGGAAAAGGAATTTCTCCGCATCAAATTTAGAGACGGGTACTCTATGTATAGCCCTCCCAGCTAGGTAAGGCCCGACTCCTCCATTTTTACTTCTTCCATCTCCGAATTGCCTTTGATAAACTTCTAGCTTGTTTGCTTATGACAGCACTGGCGAAAGGTCACCGAGGGATTTTATAGTCCCGCCCCACAGCCAGAGGACCACAACCGGGAGCTAGATCCAGGGTTTGAAGAGGATCTGGATATATTTGTGGTGCTTGCGGAGGGGGTGTTTTACCAGGTGAGCTACGATGGCACAGAAGTGGCCATCATCACCGACTACCCCGGTCTTCTTCCAGCTTCACACGTAAGTGATCCGAACACACCTTATTCAAAAGAGATCTCTCCTTCCTTCTTACCCACCGCACTATCTTGTGCTCAAAAGGGGAAGGGTTCGGCGCGCCGTACTACTCCAAGGGTACCTCCGAAGAGAGCATCCCCCACTCCGGGCGAGCCTTCCAAGAGGAAAGCAAACGAATATACGGACGTGCCCTCATCGAAGAGGAATGAATTATCCAACCTGCACCTGAGCTGTTGCGTCCAACCGTGACCTTCCTGTTATCCATGTGTCAGGAGAAAGACGTGCCAGACCGTATCCGGAGGTTTGGGCGGCCGTACTTCCCGCAGCCAGGATCCAGATCCTGCCATGAAGACGGGGGCTGATGCGGAGGCGAAGCCGGGTTGTCCTCCGGCCAAGGACTCGGATGATGTATCCGTCACCAACTCGGAAGTGGAGAGTGCGATGAATCATCGGCGCCGCTGGGCCATTTTACAAGACCCTGGCTTTTCCGAAGAGTCGTTTAACGCCTTCAACTCGGCCGATGCATACATCCGAGCTGCTCGAGATGGGATTAACAGGGCCACAAAGCAACATTTCAAAGATGTGCAGGTAAATTTATTTTGTCTGACTATGATAACCATATGCCAGTAGCCCCCGAGACTTAAAGGAGTTGAAACAACTGATTTAATGATCAATGTATGACCATGTGCTTACGGAGAAGAACACCCAGCTAGCTTAGGAGCTGGAAAAGTGTCAGCGCCGGCTACTTGCTGCCAATGCCGAATTGGAGAAATACAAGGCATCTCCCGGTAATGTTTCCTTCTATCAAAAATTCATAATGATACACCGATAGTGCGAATTTGGGTGCTAATCTTTGTGTTCGGCCGTTAGACCAAGTACAAGAGCAGCTGGACGCCGCTCGAAGCGAAGAACGCGGAGCCAAAAAGCTACTAGTAGCGGGCGAGCGTGTATTGAAAAAAGTCGTTCAGGAGAAAAAGAAACTCCAGGACTCAAACTCCAAACTGGGTGAAGAACTGAAAGATGTGCGAGCTCAGCTAGCTGACTCTGTGAAGGAGAACAAGAAGCTACGAGGCGGCATATTCAGTATGTGGCCACTTTTCATTTTATAACAGTGTTGGAGGTAACGGTAGCTGATATAGCTGAAATTTCAAGTGTTTTGATGAACCGCCCCAAAGAGGAGGTGTCCGAATCATCGAGTGATCTTCTGCAAGGGCTGTCGCAGTTGCACGAGCAAGCTCGGCAGGCGATGCGGAGTGTAGCCAAGGCTTTATGGCCGTCCGACCCCTCTCCAGGAAGCATGGAGAAGCTGGTAGAGCTGTTCAAGGGAGCACGGCGGCGTATCCGGCTGTGGAAGATATCGGCATGCCGAGAGGGTGCGCGAGTGGCCTGGGCCATGGTGAAGACGTGGTATACCAAGCTAGATCCTAACCACATGGCTCGTGTCGGACCTCCAGGGTCGGATGGGGAAGAAATTCCCATTAGTTTAGTATATGACCAAGTAGAGGTGGCAGCCAAATATTTCCAACAGGATTGTAAGTTAGACTGCCTGTTGGAAGGTGTAGAGGAGGAGGTTTTCGAGTCCAAGTGAATGTATACTTTCCTCATCTAGCCGAATTGTACATCATTTGTCATGGCAGACCTTTTCGCCTCAACCTCCGGTCCCGAAGGTGCGGAGTGTTTCCGAATACCGTCGGAACCGAGTAGGCCGGGGTATGCCTGGAAAACTAGGCGTAGGGGTCATATTTGCTTGAACAGACAAGTTGTATCCAGCTAGCTATGTTATATTACATTGATATCGTAAGAAACATCTTCTAGAGAGAATAGTTCCGTTAAGGGTTCCTT
Organism: Triticum urartu; assembly: GCF_003073215.2. Taxonomy (NCBI): domain Eukaryota; kingdom Viridiplantae; phylum Streptophyta; class Magnoliopsida; order Poales; family Poaceae; genus Triticum; species Triticum urartu. The sequence continues at coordinate 181,222,344 of NC_053024.1, read as the reverse complement.
TCCATGGGTGTGCATGCATTTAATGCGCATGTCCGAATTGTGATGTGAGCACCACGGTTTGTATAACTTCTGGGGGTGCACAATGGAGTGAGTTTGAATAACATCTTTAATTCACCGACCAAATATTCCCTTAAGAACGCTAGCTTTCGGCTTCACCCAGTCTGAGGTACACGTCCGGATGACCCGGCGGTAACAATCACAGAGGTGCTCCCTTTATGCCCTAGCCGAACTAACGGGAACGTAGGGCATAAGCACAGGAGCCAGGCAACCCAGCTTGGCCAAAACTTAAGTCATATCGATGCATATAATGGCAAAGAAAAAGGTACATATGGAAAAACTCATATGTGAGGAGCTTGATGCTCAAGGAATGACAAGAACTTCTGTCCGAGAAGCCCCCAGGTACAAGTGGCGTACATGTTTAAAGATGTATGTGCCAATGGTGTGCGGTCTAGCCGCACTTAAAGCTTTAAAGCGAGAAAAAAGAAAGTAATCAGAAAAGAGAGAAAAAATAATGGAAACTATAGGGGAGGAGGAGATGAACAATGGGTTTAGCGCTAGGCGTAGAATCTCTGAAGTCTGGCCGCGTTCCAGGGGTTCGGCTCGAGGCGATTGTCTGATGCATCGCGAAGACGATACGCTCCTACGGTGAGAACTTCATCAATTATGAAGGGACCCTCCCATTTGGGCTTGAGTTTGTCCTTTTTCTTCTCCGGGAGGCGTAGAACGAGTTCGCCGACGTTGTAAGTCTTGGCCCGTACTGTCGGATGTGGGGTTCCGGCAAACCCTAAAGGTTCGAACACTGGGGTGCACGTGAAGTCTTTTCCTCCCACCGATCTATGCCCTAGCTCGCTAAGATCTCGCAGACAAACTCACAACATAGAAAGACACAAGATTTATACTGGTTCGGGCCACCGTTGTGGTGTAATACCCTACTCTAGTGTGGTGGTGGTGGATTGCCTCTTGGGCCGATGATGAACAATACAAGGGGGAGAACAACCTCCTCAGGTTGAGGTGTTCTTGTGCTTGGCTAACTTGTGTGGGTGAGAGTGGGCTCAATCTGTCCGCTTGTGGTGGTGCCTAGCTCTACTTATATAGGCCTTGGTCCTCTTCCCAAATATTGAGCGGGAAGGGAGCCAACAACGGCGGGCAAATTTGAAGGGGGACAACTAGTACAAGCCATCCTGACAAACGGTGGTCTCCGCCTGCGAAAGACTCTGGTGGTGACGCCGTCTCGGGCTCCACGATGACCTCCGTCTTGCCATCCTTCTGGTCCTAGTACTGTTGCACCAAAATGGCAACCTTTGTCTGATGCCTCGCTACTCCTCACCTGCGTTGGCTTCATTAGCACCAAAGAGGAAACAAGGACACTGCGCACGCTGGCGCCCGCCTGGCACCCGCCTGGTGTCGATCGGCATGGCTCACGTCATGAGAGCCTTGTGAGGTTTGCCTCGCCTTGATATCTCCGCTCCTCATGTGCCGTCCTGACTAGGCCACTCCAGAGGAGGTCTTGTGTCGTCCACCTCGCGAGGCTTGGCCCCTCGCAAGGGTCTTGGATGCCTTATTGATGAAGATGGGTCGTACGGCCTGCTGGCTTAGCCACGCAGCGGGCCGTAGGCAGGCAAGTCTGGGGACCCCCGTTCCCAGAACGCCAACAGTAGCCCCCGGGCCCAAGGCGCTCGGGCTTGGCTTCGCGGTGAAGCCAAGGGTCAAGTACGAAGCACCGCGGGCCCCCAATAGCATGCGGCCTCGGTTGACGCGTGGCAGTTGATTGGTCATGGGCGTCTCCGCTTCCCCACGCTGCCTCGGCAACTGCACGACTTGACGAGTCCCTGTGACATGCAAGGAAAACCATCATTACCTGCTATCGTGGGAAGTGCCGGTTGGCCTTCTCTTGCTATAAATGGGGAGGGGGCTGAGCCCCCGTTGCCCATCTCTTCCTTGCTCGCTTGCTCCTTCCTCCTTGATCCACTGCTAACATCTTATTCCTCGCTTCGTCGCTAGCACCAATGGCGCCTATCAGAAGGTTCTCCGCCGAAGAAAAGGGGAAGGCCCCCCGAGATGTCCCGGAGCAACTTTTGCCGAAGAAGAGGTCGATCTGCCGCCGTGAGGAAGTGGCGATGCGGGTGGTGTCGAGGCCTTGGTGCGAGCAGCCTCCCCCAGGGTATCCGCTACCCCTGTATGCCCAAGCCGAGGACTCCGAAATGCGGAGCGACGAGCAGCGCCGCCGACGCCGTGCCCGGGGTCGCCGCACCGCGGCGACGCACGCCGTTGCTCCCGAAATCCACGCCGCGGACTCCTCGCGCGAGCTGGTGCTGTGGGCGCCGATGCCCCCAAGCTCTTGGATCCGCTTCCCGCGGTTCTTCTCCGACGTCATGCCACCGAGGGGGCCTCTCGAGCTCTGGTTGCAGCACACCGACTGCGGTGCTCCAGCGACTGGAGCGGAGATCGAAGCGGTCCCCACCGGCAAGATCGTCATGACTCGTGGCTGGGGCGAGATCGCGCGGGTCTGCCGCGCGAGGGGCGCCCTCGCGATCCACCTTGAGTACGACGGCGTCTCCACGCTCTTCTTCAAGGTCTTGGGAGTCTAGCAGCTCTCCTGAGCTCCGCGAGACTCCGGAGACGAGCGACGACAGCTACGTGCCCCCGAGCTCTCGCCACGCTCGGAGCAGTGCTGCCGCGTTCGGCCGTCGCCGCCGCTGATCTGGATGGAGTTGGCACCGCCTCCCGTGGCCCACTATTGATGATGGCGTCTGCCACAGGGGGTGTAGATAGGATCCTCCTTGGTTTTAGCTTTTGTTTCCTGCGAAGAATCATGAAGCGCCCCGTGGGGGCATGTAAGGGTTTGTAATGTCTTTTGTTCTTATCTTCCCTATTATGAAGATTTGATGAGCGCGCGTCCCGTTAAGGCTCGGTCCCCCCTTTATTTCCTCGCCATAACTTGTTGCTCTACGCCGACAGGTCCTGGTCCCCAGGCAGGCTACAGTCGTCGCTGGTATGCCAGGTCGTGTGCCGTGGTCAAGGCCAGGAGGTGTGTGGCCCGAGGTCCAGTAAGAGCCCCTGAGGCGCGATGCTCAGGAGGTCCCCCTTAGTGCTCAAGCGGCCATGGTAAGGGAAGAAAGGGAGTTGACATGGACGCAATGGGATTGCGGCAAGGCATGAGTGTCCATAAGGCCTAGACATTTAGCCGATCCGACTTATCTTGTGAACTTCGTGGTGATTCCTGATGTTGCGCTGGGGCTGCGCGCCAACTTGTGCGGCATAGCCAGGCCGACCCATACAAGTTTCCCTCCTCCCATGCTCTCCTTAGTGCTCTGCGTCCTCAGGTCCCGGCCCTCGAGCGTGCTCAGCCGCCGCTGGTATGCCAGGTCGTGATGCCGTGGTAGAGGCAAGGGGGGTGAGGGCTGGAGAGCCAGTAAGAGCTCCTGAGTCGCGATGCTCAGGAGCCCCCCTTTTAACGCGCAAGCGAATTGCACGAGAGGAAAGGAGACTCGCGGTGCCACCTGCTATCCTCCCCGCAGGGTCCCTGTGAACTGGCACAAGAAGAACATGGTTTGCCATTACAACCGTCAGCCTACCACTGGTTGGTCCGGATGAAGTGAAGGCACTGAGGGCCTGGCAAGGTGACGTGCGTGGGGCGTGCCGCGAGCCAGAGCTCGACCGCTCAGATTTGTCGACGTGGCAGGGATGGAACCATGCACCAGCGCCGTGCCTGTGAGGAGGCCCCGTGAGAGGCGATGATCGAGCAGGTGATAACCGTAGGTAGGTTAAGCAGGGAAGGAAAATCGGCTTGGGTAAATGTAGGAAGATACATGCCACTGGGTCCGGCCTGAGCGGCTTGGGGATGATGCAGCCCGAGGGGCGCCCCCAGTAGGGTAAACTAAAGACATAAGCAAATGGGATACATGCCGTAGGGACCGACCCACACGGCCTGGGAATAATGCAACCCAAGGGGCGCTCCCAGCTTAACGAGCTTGGAAGATGTCACCTGGTTCTGTAGACGAAGGAGAGTTGGTGCAGCTGAAGGCATGCGTCGAAGAAAGGACTCCTCATGAGCCACCGGAGCCCTGAGCCTCGGGAGGCTCTGGGGGCTCAGGAGGCTCCCGAAGACCGTCTCCATTCCCTCCAGGATGACGTGGTACCTGGCCTCTTGAGCTGCCAGGTCACGCCGCATGTTGCGCTGATAGGCCGACGCCACGCTCGGCAAGCCGAGGGGCATGCGAACGTAGCTATGTGGCGGGCCCTTGCAACGGCCCACATGCAAAGGCCAGAAGCGCTCCTGAGACGCAGCCCTGTTGAGCCCTGGGACGTCGATGCAGACATGCAGCTCAGCACCCTCGCCTGGGTGGTGAGCCGTGCCCTGTGAGCGGCTGTCGCCGCGCATGGCTCTTGCGTCCTGCAGTTCCTTTGTGGTCTTGGCGATGAACTCCTGAGTGGTGGGCACCCCTTGCCCTATGTTCTCCCGAGGAAAACGTGCCGCGTAGCATGCCTCCAAGTGGTGCCCAAGCGCCTCCCTCGTGAGGTTGGCAAGGCCCTAGGCCCTCCAGAAGAGAGCCCCCGAGCTCTGCTCGAGGAGGGCACGCCTTCCTATGCGATGGAGGGGGGGCGCCCCTGGGATGGACGCTGATCCTGACGAGGATCCTACCGCGATGCCATCCTCCTAAGGTCCTGCGCGGCACAGCTGCTTCTTCTTGGGGATGGCCTCCGCAGGGTCCTCACTTCTGCTGTCGGGGTCGTCGATTACTGCAGCTTGTAAGGCGCGCTCGAGGGAGCACACTGCATCCCTTTCTTCACACGGGACCATGATGACCCCGCCACTTCCAGGCATCTTGAGGACGTTGTAGCCATGGTGGGTGACCGCCATGAACTTTGCCAGGGCCAGATACCCGAGGATGGCATTGTACGGCAGGCGGATGTGCACGACGTCGAAGTTGATGAGCTCGGTGCGGTAGTTGTCACGTGTGCCGAAGGTGACAGGCAGGCGGACCTGCCCTATGGTGTGGTGGAGCCGTCGGTTACTCTTGAGAAAGGTTTGGTAGGCTAGAGCTGCTCATATGGTACTTGGAGGTTGTCAAAGGTGTCGACGGACAGGACGTTGAGCCCTGCACCACCGTTGATGAGGGTCTTGATAACCTTCACATTGCTGATGACTGGGGAACATTGGGAGGACGCCGGCGGTGGCCACGCACTTGAGCTGATCTGCCGAGTCGAAAGTGACGGCGCACTGGGACCACTTGAGCGGGCGCGCGGCCTCAAGCTTGGGGAGTGCCGTGTTCACCTCGCGAGCGAACCGTTTGAAGATGCGCTGAGAGGCTAGAGCTTGGGCGCCGGCCAAGATGCAGGTGATTGCACGCGGCTCTTGGAAGCCCCCAGCCCCCTCGTCCTGATGATGGTCGTCGTTCCTTCTTGGTGGCGGCACTGGAGGAAGACCGGCGTTGCTTTGGGGGAGATTCTCACGAGGCTGGTCCCTCCAGGCCCCCTCGCGAGGATGGTCTTGCCAGCGGTCCTCACGAGGCCTGTCGCGCCATTCTTGGCGCGGGCCACGGTCGTCCCAGCGTCCGCCTCCATGTCCTCCCCCGCGGCCGTAGCCCCGGTCGCTGCGCTCGTGGCGTCGACCGTAGCGTCCATCTCATATGGCTCTGAGCTCTTGGCAGTCGCTGGTGTTGTGGGTGTTTGGGTTGTGGAAGGCGCAGAATGGTCGGCTGTTCTTGGATGACTCGGGCTGATCTCTGCCCTGTTTGGTGTCGGGCTCTGCAGCTAGCACTGCCGCTTCCTTGCGCTTCACGTCCTTGGCCTTGGCTTTGTTCTCCTTTGTGCCTGCGGCTGGCAGCTCAAGGAGAGAGAGGCGCCCCTCCTCAGCTCTTGTGCACTTGGTCGCCAGGTTGAACAGCTCCTGAGATGTGCAGAGCTCTTCATGGATAGTGAGCTCTTCCTTCATCTTGACGTCACGGACACCGTCGGAGAACACGGAGATGATGGCCTCGTCCGTGATATTGGGGATCTTGAGGCGGGTGCTGTTGAAGCGCTGGATGTACTTCTGCAGGGTCTCCCCTGGTTGTTGCTTGATGCGGCGCAGGTCGCCCGCGGCCGGCCGGCGGTCGCGAGTGCCCTGGAAGTTGGCGACGAAGCGATCGCACATCTCGTCCCAGGAGGAGATTGAGTCGTGCTGCAGGTTCAGGAGCCAGGAGCGGGCCCCACCTTGAGAGCCATGGGAAACCAGTTCGCCATGACTTTCTCGACGCCGTTGGCTGCTTCGATGCTCAGCTCGTAGAGCTGCAGGAACTCCACGGGGTCGGCGGTGCCGTCGTAGCGAGGAGGCGGATCCGGCTTGAACTTGCCTGGCCAGGCGACACTGCGCAGCTTGGGGGTGAAGGCGCGGCAGGCGGCCGTGGGGGCCCGCCTTGGAGGTGGATCTTGGTCTTGGCGAGGTCCGCGCGGCGCCGCTGCGAGCGGCGCACGGTCTTGACGAGGCGGCGCAGGAAGCGCGGGTGCAGCTTCTCGCGGTCGTGGGATTTCTTGGCAGCTTCTCTCTTCACACGCAGGCACTGGGCGTGGCGGATCGCACCGCGGGGCCGAGTGCCTTGGTGCCAAGGCGCCGTCTTTGGGCTGGGGTGGTGGAGGCGCGCCTCGGGCCTCGTCGCCCGTGGCCGGCTGAGGGTGAGGCAGAGAGATGGATAGTGCCGAGGAGACCCCTGCGGCGCGAACGAGCTCGGCGACGCGATTGAGCCACTCCTCATAGAGGTCGTCGACTGGGCGGTAGCGCAGGAGCTCGTTTGCGGCGAGGAGTGCGGCCCGCGCCTCCATGGGGGCGCGGTGTGCATGAGATGAAGAACCGACCGGGGTCAGCGATGGAGTGGCAGTGCGGCCATCCTGCCGTACCGAAGGATGGAGCGAAGACGCTTGTTGCTCGTTCCCCACCAAGCCGGTGGCAGCGTTGGCGGCAGGAGACGGAGAACGATGTGGTGGCCCGCCGATGGGAGCCATTTGAGCAACGCGGGCGGTGAGGGCAGCCCGACGCTCAGCTCGAGCACGGCGAGCGTCCGCCATGGAGACGATGGGGCGATGGAGCGACAAACTGATGGAAGGGAAGCTACGGCGCACCCCTACCTGGCGCGCCAAATGTCGGATGTGGGGTTCCGGCAAACCCTTAAGGTTCAAACACTGGGGTGCGCGCGAAGTCTTTTCCTCCCACCGATCTATGCCCTAGCTCGCTAAGATCTCGCGGACGAACTCGATGAACTCGCAACACAGAAAGACACGAGATTTATACTGGTTCGGGCCACCGTTGTGGTGTAATACCCTACTCCAGTGTGGTGGTGGTGGATTACCTCTTGGGCCGATGATGAACAATACAAGGGGGAGAACAACCTCCTCGGGTTGAGGTGTTCTTGTGCTTGGCTAACTTGTGTGGGTGAGAGTGGACTGAATCTGTCCCCCTGTGGTGGTGGCTAGCTCTACTTATATAGGCCCTGGTCCTCTTCCCAAATATTGAGCGGGAAGGGAGCCAACAACAGCGGGCAAATTTGAAGGGGGACAACTAGTACAAGCCATCCTGACAAAAGGTGGTCTCCGCCTTCGAAAGACTCTGGTGGTGACGCCGTCTCGGGTTCCACGATGACCTCGTCTTGCCGTCCTTCTAGTCCTGGTCTTGTTGCACCAAAATGGCAACCTTTGCCTGATGCCTCGATACTCCTCGCCTGCGCTGGCCTCCTTAGCACCAAAGAGGAAACAAGGACGCTGCGCGTGCTGGCGCCCTCCTGGCACCCGCCTGGTGTCGATCGTCATGGCTCACGTCACGAGAGCCTCGTGAGGTTTGCCTCGCCTTGATATCTCTTCTCCTCATGTGCCTGCCTAACTAGGCCACTCCAGAGGAGGTCCTGTGTCGTCCACCTCGTGAGGCTTGGCCCCTCGCCAGGGTCCTGGATGCCTTGTTGATGAAGATGGTCCGTACGGCCTGCTAGCTTAGCACGCAGTGGGCCACGGGCAGGAAAGTCTGGGGACCCCCGTTCCCGGAACACCGACACATACTTCTCTGCTTTGATATCTTCAAGCCTACTGTTGGTAAACTATTGAATGGGCTTTTGCGACATCGCATTCCTCCTCCAGGGCATCTAGGCTGTCCTGCCGATCGAGCTCGGCTTCTCTCTCTTCGTACATACGCACTCTAGGTGAGTCGTGAATAATATCGCAGGGCAATACGGCCTCTGCACCATACACCATGAAGAAAGGTGTGTACCCAGTAGTATGGTTGGGCATGGTCCGCAGCCCCCAGAGTACAGAGTCGAGCTCCTCAACCCAGTGCTTGTCTGATTCTTTCAAAGACCACACTAGTCTTGGCTTGATGCTGCTCATAATAAGACCGTTGGCGCGTTCGACTTGACCGTTGGTTTGTGGGTGGTAGACGGAGGCGTAGTCGAGTTTAATACCTGGATTAGTACACCAGGTTTTTACCTCGTCGACTATGAAATTGGAGCCATTGTCAGTGATGATGTTGTGTGGGACACCATAACGGTGCACAACATCGGATATGAAGTCTATCACCGGGTCGGACTCAGCCGTTTTGACCGGTTTAGCCTCTATCCACTTAGTGAATTTGCCCACCATAACCAGCAGATAGTTTTTCTTATGGCTTTCCCCTTTAAGGGGTCCAACCATGTCGAGTCCCCAGACCACGAAAGGCCAAGTGATGGGGATTGTTTGTAGTGCAGTGGGGGGTATATAGCTTTGATTGGCAAATAGTTGGCATCCGACGCAACGTTGGACAAGGTCCTGTGCACCCGCTCGGGCCGTTGGCCAATAAAACCCTGTATGGAAGGCCTTGCTAACAAGGGCCCGAGCTGCGGCGCGGTGACCGCCGAGTCCGGCATGAATTTCAGCCAAGAGCTGCCGCCCCTCTTCCTCAGATATACATCGTTGAAGGACTCCGGTGGTGCTTTTCTTGTAGACCTCTCCATCATGAACCTTGTAGGCCTTTGAGTGTCGGACAATGCAGCGGGCCTCATTCTGGTCCTCAGGAAGCTCCTTCCTATTAAGGTAGGCCAGGAAGGGTTCGCTCCATGGGGCAATGACTGCCATGATGAGATGCGCCGACGGTGTTAAGTCGATGTTTCCGGGATCTGGGGTTATGTTTGGGTCCGGACTAGTGTTGCAGTTTTCCCCCTGCCACACCACGGATGGCTTAAAGAGCCTTTCCAGGAAGATATTAGGTGGGACGGGGTCGCTCTTAGAGCCAATACGAGCAAGAACATCCGCCGTTTGATTACTTTCTCGAGCCACATGATGGAACTCGAGCCCCTCGAACCGGGCCGACATTTTTATGACTGCATTACGATACGCTGCCATCTTCGGATCTTTAGCGTTTAAATCTCCATTTATTTGAGATATTGCAAGGTTTGAGTCCCCGCGCACTTCTAGGCATTGGTGCCCATGGAGACAGCCATCCGGAGACCATGCAATAAGGCCTCGTATTCGGCTGCGTTATTGGAGTCTTTGTATAGTATTTGGAGAACATACTGGATGACGTCTCCAGTAGGGGACGTTAAAACGACACCCGCTCCTAACCCTGCCAGCGTTTTGGAGCCGTCAAAGTACATGACCCAAGTGGAGTATGTGTCGTACTCTTTAGGGAGTTCGGCCTCTGTCCATTCGGCGATGAAGTCGGCCAGTACTTGGGATTTGATAGCTCGACGTGGTTTATATGTGATGTCAAATGGCAGGAGCTCGATGGCCCATTTGGAAATTCGGCCCGTAGCATCGCGGTTGTTTATATTGTCATTGAGTGGTACTTCGGAGGCCACTGTGATCGAACACTCCTGGAAGTAGTAATGGAGCTTCCGGGATGCCATGAAGACCGCGTATGCTATTTTTTGATAATGAGGGTACCGGGATTTGCATGGTATAAGGACAGTAGATACGTAGTATACTGGCTTCGGAAGTGCGAACTTATGTCCGTCCTGTTCTCGTTCGACAACGAGTACGGCGCTCACCACCTGATGTGTTGCCGATATGTATAATAACATCGGTTCGCCAGAGTTTGGTGCGGCCAGGATTGGATTGCTTGCAAGAAGGGTTTTTATTTCTTCCAGTCCGGCTATTGCCGCGTCCGTCCACTCGAAGTGGTCGGTTCGTCGTAGAAGGCGATAGAGAGGCAGTGCATTTTCTCCTAATCTGGAGATAAAGCGGCTTAGAGCTGCCACGCAACCTGCAAGTTTTTGAACTTGCTTAAGGTCTGTTGGCTTAGCCAATTGTGACAAAGCTCGGATTTTGGCTGGGTTTGCTTCGATTCCTCTATTGGAAATGATAAAGCCCAACAGTTTTCCAGCGGGGACGCCGAAGACACACTTTTCCGGGTTGATCTTAATGTCATACGCCCTGAGGTTGTCGAATGTAAGACGTAAGTCATCTATTAGTGTTTCCACATGCCTGGTTTTGATGACGACGTCATCAACGTAAGCTTCTACTGTATTGCCAATCTGTATCTCCAGGCATGTTTGAATCATGCGTTGATATGTGGCGCCGGCGTTCTTAAGCCCAAAGTCCATGGTATTGAAGCAGAATGGCCCGTATGGGGTAATAAATGCTATTGCAGCTTGATCGGATTCCTTCATTTTGATTTGATGGTATCCAGAGTATGCATCGAGGAAACACAGTGAGTCATGTCCTACGGTGGCGTCAATGATTTGATCAATGCGGGGAGGGGGAAGGGATCCTTAGGGCAGGCTTTGTTGAGGTCTTTGAAATCGATGCACAGGCGCCAGGATTTGTCCTTCTTTGGTACCATCACCAGGTTTGCCAGCCAGTCCGGATGTTAGATTTCTCTAATGCATCCGGCCCCGATGAGTTTGGCCAGCTCCTCCCCCATGGCTTGTCTCTTGGGTTCGGAAAAGCGCCTCAATGTTTACTTAACCGGTTTAAACCCCTTTAATATATTGAGGCTATGTTCAGCCAGCTTGCGTGGGATCCCTGGCATGTCCAAAGGGTGCCAGCCAAATATGTCCCAGTTTTCGCGCAGGAATTCTCGTAGTGTGGCATCAACTGTTGGGTTCAGTTGAGCTCCGATGGATGCTGTCTTCTTGGGGTCCGTTGGGTGGACCTAGAATTTGACTATTTCTTCTGCCGGTTTGAACGAGGTGGATTTGGGGCGTTTGTCGAGGATCACATCGTCCCTATCCACTGTGGAGCGTAGTGCGGTTAATTCTTCGGCCGTGAGGGCTTCGAATAGCGCCTCCAGGGCCAGCGATGCGGTTTTGTTTTCAGCACGGATTGCTATGTCCGGATCACTGACGCGAGTGATTATACCATTTGGTCCGGGCATTTTGAGCTTCATATATCCATAGTGAGGTATAGCTTCGAAGCGTGTAAAAAAGCATCCCGCCCCAACAGGGCGTGATATCCGCTGCTGAAAGGGGCCACTTGGAAGGTTATTTCTTCGGACCGATATTTCTCTGGCGATCCGAATACCACGTCAAGTGTGATTTTGCACGTGCACCGCGCCTCCCAACTAGGAATAATTCCCCGGAAGGTTGTGTTACTTTGTTTGATGCGGCTCCTGTCTATTTCCATTTTATAGAGTTTGTCCTCATAAATGAGATTTAGTCCGCTGCCGCCGTCCATGAGGACCTTGGTGAGTCGAAACCCATCCACGATGGGGCTGAGGACTAACGCGGCTGGTGCTCGTGATGTTCTATACTTTGGTTCGTCACCGGCGTTGAATGTTATTGTTGGGGAACGTAGCATAAATTCAAAATTTTCCTACGTGTCACCAAGACCTATCTATGGAGAAACCAGCAACGAGGGGAAGGAGAGTGCATCTACATACCCTTGTAGATCGCTAAGCGGAAGCGTTCAAGTGAACGGGGTTGATGGAGTCGTACTCGTCGTGATCCAAATCACCGATGATCCTAGTGCCGAACGGACGGCACCTCCGCGTTCAACACACGTACGGAACGGAGACGTCTCCCATGCCTTGATCCAGCAAGGAGGAGGGAGAGGTTGATGGAGATCCAGCAGCACGACGGCATGGTGGAAGTAGCGGGATTCCAACAGGGCTTCGCTAAGCGCTGCGGGAGGAGGGAGATGTGTCACGGGAGGGAGAGGGAGGCGCCAGGCCTTAGGTATGGTTGCTCCTCCATTTCCCCACAATATATAGGGCCAAGGGAGAGGGGGGAGGCGCAGCCCTTGCCCCTTCCTCCAAGGAAGGGTGCGGCCAAGGGGGGGAGGAGTCCATCGTCCCCAAGGCACCTCGGAGGTGCCTTCCCCCTTTAGGACTCTCCCCTTTTTTCTCTCTCTTGGCGCATGGGCCTCTTGGGGCTGGTGCCCTTGTCCCATATAGGCCAAGGCACACCCCCTACAGCCCATGTGGCCCCCCGGGGCAGGTGGCCCCACCCGGTGGACCCCCGGGACCCTTCCGGTGGTCCCGGTACAATACCGGTGACCCCGAAACTTGTCCCGATGGCCGAAATAGCACTTCCTATATATAATTCTTTACCTCCGGACCATTCCGGAACTCCTCATGACGTCCGGGATCTCATCCGGGACTCCGAACAACTTTCGGGTTACCGCATACTAATATCTCTATAACCCTAGCGTCACCGAACCTTAAGTGTGTAGACCCTACGGGTTTGGGAGACATGCAGACATGACCGAGACGTTCTCCGGTCAATAACCAACAGCGGGATCTGGATACCCATGTTGGCTCCCACATGTTCCACGATGATCTCATCGGATGAACCACGATGTCAAGGACTTAATCAATCCCGTATACAATTCCCTTTGTCTAGCGGTACGATACTTGCCCGAGATTCGATCGTCGGTATCACGATACCTTGTTCAATCTCGTTACCGGCAAGTCTCTTTACTCGTTCCGTAACACATCATCCCGTGATCAACTCCTTGATCACATTGTGCACATTATGATGATGTCCTACCGAGTGGGCCCAGAGATACCTCTCCGCTTACACAGAGTGACAAATCCCAGTCTCGATTCGTGCTAACCCAACAGACACTTTCGGAGATACCTGTAGTGCACCTTTATAGTCACCCAGTTACGTTGTGACGTTTGGTACACCCAAAGCATTCCTACGGTATCCGGGAGTTGCACAATCTCATGGTCTAAGGAAATGATACTTGACATTAGAAAAGCTTTACGAACTACACGATCTTTGTGCTAGGCTTAGGATTGGGTCTTGTCCATCACATCATTCTCCTAATGATGTGATCCCGTTATCAATGACATCCAATGTCCATGGTTAGGAAACCGTAACCATCTATTGATCAACGAGCTAGTCAACTAGAGGCTTACTAGGGACATGGTGTTGTCTATGTATCCACACATGTATCTGAGTTTCCTATCAATACAATTATAGCATGGATAATAAACGATTATCATGAACAAGGAAATATAATAATAACTAATTTATTATTGCCTCTAGGGCATATTTCCAACAGTTATAGCCGTGTTGTTCCATGGGTTTATTACAATGATTTGGCAGACTTCGTTGAGCTTGCGAAGTGCCCTTTTTCGCTTGTTATTTGAAGCGAATGTCTCGAAGACTGTCAATACTCTTGGGTCGTCGTCTTCTGGGGGGTGTTATTCTGGGGCGTCCTTGATAAGGATGTCCTCGCCGCTCTTGGCTACCTGCCGTAGTATGCAACAAGCTCTAAGGTTGTGGGTTGCCACGGTATCCGTTGTTGTATGTATTTTGCATGGGCCATCGAGCCACCCTTCCAGAACGGTGTCGTGTCGTATAGTGGCTTTGTGTTTTTTGACTGTTGGACTGGGCGTGCCCCGAGGGTATGCCCTTTTCTCCTGTAGGGGAAGTTGGGTTGGGGCTGGTGGTTCCCAGCGAGCTGCCCGAGTTTCCCACGCGCTTTCCATCGCGCAGTATTTTTGTACGATGGTTGCTAAGTCGGAAAATTTTAGTATGCGGCGTCGATTGATGGCGTTGAGGATTCCTTCGTCCGCACAGTTTTTGCAAAACGCCGATATTGTGTCCTCGTCACGGCAATCCTTTACCTTGTCCTTGACAAGGAGGAATCTGGCCCAAAAGTGGTGGACCTTCTCCTGAGATTGTTGTTTTATGCTCATGAGAGCCTCTATGTCTGGGTGGGTGGGTGGATTAAATCCGAACCCCGACCTAACTGGTTGTCCGGAGTCCGATGACCTTCCAGACTAGACAGTCCGGGTTCCGGAATATCTTCTGATTGTTTGGAACCGCCGTCCGATGCTATGTTCAGAGGGCTGGTTGCATCCTTTCGCGGGTGAGTATCCGACTCTTCATGAACGGCGACCCGAACATAGTTTGTCTTCAATATAGAAGAAGACTCGCCGTCCTACTCCAGGACTGCCGTGATCTGGTGGGTGACCAGTGGGGTTTCAGTTTCTCCCTGATCGGTTTTAGGCCCGATCTGATCGTAATCTGTGACGATTCCCAAAGCGGCGATGCGATTTAGGAGCTCGTTTAAGGACGAAAACTCAACCGGATCCATCTGCTTGGAGTGCTCGGAGTTGATGTGAAGGGGATTTTCGATGGCCCGAGAGGTCATCGTCGGCTCCGCGGCCGAACGGGCGATCATAGTAAAGTCGCCCAGCCGGAGGGTTTGGCACGAGCCCAAAACTACCCCTGCAGTAATGTTGTCTTTAATGACAAGGCGGGCCATCAAGCCATTCATCGACCGCACAGTGGAACTCTCAATGAAAGCACCAATGTCGGTGTCAAAACCAGCGGATCTCGCGTAGGGGGTCCCGAACTGTGCGTCAGGATCGATGGTAACAGGAGACGGGGGACATGATGTTTACCCAGGTTCGGGCCCTCTCTATGGAGGTAATACCCTACTTCCTGCTTGATTGATCTTGATGAATATTAGTATTACAAGAGTTGATCTACCACGAGATCATAATGGCTAAACCCTAGAAGTCTAGCCTATATGGGTATGGTAATGAGTATATGTGGTGTCCTTTCCGGACTACCCCCTTTGGTTTATATAGACGTCGAGAGGATCTAGGGTTTACATGGACTAGGTTACATAAGAAGGAATCTTTGGTCGCCAAGCTTGCCTTCCACGCCAAGTAGAGTCCAATCCGAACACGGTGCAGTCTTCGGCCTTCATGTCTTCACAGCCCATCAGTCCGGCCCATGGATAACAGGCCGGATGCTCGAGGACCCCTTAGTCCAGGACTCCCTCACCCCCACCCTCGTGGGCCCCTCGTGGCTCCCCTGACTGACTTCTTTCGCCTATATATATCAATATACCCTAAAAACATTGAGGAGCAGAATAGATCGGGAGTTCCGCCGCTAGAAGCCTCCGTAGCCACCGAAAACCAATCTAGACCCGTTCCGGCACCCTGCAGAAGGGGGGGAATCCCTCTCCGGTGGGCATCTCATCATCCCGGCGCTTTCAATGATGAGGAGGGAGTAGTTCACCCTCGGAGCTGAGGGTATGTACCAGTAGCTATGTGTTTGATCTCTCTCTCTCTCTCGTGTTCTTGAGGTGGTACGATCTTGATGTATCGCGAGCTTTGCTATTATAGTTGGATCTTATGATGTTTCTCCCCCTCTACTCTCTTGTGATGAATTGAGTTTTCCCTTTGAAGTTATCTTATCGGATTGAGTCTTTAAGGATTTGAGAACACTTGATGCATGTCTTGCATGTGCTTATCTGTGGTGACAATGGGATATCACATGATCCACTTGATGTATGTTTTGGTGATCAACTTGCGAGTTCCGTGACCTCGTGAACTTATGCATAGGGGTTGGCACACGTTTTCGTCTTGACTCTCTAATAGAAACTTTGGGGCACTCTTTGAAGTTCTTTGTGCTGGTTGAATAGATGAATCTGAGATTGTGTGATGCATATCGTATAATCATACCCACGGATACTTGAGGTGACATTGGAGTATCTAGGTGAGTTTAGGGTTTTGGTTGATTTGTGTCTTAAGGTGTTATTATAGTACGAACTCTATGATAGATCGATCAGAAAGGATAACTTTGAGGTGGTTTCGTACCCTACCATAATCTCTTTGTTTGTTCTCTGCTATTAGTGACTTTGGAGTGACTCTTTGTTGCATGTTGAGGGATAGTTATATGATCCAATTATGTTATTATTGTTGAGAGGACTTGCACTAGTGAAAGTATGAACCCTAGGCCTTGTTTCCTAGCATTGCAATACCGTTTGTGCTCACTTTTATCATTAGTTACCTTGCTGTTTTTATATTTTCAGATTACAAAAACCTATATCTACTATCCATATTGCACTTGTATCACCATCTCTTCGCCGAACTAGTGCACCTATACAATTTACCATTGTATTGGGTGTGTTGGGGACACAAGAGACTCTTTGTTATTTGGTTGCAGGTTTGTTTGAGAGAGACCATCTTCATCCTACGCCTCCCACGGATTGATAAACCTTAGGTCATCCACTTGAGGGAAATTTGCTACTGTCCTACAAACCTCTGCACTTGGAGGACCAACAACATCTACAAGAAGAAGGTTGTGTAGTAGACATTAGTGACGAAGAGCTTGTTGTAAAAGGTTATGCCGATGCTAGCTTCAACACAGATCCGGATGACTCTAAGTCACAAACCAGATACGTATTTACATTGAATGGGGGAGCTGTTAGTTGGTGCAGTTCCGAATATAGCATCGTGGCGGGATCTACGTGTGAAGGGGAGTACATAGCTGCTTCAGAAGCGGCGCATGAAGGAGTCTAGATGAAGATCACTAGGAGACACGACAATAGAAACAAGACCAATAATTTCATCCTTACTAGGAAATTGTTTATCATGGGGTTGTCTACAAAATTTAGAGAAATTAAAATCATGAGACATATCCCCAAAACTTACATTAACAATTTCCATCTCACAGTCTATCTTAGCATTAACAGTGTTTGAGAAAGGTCTACCAAATATAATGGGACAAAAATTATCTTATGGGGAAGCAAGAACAAGAAAATCAGTAGCGTATTTTATTTTCCCACACGAGACTTCAACATTTCTAACAATCCCAATTGGTGATATAGTATCTCTATTGGCAAGCTTAATAGTAACATCAATATCTTCTATATTAGCCGGTGCAATATCATTCATAATTTCTTTATATAAAGTAAAAGGAATTGCACTCACACTAGCACCCACATCACATAAGTCATGATAGCAATTATCTCCTATTTTAACAGAAACAATAGGCGTGCCAACAACAAGTTTATGTTTATCTCTAATATCGGGTTTAGCAATCCTAGCAGCTTCATCACACAAGTAAATAACATGCCCATCAATATTATCAACCAAGAGATCTTTAACCATAGCAATACTAGGTTGAACTTTAATTTGTTCAGTGGTGTAGGTGTTCTAGTATAACTCATATGAACCACAGTTGAAGCTTTAGCATGTTCCTTTATTCTAATCGGAAAAGGTGGTTTCCCAATATAAGCAGTAGGAACGATAGGATCAACATTATAAGTAATAGTTTCTTCTTCAACTTTAATAGGTTCTACTACTTTTACTTCAATGTGAGGATGATATTTAAACCACTAATCCTTAGGGAGATCAACATGAGTAGAAAAAGATTCATAGAAAGAAGCTACTATCTCATAGTCAAGTCCATATTTAGTGCCAAAATAACGAAAAGCATCGGTATCCATAAAAGATTTAACATAATCAAACTTCAGGTTTATACCTGACTCCTTACCTTTTTTGAGTTCACAATCTTCAGAGTTGCGTTTAATTCTTTCCAATAAATCCCATTTGAATTCAATAGTCTTCTTCATAAAAGAACGAGTACAAGAAGTATCGAGCATGGATTGATCATTATGAGAAAGCCGAGCATAAAAGTTCTAAATAATGATTTCTTTTGAGAGCTCATGATTGGGGCATGAATATAACATTGAATTAAGCCTCCCCCAAGCTTGAGCGATACTTTCTCCTTCACGAGGCCAAAAATTATAAATATAATTCCGATCATGATGAACCAGATGCATAGGATAAAACTTCTGATGAAATTCCAATTTCAATCGGTTGTAGTTCCATGATCCAATGTCATCACATAGCCCATACCATGTCAATGCCTTCTCCTTCAAATATAAAGGGAAGACCTTCTTACTGACTTCATCCTCGGGCAAACCTGCAAGCTTAAATAATCCACAAACTTCATCCACATAGATTAGATGCATATCAGGATGTAAGGTTCCATTTCCTGCATAAGGATTAGCTAGCAGTTTCTCTATCATACCCGAAGAAATTTCATAATAAATATTTTCAGTAGGTGCAGTAGGTTGAGGAGCAACTCTTTGCTCTTTTGGTTGAGGTGAAGACACCCGAACAAGCCCCTCAAAGGATTATTTTCCATAGTGACAAGTAACAGTAAATTTCAGCACACTATATAAATGTTTCCTTGCCAAATTACACTTACAAAAGGCGATTCACTCCCCAGCAACGGCGCTAGAAAAGAGTCTTGATGACCCACAAGTATCGGGGAACTATTGTAGTCCTTTCAATAAGTAAGAGTGTCGAACCCAACGAGGATCAGAAGGAAATGAAAAGTAGTTTTCAACAAGGTATTCTCTGCAAGCACTGAAATTATTAGTAACAGATAGTTGTGTATAAGATAATTCGTAATGGGTAACAAGTAACAAAAGTAACTAAGGTGGAGCAAGGCATCAGAATCCTTTTTGTAGCAAAGGACAAGCCTAGGCGAACTTTTATTTAAAGCAAAGCGCTCCCGAGGACACATGGGAATTACTGACGAGCCAGTTTTCATCATGCTCATATGATTCGCGTTCATTACTTTGATAATTTGATATGTGGGTGGACCGGTGCTTGGGTGCTTACCTTCCTTAGACAAACCTCCCACTTATGATTAACCCCTCTCGCAAGCATCCGCAACTACGAAAGAAGAATTAAGATAAACCTAACTATAACATGAAACATATGGATCCAAATCAGCCCCTTACGAAGCAACGCATAAACTAGGGTTTAAGCTTCTATCACTCTAGCAACCCATCATCTACTTATTACTTTCCAATGCCTTCCCCTAGGCCCAAATCATGGTGAAGTTTCATGTAGTCAACGTTCACATAACACCACTAGAGGAGAGACAACATATATCTCATCAAAATATCGAACGAATACCAAATTCACATGATTACTTATAACAAGACTTCTCCCATGTCCTCAGGAACAAACATAACTAATCATAAACCATATTCATGTTCATAATCTAAGGAGTATTAATTATCAGTAAGGATCTGAACATATGATCTTCCACCAAATAAAACAACTAGCATCAACTACAAGGAGTAATCAACACTACTAGCAACCCACGGGCACCAATCTGAGCTTTTGAGACAAAGATCGGATATAAGAGATGACCTAGGGTTTGCGAGGAGATGGTGATGGTGAAGATGTTGATGGATATAGACCCCCTCTCAATGAGAGGATCATTGGTGATTACGATGGCTTCGATTTCCCCCTCCGGGAGGGAAGTTTCCCCAGCAGAACAGCTTCGCCGGAGCCTTAGATTGGTTCTGCCCAAGTTTCGCCTCGAGACGGTGGCACTTCGTTCCGAAAGCTTCCTCCTCATTTTTTCAGGTCAAAACACACCATCTAGCAGAAGATGGGCATCAAGGGCCTGCCAGGTGGCCCACAAGGCAGGGGCGCGCCCCCACCCTTGTGGATGGCTGGTGGCCCCCCTCTGGCGCTTTCTTCGCCCAATACTTTTTATATATTCCAAAATAATTCTCCGTGAAGTTTGAGGACTTTTGGAGTTGTGCGGAATAGGTCTCCAATATTTGCTCCTTTTCTAGTCCATAATTCCAGCTACCAGTGATACGTCCCTGTCGTATCTATAATTTTTTATTGTTTCATGTCAATATTATACAACTTTCACATATTTTTGGCAACTTTTTATATGATTTATTGGACTGACCTATTGATCCGTTGTCCAGTGTCGGTTCCTATTTGTTGCATGTTTCTTGTTTCACAGAAAATCCATATCAAATGAAGTCCAAACGCGATAAAAATTTACGAAGAACTATTTTGGAATATATGTGATTTTTGGGAGGTGGAATCAACGCAAACGGGATCCCACAGCCCCTAGGATACACCAGGGCGTGCCAGGAGGTGCCAGGCTCGCCCAGGTGTCTTATGCCCTCCTCGTATGACGGTTGGGCCCCTTCTTCTGGCGCAAGAAAGATAATTTATGGAAAAAATCGTGTAAAATTTCAGCGCAATCGGAGTTACGAATCTCCAGAAATTTAAGAAACGGTGAAGGGCCAGATCTAGGGGAGCGTGAAACAGAAGAGAACAGAGAGGGAGATCCAATCTAGCAGGGGCTCCCTCCACCACCATGGAGGCCATTGGCCAGAGGGGGAACTCTCCTCCCATCTAGGGGGAGGCCAAGGAAGAAGAAGTAGGGGGGCTCTCTCCCCCTCTCTCCCGGTGGCGTCGGAGTGCCGCCGGGGCTAGGATCATGACGGCGAGCTACATCAACAATCTTGCTACCGTCATCACCAACTCTCTCCCCCTCTATGCAGCGGTATAATACCCCTTCTACCCGCTGTAATCTCTACTTAAACATGGTGCTCAACTCCATATATTATTTCCCAATGATCTATGGTTATCCTATGATGTTTGAGTAGATCTGTTTTGTCCTGTGGGCAACGTTCAAGAATTTGTTAACTGGTAGTTGCTCGGTTAGTTTAGGAGTAGCGATTAATCGGTGAATCGGCCTATTGACTAGATTAATCGGTTGACCATTAATCGGTAGATTGAATAGAAACTTGCCAACATATATCTAGATTTTTAATGTATTTTACCATACTCTCATGCTCCCAGCAATGTAGTATACCAATATATGCTGCCATACACATATGAAAATCATAAAGAGGAGGTAAAATTATTAATCCTATCTATTAAGGAGCGGCATGGGGCCGGAAGGGGTTATGGGCTAGGAGGGATTAATCAGCATGACAATTGATTAGTCGGTCTAACTGGCCAATTAATCGGCCTGACAAGTTAACGTGATGAATAGGTGTTATTCGATTCGGCCATGCTATGAGTAGCGATTAACTAGCCCATTAACTGATTAATCGGGTGAATTCTTGAATAGTGCTTGTGGGTTAATCGTGATCTTGGTTGGTATGATTGTATATTTTATTTATGGTGTTGTCCTACGGTACCCTTCGTCTCGCGCAAACATGAGGGGTCCCCACTGTAGGGTGTTGCAATATGTTCATGATTTTCTTATGGTGGGTTGCAAGAGTGACATAAGCTTAAACTCAAGTAGGTGGATTGTTGCGTACGGGATAAAGAGGAATTGGTAATTAATGCTATGGTTGGGTCTCACGACCTTAATGATCTTTAGTAGTTGCGGATTCTTGCTGGGGGTCCAATCATAAGTGCATATGATCCAAGTAGAGAAAGTATGTTAGCTCATGCCTCTCCCTCATATGAAATTGCAAGAATGATTACTAGTACTTGGTATCGATTTCCTAGGGACAAATGACTTTCTTGTTGACAAAAGCTATCCACTTTTATTACCTTGCAATTTATTCGTAGTTTTATTCTCGCAAAATAGTTTCATACTTGTTTTAGGTAAAGCAAACGTCAAGTGTGCGTAGAGTTGTATTGATGGTCGATAGAACTTGAGGGAATATTTGTTCTACCTTTAGCTCCTCATTGGGTTCGACACTCTTATCTATCGAAGAAGGCTACAAACGATCCCCTATACTTGTGGGTTATCAAGACCTTTTTCTGGCGCCGTTGCGTGGGAGCAATAGCGTGGGGTGAATATTCTCATGTGTCCTTGTTTGCTTTATCACTAAGTAGTTTTTATTTTGTGTTCTAAGTTGTTCTCCATCTTTAGTTATGGATATGGAAGACGGAACACCAAAAAAATTAGTGCTACTTGCTACTCATGGAGATGGGGAACCTCCTAAAACCCTCGATGCTCGGTATGTGAAAAATATTAAACACTACTTTGATAATCCTGAGAAAACCCCATTCGACTTGATAATGGGAGTAACGTTGGATCAACGTGAATACTTTAGGGATTATCGCTTGACTCAAAAAGGAAAACTTTTATGGGATCAAATTGAAATGTTGCAATGGTATGCTTGGAATTTATGCTCGAGATATGATTATACTTGTTTCTCTACGATGAAGGCTCCACACCTTCCCTTTTCATGCAAATTTAATGATAATGAAACCTTGGCTTCTTATGCTAACGGTATATATGATTACTATGATGTGGAATGAATAGAAGAATCTGTTGCTTTTAAGGGTGCTTATGAAATTGAATCTTTGTTTTAAAGTATGAAACTTTTGATGATGATGTTTATAGACCAAATTTTTTGCCATCCTTAAATATTGCTATGATAATTATAAATATAATTCCGACATTGTAGAGACCCGACCTCAAATGGTCAAGTCTCTGTGCTTCAGTGTCATCCCTGGATCGGTAATGCTGACACACACAGTACTTAAAGGATTTATAACAGAGTGGCAATCACACACTTATTACATCGAATGTCTCAAGAGAGAGAACTTATTACAATAAATATGGCTTAAGGCCATCTAATATGATAACAGCGGAAGGCTTGGAAGATAAAGTGAGTCCATCAACTCCAACGGCATAGCTGAGTGCATGACAAACGACCTATCGCGCCTTACACCTCATCTGAAAAGTCTGCAACATGATACGTTGCAGCCCGAAAACAGGCCAGCGCATGGAATATGCTGGCAAAGTAACACAGGAGTGTAATGAACAGATAAATGCTATCACTACATGCATATATGGCTGGTGGAGGCTGTATGGTTAATATGTTCCGTGAAAAGACAATTTTTCCCTACAACAAAGGAATATATTTGATTTAACTATCATGGTAGTTGAACAATATTGAGAAGGTTCCTCCAACTCAATTCCAATTAAAGTAATTATCAACCCAAAAAATTAATTTAGAGTGATGAGATCCCTACGATAATCCAAGAGCCAGATACTCAAGATGTCCATAACCGGGGACACAGCTAACCATGATTAGTTTATACACTCTGTAGAGGTTTGCGCACTTTTTCCCACAAGACTCGATCTCCTCCATTGCATTTCTTGCACTACAGGGTGTTCGAGAAACGGATGACCGAGACAAAATCTTTCAGAAGCATTTGCTCTCTACTCCGGGCAGACCGGTACACCTACAATCCCCTACATCTGCTAGTCCACCTCTTCAAGAACTCACACAATGTACTCAACTATGCCAGAGCCCATAATGGCTTGTGGCTGCACACGGAAGTTTCTAGCATGAATAGTCTTATGGTCCCTTTGAGCCTGGGTGGCGGACCGTAGGATGATCACACGGGTACTCCGGGATATCCTAGGACAACACTGGCTTCTCCAGGTGCCCACAAGCAATCCACCCAGATGTGTATTAAAGTTGCCACCTTAAGTTAACCATTAATTAAACACTCACATCTGTCATGGATCTCTCAAACCAAACCACGTCTACGAGCATAGCATGGCAATATAAGCATAACGTAGAAGTAACTCCCAGGGGTTTGATAATAAACAGGGTAATAGGATCTACCTCATCAACTACTTCCCAATACCCACATGTTAAGAGATCCTACTCATGCAATGTGTGAAGATTGAAACTAATGCATAAAAACTAGGTGATAAAGGGATATGATCAAAGTGTTACTTGCCTTGCTGACGATCTGCAAATCCTAAAGACTCGTAGTAGCACGCTTCGCACTCCAGGTGTTCTATCGCAAAAAAACAATAGCATATAAGCAATCAAGCAAGGATGCACGGGTAAATATCAAATAAGAAGATCTAACTAGAAAGTTCAACTGAAGAGTTCCGGTTTGCAAAAAGAATCAAATCAAACGGAGCAACGAAACTCAAACTTTGAAAGAAACAAGATCCGATTACTATTCTGGACTAAAGTCAAATTTTACAGTACCAAAATCTTGTTCAAGTTGGTTAAAGAGAAAGAGGGCTTCGAGACGAAGATCCAGGCGCTTGAAGCGCCTGATTCCGATAAATGAGCGAAAAGATAAACTAAAACGAAGATCGGGGCTAACGAACGAACGTTCGCTGTCTGCGGTTAGCGGGAGAAAACCGTTCATTAAAACGAATGTACGAACGGGCGTTCGCTAAATAACTAAACCAGAAAAAAAAAACGATCTAAAAAAGAAAAAACGCAACTAGGGTTTTTGAAAAAAACTGGGGTTTTACCTAAAAACCAAAAAAACCGAATCAGCGAGATTCGTCGGTGGCGGCTCGGATTCTGGCGAGGCGAGGCACTCCGGCGGGGCGGCGGCTCGGCGAAGCGAGCAATGGCGCGACGCGGGCGGCGGAGCAGCGGGCGGCACGGCGTGGAGCGGGCTGCAGCTGCTGCTGCTTGCGGCGACGGCGGCGGCTGGTGGTGGTGGTGGAGGAGGAGGCTGGGCGAGCGGCATATAAAGGGGTCGAGGGGCGTGGCTTGGGGCAGGGGGCGACGAGGCGAAGGCGGCGTCGGACTCCTCAGACGAGTCCGTCTCCGGTACGGGACGGGAAAGCAGCGCGGCTGGCGGCTGGGCCTCAGCCCAGTGCGGTCCGGCGGAAGTTTTGTTTTTAAAAAAACCGACACACAGAAAAACGAAGAAAACAAATACTAAACGGACTCCAAAAATCCTGAAATAAATTTTCCCCGTCCTCTAAAAATACGCCGGACAAGGTGAACATTTATTTGGGCCTCTAATGCAATTTTTGAAAAACGCATATTTTTCCTAATTCATATAAAATAGTGATAAAACCCCAAATAAAAATACAAAATGATTTTAATATTTTTCCTCCAACATTTCATTTATTTTGGAGAAGTCATATTATCTCCTCTCATATAATTATAATATGAAATATTTTTGGGGAGAAAAATAATTAAAACCCAAAGTGATCCTTATTTCAATATTTGATAAAACTCAGATATGAGAGCGAGGGAAAATCCCCAACTCTCTCCGAGGGTCCTTGAGTTGCTTAGGATATCGAGGATCACAAAACGAAATCCAATAAAATATAATATGCATGAATGACCTATGTATAACATTCCAAATTGAAAATTTGGGATGTTACAAACCTACCCCCCCTTAAGATGAATCTCGCCCTCGAGATTCGGGTTGGCTAGAAAATAGGTGTGGGTGGTCCTTGCGTAGATCATCATCTCTTTCACAGGTGGCTTCGTCCTCGGTATGGTGGCTCCACTGAACTTTGCAAAACTTGATAACCTTGATGCGGGTAACTCGACTGGCAAACTCGAGAATCTTGATTGGTTTCTCCTCATACGTCAAATCACTGTCCAACTGAATTGCTTCCAGGGGCACTGTATCTCTCAGAGGAATATCGGCCATCTCTGCATGGCACTTCTTCAACTAGGAAACGTGAAACACATCATGAACTCCTGACAGTCCTTCAGGTAACTCCAACTTGTAGGCAACCTCTCCCATACGCTCCAGAACATGGTATGGTCCTACAAATCTCGGAGCTAACTTTCCCTTAACTCCAAAATGCTTAACTCCTCGCAGAGGTGACACTCGCATATATGCTCTGCCTTCTATTTCATAGACTACCTCCTTGCGTTTTGAGTCTGCATAACTCTTCTATCTAGACTGAGCTACTTTCAGTCTATCTCGAATCAGCTTAACCTTCTCCTCGGACTCCTTAATCAAATCCGGTCCAAACAACTGGCGGTCTCCAACTTCATCCCACATCAACGGTGTTCGGCATCTTCTTCCGTACATGGCTTCAAACGGTGCCATCTTCAAACTGGCCTGGTAGTTGTTATTGTACGAGAACTCCACGTAGGGTAAATTATCATCCCAACTAGACCCGTAGTCTAGTGCACATGCTCTCAACATGTCCTCCAGAATCTAATTGACTCTCTCAGTCTGTCCATCTGTCTGCGGGTGAAAAGTTGTACTGAACTCCAGCCTGGTTCGCAAAGTCTGGTGCAGTTGTGCCAAAACTTTGAAATAAACTGTGTTCCTCTCTCAGATAAGATGGTCCTCGGAACTCCATGCAGACATACGATCCTGGTCATATATATCTTGGCCAACTTTGCACTTGTATATGTGGTTTTCACTGGGATAAAGTGAGCTACTTTGGTCAAGCGGTCTGAAAGTGCGTTATATCGACTAGAGGGGAGTGAATAGGCAATTTTTATGAAATTCTTCACTGAGGAATTTGCCGGTGAGGAAATTCCTTAGCGAAGAAATACTAGCAGCGGAATAAGTACTCAAAAGTAAACATAACAGAATACAAGCATAGTTATCATGATGAAATGAAGACAGGCACAGAGTACAGGAAGCGTAAGCACAGGATAACACAGGATGAAGACAAACAGACTGAAGAAATTGAACTGAGGAAATTGAGAAAGTCTTCAGTCAAAGTCTTCAAACACAGATATGAACAAGCACACAACACAGTTTTGAGGAAATGAAAGAGTTGAGGAAATAGAACTAGTAAGCTTGGTGAAGTCAATGATTTGGTAGACCAGTTCCAACTGTTGTCTCAATTGTACGTCTGGTTGGAGCGGCTGAGTATTTAAATTCGAGGACACACAGTCCCGGACACCCAGTCCTGAACACGCAGCTCAGGACACCAAGTCCTCACCGTATTCTCCTTGAACTAAGGTCACACAGACCTCGTCCAATCACTCGTGGTAAGTCTTCAGGTGACTTCCGAATCTTCACAAACTTGGTCACTCGACGATCCACAATTCCTCTTGGATGCTCTAGACCATGACGCCTAACCGTCTGGAAGAAGCACAGTCTTCAAAGGTAACAAGCATCGGATCCACGCAGGATCAATCTCTTCAGTGATGCTCAATCACTTGGGGTTTGTAGGTGTTTGGGTTTGGGTTTTTCCTCACTTGATGATTTTCTCTCAAAGTCCTCAAAGGATGGGTTGCTCTCAAATGACAAGTGTCAGTTTCTCTCGGAGGATCCAACCAGCTAGTGGTTGTAGGGGGCGGCTATTTATAGCCTAGGGAGCAGCCCGACATGATAAGACATAAATGCCCTTCAATGATATGACCGTTAGGTGGATAGATATTTTGGGACAGCTGGCGCATAGCACACCAACGGTCGGAATTTTGAGTAGAAAAATCCTCGGGGCTATCATGTTCCTCACTATGTAGGAAATCCGCACTAGCGAATTCCTAACTCCTCAGTCAGAACAAATTCCTCAGAGACCAGAAGAACTTCGTCTCTGTCACTGAAGAATATGACTGGACTGTATGAGATTTCCAAAGGCTTCACTCGAAGGGATTGGTAGGTGTAGGATTTTGAGTTGAGCATCACATGGAAATTTTTCCTTAGTATTTCCTCGACCCCCTTTAACAGTACGGTGTTTCCTATGACTCAAGAAAGAGAAAATGAAACTACGAAAATAAAAGTCTTCACGCTTCATGTTCCTTTAATGAATACCAAGTCTTCAAGGTCACACCAATTTCTTCACTTTCAAAGTCTTCAAAAATCCAAAGTCTTCAGTCGAAGAACTTCATTTTAGGGGTCGACTTTCTCTATAAATATCAAACTCCTCATAGACTTATAGACCTGTGTACACTCACAAACGCATTAGTCCCTTAACCTATAAGTCTTCAATACACCAAAATCACTAAGGGGCACTAGATGCACTTACAATCTCCCCCTTTTTGGTGATTGATGACAATATGGGTTAAGTTTTCAACGAGGATAAACATATGAAGTGTAAATACTGATATTGAGGAATTTGATTGCAAGATATAGAAGAACTCCCCCTGAAGATGTGCATAGTGAGGAATTTGCTTTTGAAGCAGTGCACACTTGAAGAGTTGAATCATGGAGATCTCCCCCTATATCTTGTAAATCATACACGCATTTGACATATAACAGTGAAGAAATTGAAATGCATGATGAAATATGGTGACTGATGTAATTCAGCATGCATGCATTTTTTTGACAGAAAAACTGTAAGGGAACCCCCTACAGTATAATTGGTGCAACAAATCCAAATTGCAAGTACCATGCCTTGAACCTGGGTGGGTGGGAAGGCATCAACCCCTTCCCACCACTAGGTTATGCCTTAGTCTGCAGCATGCATGCATTAGCATATATGAGGAATAAGCATGCAGAAAAACATATCAGAAGTATCAGAGCACCATCGGGTTTAAGTTTACAACTCGATCCAATAAAGTCTCAGAAGAACGTGAGTTGTAACTTGAAAAAAAAAACGCCCATATAGAAAGACCCGCTTGAAGACTAACTCAAAATTCTCCCCCTTTGTCATCAAATGACCGAAAGGATCGAATATGAGGACTAACGCCCCTGAAGAATATCAAGTTGATGAAGGAGCACCAGCGTTGCTGGGGTCGTTTGTCATAGTAGGGCCTGTCGCAGTGTCGTAAGTCTTCATTCCCATCAGTGTCGCGTGATGATGAATATGAGCTAGCCACCAAGGAAGGAACCTTGACCTTCTTGAATTTCTTTGGTGGAGGTACAGACCAGTCAAAATCTTCCTTGAGACCCATTTTCTTCAGATCGTCTTCACCATACAGATGTGACAGAATGGCCCAGGTGCGACCGAAGACTTCATGGAGTCATTTTCATGGTCTAGCAAATATTGTTCTAAAGGATCACTAGGAGGCACGGCAATAGAAGCAAGACCAATAATTTCATCTTTACTAGGAAATTCTTTATCATGGGCTTGTCTATGAAATTTAGCAAAATTAAATTCATGAGACATATCCCCTAAACCAACAGAAACAATATCCTTATTGCAATCTATCTTAGCATTAACAGTATTCAAGAAGGGTCTACCAAATATAATGGGACAAAAGTTATCTTGTGGGGAACCAAGAACAAGAAAATCAGCAGGATATTTAACTTTCCCACGCAAGACTTCAACATCTCTAACAATCCCAACCGGTGAAATAGTATGTCTATTGGCAAGCTTAATTGTAACATCAATTTCTTCTAACTTAGCAGGTGCAATATCATGCATAATTTCTTTATATAAGGAATGAGGTAATGCACTTGCACTAGCACCCATATCACATAAGCCATGATAACAATTATCTCCTATTTTAACAGAAATAACGGGCATACCTACAACAGGTCTATGTTTATTTTTAGTATCGGATCACAGAAGTAAATAACATGCCCATCAATATTACCGGCCAAGAGATCTTTAACCATAGCAACACTAAGTTCAACTTTAATTTGCTCAGAGGGAGTAGGTGTTCTAGTATTACTCTTACGAACCACAGTTGAAGCTTTAGCATGATCCTTTATTCTAACAGGGAAAGGTGGTTTCTGAGTATAAGCAGTGGGAACAATGCTACCTCTTGAGCACTGCGTTGGTTTTCCCTTGAAGAGGAAAGGGTGATTCAGTAAAGTAGCATAAGTATTTCCCTCAGTTTTTGAGAACCAAGGTATCAATCCAGTAGGAGATCACGCTCGAGTCCCACACACCTACACAAACAAATAAGAACCTCGCAACCAATGCGATAAAGGGGTTGTCAATCCCTTCACAGTCACTTACGAGAGTGAGATCTGATAGATATGATAAGATAATATTTTTGGTATTTTTATGATAAAGAGAAAAAAATGCAAAGTAAAATAAACGGCAATAGAAATAGCAAAGTGTTTGGAAGATTAATATGATGGAAGATAGGCCTGGGGGCCGTAGGTTTCACTAGTAGCTTCTCTCGAGAGCATAAGTATTACGGTGGGTAGTTATGAGAATATCTAGGTATGATCATGTATATAGGCATCACGTCCGTGACAAGTAGACCGAAATGATTCTGCATCTACTACTATTACTCCACACATCGACCGCTATCCAGCATGCATCTAGAGTATTAAGTTCATAAGAACAGAGTAATGCTTTAAGTAAGATGACATGATGTAGAGGGATAAACTCATGCAATATGATATAAACCCCATCTTTTTATCCTCGATGGCAACAATACAATACAATACAATACATGCCTTGCTGCCCCTGCTGTCACTGGGAAAGGACACCGCAAGATTGAACCCAAAGCTAAGCACTTCTCCCATTGCAAGAAAGATCAATCTAGTAGGCCAAACCAAACTGATAATTCGAAGAGACTTGCAAAGATAAACCAATCATACATAAAAGAATACAGAGGAGATTCAAATATTGTTCATAGATAAACTTGATCATAAACCCACAATTCATCGGATCTCGACAAACACACCGCAAAAGAAGATTACATCGAATAGATCTCCAAGAAGATCGAGGAGAACTTTGTATTGAGATCCAAAGAGAGAGAAGAAGCCATCTAGCTAATAAATATGGACCCGAAGGTCTGAAGTAAACTACTCACACATCACCGGAGAGGCCATGGAGTTGATGTAGAGGCCCTCCGTGATCAATGCCCCCTCCGGCGGAGCTCCGAAAAAAGCCCCAAGATGGGATCTCTCGGGTACAGAAGGTTGCGGCGGTGGAATTAGGTTTTCGTGGTGCTCCTGGATGTTTGGGGGTACGTGGATATATATAGGAGGAAGAAGTAGGTCGGTGGAGCAACGAGGGGCCCACGAGGGTGGAGGGCGCGCCCCCCTGCCTCATGGCCTCCTAGATTGTTTCTTGACGCCCACTCCAAGTCTCCTAGATCACGTTCGTTGAGAAAATCACGTTCCCGAAGGTTTCATTCCATTTGGACTCCGTTTGATATTCCTTTCCGGCGAAACTCTAAAACAGGCAAAAAAACAGCAATTTGGGCTGGGCCTTCGGTTAGTAGGTTAGTCCCAAAAAATGATATAAAAGTGTAAAATAAAGCCCATTAACATCCAAAAGAGATAATATAATAGCATGGAGCAATCAAAAATTATAGATACGTTGGAGACGTATCAAACAACAGGATCATTATAAGTGATAGTCTTTTCTTCAACTTTAATAGGTTCAACTACTTTTACTTCAATGGGAGGATTATATTTAAACCACTTCTCCTTAGGGAGATCAACATGAGTAGCAAAGGATTCATAGAAAGAAGCTACTATCTCAGAGTCAAGTCCATATTTAGTGCTAAATTCACGGAAAACATCGGTATCCATAAAAGATTTAACACAATCAAACTTAGGTGTTATACCTGACTCCTTACCTTCGTCGAGGTCCCAATCTTCAGAGTTGCGTTTAATTCTTTCCAATAAATCCCATTTGAATTCAATAGTCTTCATCATAAAAGAACCAGTACAATAAGTATCGAGCATGGAGCGATTATCGAGAGAAAGCCGAGCATAAAAATTTTGAATAATAATTTCTCTTGAGAGCTCATGATTGGAGCATGAATATAACACTAACTTAAGCCTCCCCCAAGCTTGAGCGATGCTTTCTCCTTCGCGAGGCCAATAATTGTATATATAATTACGATCGCGATGAACAAGATGCATAGGATAAAACTTCTGATGAAATTCCAATTTCAATCGGTTGTAGTTCCATGATCCCATATCATCACATAGCCTAAACCATGTCAATGCCTTTCCCTTCAAAGATAAAGGGAAGACCTTCTTCTTAATAACATCATCGAGCATACCTGCAAGCTTAAATATTCCACAAACTTCATCCACATAGATTAGGTGCAAATCGGGATGTAATGTTCCATCACTTGTGAAAGGATTAGCTAGCAGTTTCTCTATCATACCCGAAGGAATTTCAAAGTAAACATTTTCAGTAGGTTCAGTAGGTTGAGGAGAAACTCTTTGCTCTATTGGTCGGGGTGAAGATACCTGGAACAAGCCCCTCAAAGGATTATGTTCCATAGTAACAAGTGACAGTAAATTTTAGCATACTATATAAATTTTTCCTTACCAAATTCCACCTACAAAAGGCGCTTCACTCCCTGGCAACAGCGTCATAAAAGAGTCTTGATGACCCACAAGTTTAGGGGATCTATCGTAGCCTTTTCGATAAGTAAGAGTATCGAACCCAACGAGGAGCAGATGGAAATGATAAGCGGTTTTCAGCAAGGTATTCTCTGCAGGCACTGAAATTATAGGTAACAGATAGTTTTGTGGTAAGGTAATTTGTAACGAGTAACAAGTAATAAAATTAAATGAGGTGCAGCAAGATGGCCCAATCCTTTTTGTAGCAAAGGACAAGCCTCGACAAACTCTTATATAAAGGAAAGCGCTCCCGAGGACACATGGGAATTATTGTCAAGCTAGTTTTCATCACGTTCATATGATTCGCGTTCAGTACTTTGATAATTTGATATGTGGGTGGACCGGTGCTTGGGTAATGCCCTTCCTTGGACAAGCATCCCACTTATTATTAACCCCTATTGCAAGAATCCTCAACTACAACATAAATATTAAGGTAAACCTAACCATAGCATGAAACATATGGATCCAAATCAGCCCCTTACGAAGCAACGCATAAACTAGGGTTTAAGCTTCTTTCACTCTAGCAACCCATCATCTACTTATTACTTCCCAATGCCTTCCTCTAGGCCCAAACAATGGTGAAGTGTCATGTAGTCGACATTCACATGACACCACTATAGGAAAGACAACATACATCTCATCAAAATATCGAACGAATACCAAATTCACATGACTACTTATAGCAAGACTTCTCCCATGTCCTCAGGAACAAACGTAACTACTCACAAATCATATTAATGTTCATAATCAAAGGGGTATTAATATGCATAAAGGATCTGAACATACGATCTTCCACCGAATAAACCAACTAGCATCAACTACAAGGAGAAATCAACACTACTAGCAACCCACAGGTACCAATCTGAGATTTTTGGGACAAAGATTGGATACAAGAGATGAACTAGGGTTTGAGATGAGATGGTGCTAGTGAAGATGTTGATGGAGATTGACCCCCTCCCGATGAGAGGATCGATGGTGATGATTTCCCCCTCCCGGAGGGAAGTTTCCCTGGCAGAACAGCTCCGCCGGAGCCCTAGATTGGTTCCGCCAAGGTTCCACCTCGTGGCGGCGGAGTTTCTTCCCGAAAGCTTGCTTATGATTTTTTTTTCCTGGACGAAAGACTCCATATAGCCAAAGATGGGCATCATAGGGCTGCCAGGGAGCCCACGAGGCAGGGGCCACGCCCAGGGGGTAGGGCACGCCCCCACCCTCGTGGACGGTGGGTGGCCCCCCTCTGGTACTTCTTTTGCCCAATATTTTTTATATATTCTGAAACATGCTCCCGTGAAGTTTCAGGACTTTTGGAGATGTGCAGAATAGGTCTCTAATATTTGCTCCTTTTCTAGCCAGAATTCCAGCTGCCGGCATTCCCCCTCTTCATGTAAACCTTGTAAAATAAGAGAGAATAGGCATAAATATTGTGACATAATGTGTAATAACAGCCCATAATGCAATAAATATCAATATAAAAGCATGATGCAAAATGGACAGATCAGAGGGCCACTAGAACTGCCGTAGCTCACGGGTAAAGGGTGGGCAACCCACCTCGTAGGGCAGGCCGCCAGAGCCTCCCGGTGTTGGGCGGTCCATAATGGGCCCCGCCCGCCAATCTGATTGGTGGCGTGCATCACGCCGGCGCTCGATGGTGGTTCGAGCGTATTCACGGGCTCGCTCTCGGAGAACTTGGCGTTGATCGCGGTGGGTCCGTGGGTCGGACAAGGCTATGGATATGTTATCACAAGCGTCATCACGACGGACCGGCAACCGCGGCGATGGACGTGGGGGAGGAGAGTGCATCGTGTCCGCAGCACCTCTGATCCTTCCTCCACTGGTACGTGGTGGCTCGACGGAGCGCCAGCCTGAGGGCCCCGCTGGTTGCGGTTCATCTTTGTTGGCAATGCCAACGAGGCTCCAGATGGTGGCTCTCCAATCGTCGAGCTTTTCTGCAGCAGGAGGAAAGTCAAGGAGCAACTGTGCGCGCCAAAGCTTCTACTACTGTGGGTGGCGGCGAAAGTTGCATGGACCGTGACACACTCTGACTCCTAACCACGTTAGAAGGAGCTCTATCACGGCCTGGCGGCCGTGCGCCGTTTTCGCCAGCGTCTCGGCGTGCATGCTGGCCTTCTACGTCCCGCGAATGATGCACGGGACTTGTCGGGGATATACCCCGTGGAATGACCTCAGCCGGAAGTATGACCTGGCCGGACTTGGCGACTCACTGGTGACCCGCCCTGACTTGGCGACTCACGAAGTGACCCGTCCGGATCTCTCCACTCACTGATGACTCGGCTGGGCCTGGTGACTCATTGGTAACCCGGCAGGTGGGTCAGAGGAACGACAAGACCCAAAGGCCCAACCGGCGGTTCATGGAAGACTGGCTTACGTTATGGTATGCCGGCTTAAGAGGAAAGCATAAGGAATATTCCCTTACAAAGGAAGCAAGACTAGGACTCCACTTGTAATAGAGTAATCCTAATCCTAATAGGACTAGTCATGTAAGCCGCCCCTTCAACATATATAAGGAGGGGCAGGGCATCCCAAGAGGGACAGGTTCCATAGGTTTTGACAAGTTAGGTTTAGACAGACAACTCAATAGCTCTCGAGATAGAGCACCCTTGTAAGGGTGATCATCATCATCAATATCAATGAAGCACGATGTAGGCTTTTACGTCCCAAGTGAGGGGCCGAACCTGGGTAAACCTCGCGTCTCTCGTCCCACTCAACCCCTCTCAAACTACCACATAGATGCGTTGGCCTCGCGACTAAGTCCTGACACTAAGGGCATCTGCTGTGATAATTCCACGACAGTTAGCACCCACCGTTGGGGCTAGCGCATAATGGTGTTGAGTTCTTGAAGAGATTTTTTCCAATGGAGTGAGAAACTCGCGATTGTTCGGACGAAGAGCCGGCATAAAGAGGATCTACATCATCAACAAGCAGTCGCAACAAGCACATGCGTGACTAAGACCAAGAGAAATTAGGGTTACAGGCGCAGCCAGCATGAGTATTTTGGAGATTTGACCGATAGTTTTCTGTCGCAGAGACCGACATGAATTTGGAGTTATGTTGATTCGTTACTGTTGCACATGACCAAAGGCATATTAAGTCCCGAGGAGTTATCGCCGTACTTTTTGCTGATTCATGGAAGTTGCAGCTGGTGCACGCGCCTCTGCGTCAAATCCATTTGAGAGGAAAAAAGTAATCTTTCAGGGCCAGTACATCGCCACGTACATGCACAAGCTCCCGGGAGAACTTATTTTTGGACTAAGCCCTATTTTTCCTTACTAAAGCAAATCTGTGTACAAGGAGGTGCTTCGTCAGTCAAAATTAGTGAACAAAATCAACTACCACTGTTCACATCACGGCAAGCCGGCCACAACTGACATGAAGACAAATTACTGAACAAGAAACATGGTGTTTTTAGGTACTTTCTGCTTGTTGCATGTTCGATCGGGGGTCGAGAAAACTGGCAATAATGTGACAGGGTTGAAGCATGGAAGGTTCGCGCATTAAGAATACGCGAGGATGAGGCCTCCTTTGGTTTAGAGGAATTTCATAGGAATTCTAGAGGATAGGATTTTTATAGGATTTTTTCCTTTATAGCCCTTTGGTTCATAGGAATGGATTCCTATTTCTACATAGGATTGGTTCCTATCCTCCACATTTCATAGGAAAATAAAAAAGAGCCTAGACTCAATGGAAAAATTCCTTTGGTGTCAACCAAATGACATCTTGTTTCCTATTCCTACTCATAGGATTTGAGATACATGTCATCTCATTTCCTACAAGATTCATATTCCTATTATAATCCTATCCTATGAACCAAAAGAAGCCTGAATAGTAGGATATGGAGTTGAAAAAAAAATGGGGACCAAGACGCACAAGCAAAGCTGACTGTGACCCGGACCCCACTGTCTGCATCTGCGACCCTTCCATCGGACCGGCTCGCTGCTACCGTCGAGTCGTGCCCCACCTGCGAACCGCCGTCAGCCGCCTTCAAGTCGCTTTCGGGTCGTTTTTCCCTGGCGAATCCGTCTTCACCACAGCGGCCAACACCCGGCCATACCTCTGCTCTAAGCCACCATACCTTTGCTCTGAGTCACGGAGTGGCCCCGCCTGCGGCCACGGCCACCTCTGCTTCACTCTGACCGTTGTCCCGTATCTCCATGGCAGTTGCTCTCCAAAGACTTACTACTAGTGCTAATTAAGAAGCACAATGGCGTAATCTTCAAGAAGGACCATCATCCATCATGTGAAATACAAGACTAGTCAAAGTGATGAATCAATTACTCCATTACTGGTGATACTTTGTTACTAGTACTATTTATCTGTCCGGCTTAAGATGGACATAGGAAGGCCACGCTGAGATCATGGTGCAAAAATACGCGTCCGGGAATTTCAAAGATAGGACGAAGTTAAAAATGTGTTGCGTGGAGCCTGAGCCGCCCACCTCCGCGGTCTCCCCTCGCTTCTGAGCCGCCGGGGCTATTTTGATTCACCGGTCTGCCTGAGCTGTTTCTGTCGCGTTGAGCGGATCATCCATCATCCGAGCAAACCAGGTGATATCCATCCAAGTTTATTTTATTAACACATATTGTTTTCATCAAAGAACAATTACTTGGTCTATGATAATTTTTCGCAGGACCATTATTCCTTACAAAAAGGTGTCGTAAAAGGGGCAAATATTATTTTTGCACTAGCGTTCATCCTGCGCAAATTGCCAGCCCCGCTACATCAACACACACGACTGACTCATTGTCCGTGCCCATGGCCGACTTGCCTGTGTCCGTGCCGTTTCCAACACCGCGGACGACTCTCTCGTCCGCACCGGCTTACAACGTCGTTACCGATTCTCCCACCCACACCAGTTTACAACAACGTGGCCGACTCATCTGTCTGTGCCGCCTCTGAAGCCGTGGTTGTCTTTGTCGTCCGTTTCTCGTGGCCTGGTCTACATCAACACACCGGGCTGCACCTGTATGCATGAGTTGCTTATTGAGTATAAAGCCAGTCATTGCTTGGGCAGCCCGATGTTCTTCCAACAACTCTGGAGCAAATTATCATGTATTGTCAGCTGCCGTCTGCACTGGATGGCTCAATGGACAGGAGCACAAGTCACTGCCACTATAGTTTGGTTAACTTCAGAACAGCCAGTTGGGATAAACCGATGGCCGGATTACTGACACAAATCATACGGAGTCACTTATAACCTGCCACGATCGACCTCAAGTTTTCGTGGATTCACATTGCGTTATCAGCGCCAAGGATATACAATGAGTGTTGCGAAGATCATTAACTTGCCACCTTGCTTCCAGCTTCAACATATGACAGTGGTTCGCTGTTCAGTTATATGTCGGTTTATATCAGGGCCAAGTATGAAGAATCTCAAGCCAACTCCTCGAGTCATCTTGAGACTCGGGGGCTATGATGACATGACTCAGCAAATTTTGTCAGCAAATTCAAAAACCCTGGATCATTGGAGGGAAAACAACCCGGTCTCAGGAGTACTGCCTCATTGGTGAATATTTAAAGGCCGTCAGAAAATTTCCTGCTTAAAAAGAAGGATTCCGGTTCAAAATCCGGTTCAAGAGAAATCTATCTCCTACAAAGCGCTGAAACTCTTAATATCCGGTTCACAATCTGGCTCAAGGGAAATCTGTCTCTCAAAAATCTCTGAAGCTCTTAAATCTAGTTTAAAACTATGACTCAAGAAGAATATTAAATCTCGCAAAAGTTCGAGTTATCAGAAAAAATTAAAGGGACCAAAGAGAGTTTGTTGCAAAAGCACAACTCAAACATAGGTACCCGCTGAGCACAGCTCAAAATATTACTTGGGGGCTCTTTTGTTCTAAAGAACAAAGAGTTCATAACCTTGTGATAGGCTATAAAAGCTAGGCTTGGAAGCCAGGTGTATTCACCTAAAAACCCAGGTTATCCTGCCTGTATGCCAGCTGCTTCTCCATCGGGTAATCCTGATTAACCCATCAAACTCTTAACAGCCATATTTGAACTTGTTAAGGTTAAAACGATGGATGTCATGAGAGAGCACGGTTTTACAGATAGCACGGATAAGCTCAGGCTATAAAGCCGCCTTCCTTGGAACTTGGATAAATCGGCCTGTGATGTCTGATAGCGACTCTGACCCCGTGTACTCCTGACAAGTCTATCTTTCAATAAGAACTGAACTTGTCCGGGTTAAAATGTCGATTGGGTATTGTGAGTGCCGGCTCACGGAAAGCGCGTACCTTCCAGTGGCTAATGCTAGTTTCATTGAAGAAGATATTTTGGTTTGGCGGCCTACGAAAGCCTTGGATTTTTTCTGTTGCTTGATTTGAATGTCTTTTTGAGATTTTCTTTTTCTTTTGTGGCATAGTGATACATGGTTAAAAACCAATAAGGCTTATAAATGCCTTCTGAGTCATATATTTAACCGGTGTTCATTAACCCGGCCTGGTCTTCGACTATAAGTCGCCGGTATGAGAAATTATCCGGTGTTTATTAACAAGGCCTGGCTTTTGATGTTAAGTCGCCAGTGTATGATGAGAAATTATCCGGTGTTTATTAACCCGGCCTGGCTGTGGACTATAAATCTCCAGTGTATGACGATCTTATATACTTGGAAGCGTTGTGCTCTAAGGTTTGGGATATTGCCCCTTACGGTTTATGATATTATAAGTCAGCCATATATAACAATGGAGAAAGAACATTGTGTGTTCAAATTTTTGGGTGATCACCCTTACTGCACAGGTATGATAAGCCGGCAGTGTGAGCAAATATCACAGGATTTGCAGAGCTATGACTTACATAAAGGATTAAGTTCAAGCCCATCATCAAAAGGGTCATAAATTATCGATTTTCACAAAGGCTATAAGCCGCCGGGTTACAAAAATCCCGGATTACAATGGATGTGCATTAAGTCGCTATCGGCCAAGAGCCACTGAGTATTTAAACTCCAGATTTACTTGTCAACCGATAAGGTATTCAAGTCTTTTATAGCCAAACTTGGCTAGATTTTCATGATGATATTAAATGATTGAGGCTTTCATACCGGATTATATTATTCAAATCTTTCATAGCCAACATGGCTGGATCTTTATTATGGTTATCAATACCAGTATTATGATTGAGGTTTTCAAAGTCGCTTCAGCGTAATGGCTATTATTTTATCAATGGATATGATTTATTCTACAATGGAGAGAATAGTCCCGAGTCGCTGCAGGCTTACGACCCGGCACTTGGGGGCTACATTATTCAAATTGAGATTACATCAAATATACAAGTCTCATGTTACTGCCAGCATGCACCATGGCACTTGGGGGCTAATGCAAAGTCATTTTTACTGGCCTTATTAAAGACTCGAGTCATCACATCATAATGAGCCGGCCCTTGGCGGCTACCAATTGCTCTTGTTAAAAATTCAAGGTACACAAGCCTTATTCTGTTATATTGAAGGGTCCACTGCTCAGTTGGTAAAGCACAAGGCTCTTAACCTTGTGATGGGGGCTACACGTTGTTGTTCAAGTCTACATGATCATATCTATAAAGTCCTTGCTCCTTATTGCATAATGACCCGGCCCTTGGGGGCTACACTGGTTGAAGTTTTTATGAGCATAAGACAATTACAAGTCCCAGGTTGCTGCAAGCATGACAACCCGGCACTTGGGGGCTATATATATGGAGTATTCAGTCTTTGCTAGTGACTGAGATGAACAACATGGATTTATTTAAAATGATAGTATTTATATTGAAGCAAGTCTTAAGTCATCACTTTGTTCTTCTCAAGACTTGGGGGCTACAGGTAATATGGATATAAGGGAGAAATATCTTCCAATTTTCAGTTTTTAGCAAACCAGATTGACCTGGCGTCACCAACAATCATGACTCGACATCACCAATAACTATGACCCGGCATCGGCAACAATTATGACCCGGTGCTATCAATATTTACAAACCGGATATTTTGGCAATGATAAACCGGCAAGTTCTACATCTTCAAGCCAGCTGAAAATCAGATGAGTATTTCAAGACCAATATTTTTTTGTTAAGCATTGGTAGCTGAATCAAATGAATTATTCTTCACAATATTTTTCTGTGAGAAACCAATGACAGCAAATTGATTATGAAGCTGGCCTATTGACCCAGACTTTCTAGAAGAAGGAAATGACAAGGACTTCAAGATGATCAGGTGCCGGCTTACAAGAATTTTTAACCCGGAGCACAACCTGTCAAATTTGTTCTCATGTTTATTTTGCAGGATAAGTTTAACATGGATAAATCCAAATTAAACTGGGGGCTAATGTCGGGGATATACCCTGTGGAATGACCCGGCCGGAAGTATGACCTGGCCGGACTTGGCGACTCACTGGTGACCCGCCCTGACTTGGCGACTCACGAAGTGACTCGACCGGATCTCTCCACTCACTAATGACTCGGCTGGGCCTGGTGACTCATTGGTAACCCGGCAGGTGAGTCAGAGGAACGACAAGACCCGGAGGCCCAACAGGCGGTTCATGGAAGACCGGCTTACGTTATGGTAGGCTGGCTTAAGAGGAAAGCATAAGGAATATTCCCTTACAAAGGAAGCAAGACTAGGACTCCACTTGTAATAGAGTAATCCTAATCCTAATAGAACTAGTCATGTAAGCCGCCCCTTCAACATATATAAGGAGGGGCGGGGCACCCCAAGAGGGACAGGTTCCACAGGTTTTGAAAAGTTAGGTTTAGACAGACAACTCAATAGCTCTCGAGATAGAGAACCCTTGTTAGGGTGATCATCATCATCAATATCAATGAAGCAGGATGTAGGCTTTTGCCTCCACCATGAGGGGCCAAACCTGGGTAAAACCTCGCGTCTCTCGTCCCACTCAACCCCTCTCAATCTACCACATAGATGCGTTGGCCTCGCGACTAAGTCCTGACACTAAGGACATCTGCATGATAATTCCACGACAGGACTCTTCCCACGACGGCGCCCAGGGTCACCAGCGGGGTGACGCTGCTCGTCGTGCGCAACCTGGGAGGAGCGCGTCGCGGGCTCCAGTGTAGGTGCCTCGGAAGTTGCCGCGCCACCCCTGGAGGGCCCCGCGCCGCCTGTGGGGGGCGGCTCCGTCTTTGGATTTGGTGGTATGCGGCCCATCTTCTCGCGCACGAACGATGCCGCTCGCCAGGCTTTGGCTGCCACAGCGATGCGGGTGTTCGCGGGCCGCACCTCGGCTTTCGTCCGCGATCGCCCCACCACTCGCCCACACTGGTACGGGTCGTTCGGCCCCCAACGAACCGATCGCTGTGATCGTCTTCTTCTTGGGAGCCATGGCGATGAAGAACTCCTAACTAATTGCTAGACTGGATTTCCACAACTACGCACCCCCTACCTGGCGCGCCAGAGATGTCGGTGGGAAACGACACCTATGGGATCACTGGGATCCCTTCTACGGTTGGCGGGCGCGGGGTTGTGCAAAGAGCGGGTCTGGCGGTCAGCACAAGGATCGTTTACCCAGGTTCGGACCGCGGGGACGCTTAATACCCTAGTCCTGCTTTGATGTATATTTGAGTGTTCTTGAGTTCTTGAACTAGCTACGGTGTCTCTCTAGTTCCAAAGATCTGAATCCCTCTCCAGTACGCCTCGGGCCTCCTTTTATAGACAAAAGGGGTCGCCACAGTGGCACACAGGA
Source organism: Triticum urartu (assembly GCF_003073215.2). Taxonomy (NCBI): domain Eukaryota; kingdom Viridiplantae; phylum Streptophyta; class Magnoliopsida; order Poales; family Poaceae; genus Triticum; species Triticum urartu. The sequence goes on along the minus strand of NC_053024.1, from coordinate 181,180,770 downwards.
GGTGGAAAGGTGCATCGCGGCTGAGTCTATCCTCTGGCACGTCGGACAAATGCATTTAATGCGCTGCCGACGTGCCCCTCTTGCTTTATCGGGGACGGCAAGGAAGCTCGTCCCAGCTGGCGCCGCCTCGCCTAGCTCTGATGCATGTCCGAGCTGACGAGGCGTTGTAGCGCCATGTTGGTTGGCTGTTGGGCTGGCATGATGGCGGAGCCTTCACGAAGATATGCATGCCACCACGCAGGTGCTTGCTGAGTCGGTGTGGAGGCCGCACGCTGCCACGCAGACGCCTGCCCAGCTGGTTGAGCTAGCAGCTGCATGGGAGCGGCGGTGGAGTCTTGGCAGACATGGGCCTGGTTGCGGCCCCGTAGATGTCCTCGGCAAGGGTCTTTCCGTGGCACCGCGGTCGTCCCCGGCAAGGATCTTGTCGGGGTTCTCGTGGATTTCCTTGGCAAGGATCTCACCAAGGATCGTCGTCTTCTAGTTCTCATCTGATCTTGTGTATTTATGATCTCCACAAAGATTTGCAGGTGCCTCCCGAGCCTTGGTTTTGATGTGGCTGATGGCGTCGGAAACCCTTGGGCTCAAGGGTGGCGCGCTCTGCTGGCGTCAGGAAAGTTGCCCCGGCAAGGATTTTGCCGGGGCTGCGGAAGCCGCCCCGACAAGACTCTTGCCGGGGGAGTCCACCTCGCCCTCTTGCTCTCTTTACGCCCCTGGTCTTGGCGTTGCTCTCGCTGTCTTGCGCTCCGGCATCCCTCCTCTGCCCTCCTCAATGCGGCCGTGGGCGCAGCTCTGACTGCCCATGCACAAGTAAAGGGGTGCAAAAGGAGAGCCCCTACTTTTATACACCGACATCATTAATAGAGCATTGTCCCAAATAAAAAAAGACCAAATAAAAAAAGAAATGCCCAAAAAAGAGAAAAAAGGGACAATGCTACTATCCTCTTTTTCCACACTTGTGCTTCAAAGTAGCACCATGATCTTTATGATAGAGAGTCTCTTGTTTTGTCACTTTCATATACTAGTGGGAATTTTTCATTATAGAACTTGGCTTGTATATTCCAACAATGGGCTTCCTCAAATGCCCTAGGTCTTCGTGAGCAAGCAAGTTGGATGCACACCCACTTAGTTTCTTTTATTGAGCTTTCATACATTTATAGCTCTAGTGCATTCGTTGCATGGCAATCCCTACTCCTTGCATTGACATCAATTGATGGGCATCTCCCTAGCCCGTTGATTAGCCGCGTCGATGTGAGACTTTCTCTCTTTTTTGTCTTCTCCACATAACCCCCATCATTATATTCTATTCTACCCATAGTGCTATATCCATGGCTCACGCTCATGTATTGCGTGAAAGTTGAAAAAAGTTTGAGATTACTAAAGTATGAAACAATTGCTTGGCTTGTCATCGGGGTTGTGCATGATGAGAGCATTCTTGTGTGACGAAAATGGACCATGAACAAACTATATGATTTTGTAGGGATGAACTTTCTTTGGCCATGTTATTTTGAGAATACATCATTGCTTAGTTAGTATGCTTGAATTATTATTATTATTATGTCAATATTAAACTTTTGTCTTGAATCTTTCGGATCTGAATATTCATGCCAAAATAAAGAAAATTACATTGAGAATTATGCTAGGTAGCATTCCACATCAAAAATTCTGTTTTTATCATTTACCTACTCGAGGACAAGCAGGAATTAAGCTTGGGGATGCTTGATACGTCTCCAACGTATCTATAATTTTTTATTGTTCCATGCTATTATATTATCTGTTTTGAATGTTTAATGGGCTTTATTATACACTTTTATATTATTTTTGGGACTAACCTACTAACCCAAGGCCCAGTGCAAATTGCTGTTTTTTTGCCTATTTCAGTGTTTCGCAGAAAAGGAATATCAAACAGAATCCAAATGGAATGAAACCTTCAAGAGAGTTATTTTTGGAACAAGCATGATCCAGGGGACCTGGAGTAGATGTCAAGAAAGAAGCGAGGTGGCCACGAGACAGGGAGGCGCGCGCCCCACCCTCGTGGGCCCCTTGCAGCTCCACCGACCTACTTCTTCCTCCTATATATATATCCATATACCCCGAAAACATCCAGGAGCACCACGAAACCCTATTTCCACCGTCGCAACCTTCTGTACCCAAGAGATCCCATCCTGGGGCCTTTTCCGGAGCTCCGCCCAAGGGGGGAATCGATCACGGAGGGCTTCTACATCAACACCATAGCCTCTCCGATGATGTCTGAGTAGTTTACCACAGACCTTCGGGTCCATAGTTATTAGCTAGATGGCTTCTTCTCTCTCTTTGGATCTCAATACAAAGTTCTCCTCGATCTTCTTGGAGATCTATTCGATGCAATTCTTTTTGCGGTGTGTTTGTCGAGATCCGATGAATTGTGGGTTTATGATCAAGTTTATATATGAACAATATTTGATTCTTCTCTGAAATCTTTTCTGTATGATTTGTTATCTTTGCAAGTCTCTTCGAATTATCAGTTTGGTTTGGCCTACTAGATTGATCTTTCTTGCAATGGGAGAAGTGCTTAGCTTTGGGTTCAATCTTGTGGTGTCCTTTCCCAGTGACAGCAGGGGCAGCAAGGCACGTATTGTATTGTTGCCATCGAGCATAAAAAGATGGGGTTTATACCATATTGCTTGAGTTTATCCCTCTACATCATGTCATCTTACCTAATGCGTTACTCTGTTCTTATGAACTTAATACTCTAGATGCATGTTGGATAGCAGTCGATGTGTGGAGTAATAGTAGTAGATGCAGAATCGTTTCGGTCTACTTGTCGCGGACGTGATGCCTATATACATGATCATGCCTAGATATTCTCATAATTATGCACTTTTCTATTAATTGCTCGACAGTAATTTGTTCGCCCACCGTAATACTTATGCTATCATGAGAGAAGCCACTAGTGAAACCTATGGCCCCGGGGTCTATCTTTTATCATATAAGTTTCCAATCTATTTTATTTTGCAATCTTTATTTTCCTATCTATATCATAAAAATACCAAAAATATTTATCTTATTATCTCTATCAGATCTCACTCTCGTAAGTGACCGTGAAGGGATTGACAACCCATTTATCGCGTTGGTTGCGAGGTTCTTATTTGTTTATGTAGGTACGAGGGACTTGCGTGTAGTCTCCTACTGGACTGATACCTTGGTTCTCAAAAACTGAGGGAAATACTTACGTTACTTTGCTGCATCACCCTTTCCTCTTCAAGGGAAAACCAACGCAGTGCTCAAGAGGTAGCAATGTTGTCTGTTCGGCACTAGATCGGGAGTTCGCGGGATGGATCGTGATTGGATCGCGAGGACGTTCAACTACATCAACCGTGTTTCTTAACGCTTACGTTTAGCAATCTACAAGGGTATGTAGATGCAATCTCTCCTCTCATAGATGCTCATCTCCTAGATTGATCTTGGTGAGCGTAGGAAAAAAATTCCCATGCGATGTTCCTCAACAAAGGTTTTCTAACCATAGACATGTGTTATCACTTGATAACGGGATCACATCATTAGGATAATGATGTGATGGACAAGACCCATCTGTTAGCTTAGCATATGATCATTCAGTTTATTGCTACTGCTTTCTTAATGTCAAATACATATTCCTTCGACCATGAGATCATCCAACTCCCGGACACCAGAGGAATACCTTGTGTGCTATCAAACGTCAGAACATAACTGGGTGATCATAAAGATGCTCTACAGGTATCTCTGAAGGTGTCTATTGAGTTGGCATGGATCGAGATTGGGATTTGTCACTCCGAATGACGAAGAGGTATCTTTGCGCCCTCTCGGTAATACAACATCACAAGAAGCTTGCAAGCAAAGTGACTAAGGAGTTAGTTACAAGATGATGTATTACGGGATGAGTAAAGAGACTTGCCGGTAACGAGATTGAACTAGGTATGGAGATACCGACGATTGAATCTCAGGCAAGTAACATACCGATAGACAAAGGTAACTATGTATGTTGTCATAAAGGTTTGATCGATAAAGATCTTCGTAGAATATGTAGGAACCAATATGGGCATCCAGGTCCCGCTATTGGTTATTGACCGGAGAATCATCTCGGTCATGTCTACATCATTCTCGAACCTGTAGGGTCCGCACGCTTAACGTTCATTGACGATATAATATTATATGAGTTATGTATGTTGGTGATCGAATGATGTTCGGAGTCTTGGATGAGATCACGGACATGACGAGGAGCTCCAGAATGGTCCGGAGGTAAAGATTGATATATGGGATAATAGTGTTTGGTCTCCGGAAGGGTTCCGGAATATACCGGAAGGGGTTTTGGATGTTTCCCGAAATGTTTTGGTGCGAGAACACTTTATTTGGGCCAAGGGGTAAAGCCCACGGGGCTTTAGGAAGGTGCAAAAGGAAGTTTTGCGGAGGCCAGGGGCCAGACGCCAGGGACACTGGCATTTGGGGCCAGACACCAAGGACCCTGGCGTCTGGTCCTGGAGTCCGAGAAGGACTCTTGCATTGCGGGCTAAACCGACTTTGAGGAGGCTCTTTCTCCAAGAAACGACTGCGGGGCTCAACATATAAATAGAGGGGCAGGGTTAGCACCCGGAACACATTAAGATTCACCAGGCCATGTGCTGGCAACCCCGCCCCCTCTAGTTAATCCTCAGTCATAGTTTTCGTTGTGCTTGGCGAAGCGCTGCGGAGATTGTTCTTCACCACCACCATCACCACGCCGTCGTGCTGCCAGAACTCATCTACTACTTCGCCTCTCTTGCTGGATCGAGAAGGCGAGGACACATCATCGAGATGAACGTGTGTTGAATGCGGAGGTGTCGTACATTCGGTACTTGATCGGGACTGATCGTGAAGGTGTATGACTACATCAACTGTGTTGATAAACGCTTCCGCTTAGCGATCTACAAGGGTATGTAGATTCTCTCCCCCTCTCGTAGCTATGTATCTCCATGGATAGATCTTGCGTGTGCGTAGTTTTTTTTGTTTTCCATGCAACGTTCCCCAACAAAAGAAGCATGTGAAACTTAATGTTGATGCTTCCTTTGATCACGACATGCTGAAGGGTACAATGGGGGCGGTCCTGAGAGACGACAAAGATAGGTTTATGGCTGGAGGAAATGGGAAGATTGACTATTGTGCGGATGTTCTGATGGCAGAAGCCTTAGCTCTCAAATTTGGCCTAACACTGGCACAAAGGGCAGGGTGTAATTGCCTTATCATTAATTCAGACAACCTGGAAGTGATTGAGGTGGACGAGTGGAGGGCTTGGCACCCTCCCCCTCCCCTCTCCCCCTCGTGTTGCCCTCACGAACGGCCGAGCGGGGCAACCCTAGCTGCCGGCATCCCTCTTCCCCTCCCGTCTCCCTCCCCCTGCTGCCATCGGCTACCGCCGCTGGGCAAAGCCCTGGTGGCGTCGGCGCCGGTGGGAAGCTTCCCCCCCCCTTTTTTTGCTCAGCCTAGGGTTGGCGCGGGACGATTTGGCCGGGCAGGGGCGCCGCGCTCGCGAGGGGCCGGCGGCGCGACAGCATATGTGGGTGGTGACGGGGTGCGTGGCGGCGCGGGCGGCGGGGCCAAGCGCGTGTGCGGTTTGTGTGGCGGCTTCGTGCGGCGGCTCTCTGGCGGATGCGGGCACCGTCGGGTTGCCCGTTCTGGAGGCCGGGCGGGCGGCGGGCCGTGGCGGCCCGGTCCAGGGCACCACGGGGAGCGGCTGCTCGCTCTTCGAGCGGGCGGGATGGTGGGTGGCGGACTCCGGCCGGCAACCTGGATCTGGGCCAGATCTGGCAGGGCGACGAGGTGGTGCTGCTCGGGATCCCTCGGGCAGCAGTGGGGCGGCCTGCTGCTCCTTGGCAGGGGTGGTCCGTGCTTCAGGAGGTTGGTGCTGACGGTTTGTCTCTCCGGCGTGTTGTGACGGTGCGGATCCAGTATGCGGTGGTGGATGTCGTTCGTCGGCGCGCAGGTGTAGGGAGCCGACTTGGTCCGCACGGGTGCAAGGTTATGCGTTGGTGCTCTTCTCTCTTGTTGCGTTGTGGTGGCGTCGGTCCGAGGTTGCTCGTCGGGCGTCGCCGTGCCATGGGACGGATCGGCACCATTGACCACGGACATGGCGTCGTCCGAGCGTGCTCGCTGTGGCCGTTGGTAGTCACCGGGTTGTCTCCCCCTGGTCCACCGGGACCGGATGGGGACACAGGCATGGGCGCCTCCTACTATGGAGGTGCCGACCCAAACCCGCTGGCTGATGCCGGGCTAGGGGTGAAAGGTGGTCCCTTTCACTCTTACTATTGTGGCCGGGTGCCCGTGACGAAGATGGTCGGCAGTTCCTAGGGCATGGATGCCGGGGCGGCGGCCCCAGACGGCGGGTCTCACGGTTGGCTTTCTGGTAGGCTCCATGGTGGCGGTGGTGGCTCCATCTTTAGGTCATGAGGGCGACTAGGGATGTAGTGGCGGGAGGCCCAGGACTGCTCTGGCAGTGCCCAGATCTGGGGTGTGCAAACTTGACCCTCGTTGTGGTAGTGGTCTTGTCTCCTCGTGGTGGTGCAGGCAAGTGACCGAGCGAAAGCTCCGAGCTTCTGGCGCCGGCGACGGCGACGGCGACGCCTGTGGGTGTCGCTTGCTTCTTGAAGACGGCGTCGTGGATCCAGTACCTATGCCAAGGCTCACGGTGAAAATCGTTGTCTGCTCTCAGACTCGGCAGCGGCGACGCTTCGTGCCGTAACCCTCCTGGGGGCGTTGTCTTTGAGCTTAGGGGTTCCTGTCCGTGCCTCAGCGAGGTGTTAGGCTTGTTCTAAGCTTATGTTTTATCTATTGATCTGTTGTGTAAGGGGGCCTCCCCATCATATTGTATCATTCGGCCATGTACTCTGGTTTGTTGCTTTATTTATAAAGCGGGGCGAAAGCCTATTTCGAGAGGGAAGTGATTGACACCATGCAGGACAGAGGACAGTCGGCGGGTATGGCGGCGGCATTTTCGATGATTGTTTTCACTATGCCTGTGATTTTGTTACAACTAGATTCGAACATTGTAATAGAGAGACAAATAAAGTAGCTCATGAGCTCGCTAGGTTAGCTAGATTTTCTTCTACTTCGGATTGGTTCGAGGAGCCTCCGAATGGAATTGTAATGATCCTCGCAAACGATATAGTGATTATCTCTAATGAATAAAGTCTCGTTTTATTTCGAAAAAAATAGGATCTTGACATTCCTTGAGGGGTATTGCAAGATCGAGAACCGTCAAGTTCATACTCAGCTCCAACAAGATCTTGTTGAGCATCATTGGCAACGTCTAAGCGGGTCCTAATTGTTCTATGAAATGCTATTTGCTACATTTGAACCATTTGGCGTGTTTAAATTCGATTTGTAAACTATATTTATAATTTGCTTGAACATTCAAATTTATGTTTAGTTTATATATGTGTGCCAATATGTAGTTGCATTTTTACTAGAATTGCTAAGTTTAGAAAAACATAAATTTACTCTATTATATTTAGGGGATCGGCTAGGTCCGGCCAAAAACTTAGTGAAGTATATATATATATATATATATATATATATATATATATATATATATATATATACTTCACAAAGCCTTTTACTTCACTAAGTTTTAGGGGTTCGGTTAGAAATGTCCTTAGAGGCTAAATGATAAAGGGATCGCTTAAAGATGCTCTTATGCTTATTTTTTCTGGACATAGTGCTAATAGTGTTGCTCGTCTTTGTGCAAGAGAGGCACTTAGTTCTGTTTCTGATGCACTTCCTTCATTCCAAAATAATTGACCTTCCCAGAACTTTAAGACAGATTAAGGTGGCGGCTGGAATCTCCTTTATATCCTTCGATTTTCTACTAGTGAGTAGTGACTGAACAACCATCATTAAAGTGGAGGAGGAGGAGGAGCACGGTAGGAAAAAAAATGGTGGGAAAGATGAACCAGTGACTCAAAGCGCAAGTATTTCAAAAAAAATGTTGCTCCCTCCGATCCAGATTAATTGCTACTATTTTAGTACTCCTCCCGTTTCTAAATATATGTTTTTAAAGAAATTTTAATATAAACTACATACGGATGTATATAGACGTATTTTAAAATATAGATTTATCTATTTTGCTTCGTATGTAGTTCATATTAAATGAAATCTTTAAAAGGACTTGACGGAGGGAGTACAACTTTAGAGAGGCCTGCCTTTGCTTGGCCACTGTCAGGCATGCAGCAGGAGATGGAGCTGCCGCAGGTTGGTACGCTCTACACGGGAGGACAGCACATCACCTCCACTTCCCTCACGGGACGATGAGTATCTCAATAGTTGGTGCACTTGTGCTGCCGAGTTTCTCAGTTCAGGGTCTAGGATTTCATGGGTCAATGTATGTGTGTCTTCTTCATCCCGACCGATCGTGCATGTGGGGAGAAGCAACAAAGTGTGTGTTCGAATGAGGAGCCAAATGGAATGGAATGGAGTTTCATGATTAAACGGGTCGGTTTCATTCATCTGTTTGGTGTTTGGTTGAAGGTATAAAATGTTATTGTTTCGCTCTTGTGTTTGGTTGGAAAGATGGAATGAGGCAAATTTGATTCAGCTCACCTCTTGCATCGAGATGATGAGATTGCCTCCCATATGTAGATGTTGTACAATCAAAACAATTATAGCCTTTGCAATTTCAGCAACATACTACTCTCTCCGTTCCTAAACATTTATCTTTATAGAGATTTCAACAAGTGACTACATACGGAGCAAAGTAAGTGAATCTACATTCAAAATATGTCTATATACATCCGTATGTGATAGTTCATTTGAAATCTCTAAAAAGACAAATATTTAGGAACGGAGGGAGTATTTGATTTGAATTTTTGGTAATATACTCAAGTTTTCAATAGCAATTTATTCGTACTTCTAGCGCAGTCAGTAAGTAATATACACTTGCAAGCATAACAAATATATGCATCAATTCACTGCTCAATTTGACAGTATAAACATACTGGATCACAGAGCTACAGGTAGAGATTTTAATATTAGACAGACAGAGATAGATAGAAAGATAGATAGATAGATAGACAGATAGACAGATGTATACATCAAAAGCTAAATCATAAACAATAACACTTTCCATGTAACACATGTTCTTGCAAGTACATTTGCTACACAGTTTTGCCATTGCTTAACGCTTTGTAATGTCAGCTATTGCACTCTTCCTCTCATTCTAGTATATGCCTGTATACATATTTCAACAAAACTGAGCTACCTTCCTGCTGGCTTCAATTTGCTTTCTCTATATGCATGTATGAGTAAGACTGGGGAATGCAGACCAGACCAGTCCAGAAAAAATGACGATCAGGTCTGTATCCCTTTTCCTATGTTGTTAGTCCCCTGACGTCCCTTGGAATCAGAAACAAAAATCCAATAGGTAAGAGAGTGCCCATCAGCTGAACAGTTAGGCCGAGTGCCAGATTGTCAAACTGTACCGACGAGATGTTCAAAGCTGACGTCAATGCAGCTCCAAGGAATGAACCTAATGTCGAACTGAGGTTGTTGATGGACATGAACAGAGCAAACAGTGTGCCCTCGATTCCAGGTGGGCAAAGTTGTCCCGAGAGGATTAGGAACGGCATCATCCTGCCAAATGAAGACAATAAAGTTAGAATCACTATTGCGTAAAATGTGTAGGTAAGATGTCAGATCTTCAGCCATGAGTACAATAATGGATTCATACTGGATAGATTGAACAATTTCCTCATTTTTTCAGTTGTTTTGATTAAGAGAACAATATGAACCTACTAACTAATGTCAATTATTATACTGGATAAAGTGAAGAATTTTCCTCAGTTGCAAAAAAGAACATACAGTCATCTAAAGAAATTTATGACATACGGGTCACACTTAACCATGAGCTCAAGAAACATTCATGAGGGCCACTTGATTGACGCTCACCCAAATAAAGGAAATAAATAAATAAGAGTATGACTGTATCTGTCTAGTTTTAGTTGAAACAAAGAAGTTTAAGTTGGTGACTAATGAGTTGCCACAACACTAAAATATTTTAAATGCAAGATTAGTCAATGCAGGATCAGTAACTCTGGGCAGCAACTTAGGGTTTCTAACAGAAACGCATCTCAAACTGGTTTTCTAAACTACAGGTCAAGCAGAAACTCAGTTAATGGTTTGCAATCTACTACCTCCGTCCCAAAAAGCTTGTCTTGGATTTGTCTAGATACGGATGTATCTAACACTAAAACGTGTCTAGATACATTCGTATCTAGACAAATCTAAGACGAGCTTTTCGGGATGGAGGTAATACTCCCTCCATTCCCTTATACAAGGCCACACTCAAATTACAGGTACCAAGGTAAAATTTAATGATTGCTTTGCAAGCTAACTTTTCTTGTTAACTGGGATCATTAATATGCCAGCATGCATGCAAGGAAGGAATGAGAAGGAAGTAGCACAGTGTCATTATGACCACATGCATGCAAGTGTTAAACAAGTTGCTAGTATGAGAAAACATCATTAAATTTTGCCTCGATTACTGTTAGTGGCCTTGTATAGATGCAAATTGTATTTTTCATAGTGGCCTTGTATAAGGGAATGGAGGGAGTAGTTCACATGAGTATGAAAGAAATGTCAGCTAGAGGATATACTTGAATTGGTTGATTGCATCAGCCAAAGCAGAGCCCCACAGCACCATGTATTTGTCTGCTATTCCATACTGCATATGTAATCTTGACACCAGTAAAATGTCCAGTACAGTAATTATCGCAAGGCCAAGATGTGCAAACCTGTAAAATAAGGACAGCAACTATTAAAGGTGGCACATGTAAGTACCTAACAACTTCAAACAAGTGAATAGATTTACATTCTAGCCAATTACCCCCATCAGTTTTTTAACAACATTAATAAAAGAGCATGCACTTGCACTCACAAAAACACTGATCAAAAGGAGATCAATAAATGGTTTATACCAAAAATACCAAGATGAAAATTCAGTCCAATTCATCGAATTATGGACAGCCAACTTACGAAAAGTTCATAGAAAATTTCAGTCAGTACATTAAGCATATATGCATAACATTTCAACTTCCTTTAAACAAACTATATGGCACTAATATAGATAGTGTGTTGACATTTGGAAAAGATAAACAGCTTGAAAAAATGACTTACATAAGAATATTCCTGAGTTTTTTATGCTTTAAGTAGCGGTTGTAGATATATGTGCCAAGCATTAGACTGAACCACCCAATCACACGTGCAGTCCCTAAGAAGGATGCCTCCAGATGTAGAACCTCCGTTTGATAATAGAACATTACTGTTGAGATATTTGGAACTGCTGCATTTGAAAGGAAAAACCATGCCATAGGTCTAGAGAAAAAGAAAGGAAGTTACCGATTAAGCTCTTCGGTGCAAGATGCAAACATCAGAGAAAATGAAATTGCAGGGTTAATTACCGCAGAATTGCTGGCTGCTTAAAAGCTGTGCATAAACTGAAGAAGGCTGATTTCAGAGATGAGTATAAATTAACTGAATTATTGTGCTTCTCATGACCTTCAGGTCGTTTGGACAATGTTTTCCTTTTGTTCTTTTTACGAGCACCCTTTCGCCTCCTAGTGCTCGCATATTTAAAAGATTCACCTGAGCCTTGTCCAGCAAAAGCACTATCAATATTCTGATCATCAGCATGATCATGTGCAGCATTATCTATCGTGCTCTCAAATCCTTTTGGAGATTCCTTAACGAAAACACATGTAACTAGTTGGAACAGTGGAAGAGCAGAGAAAATAATATAAATAGCATTTATTGGGAGATTGGACAATGCGTATCCTCCCAATAAGCTCCCAAATATCCCCCCTACAGCCATTGATGACCAAGATAATGACTGGAGATCACCAGCAAATTCTGGCCTGAAAAGAGAATAATTCAGGTTTTAAGGCATTGTATTGGAGTACTTATTATACAAGGTGAGACAAGATGCACCATATTACTCACCCTGCTGATCGAACTGCCTCTGCAATCATTGCATCTATAACAACATCTGCCATGGCAGATCCCAAGTTCTGTACAATCAACATTAGCGTAAAAAGATTGCTTGAGCTCCTCAAATATTCTGACAGCCCAATGATAAGCCATGGAAATAGAGAAAGACCACTAGAAATGATCAAATAGGGTACACGCTTCCTCTGCTTAATTGGAATACAGTCCGACACAATCCTGCAAGTACAATTGATATATGGGTGAGTAAGTAAAACCAGGATTTTTTTTATTGGGCGGTCAGCAACATGTCCAGTAATGCATGTACCAAGGCATATATGGAAGTTTTACAGCTGTTAGCAACACGTTGTGAACCTTTATCCACAACAGGATAACTAACGTACTGAACATAGCCAGATGGCAATGCTGCAAGATATTGGTAGACATAGGTTGGATGAGAGGTTATTTCAGAGAGAAAAGATTGGTTGTTTCTTCCTGAAACATAGATACATGGCATCTCTACAGTGGATGCTTGGATCTTTGACTTTTCCTAGCACGATACAAACTCCTCATGGTTGGACTCCTTTAATCCTAGACTTGCAGCCCTTCCTCCCGTTTCCTTGGTGCTGCAAATCCTTGTCTGACACATGACCGTCTTCTGCTACAGGCCTACGATGCACCTATGTCCTTGGCCACCTTGACAGCCAGCTGGTGCAAACTAACTGCCACTGGCTTGATGCAACATACTAATGCATACAACAACACCACTGCCAAAAAGCAGCACAACTCTGTGGACAGGAGAGTACTAGGACAACCATAGATCATGGACACTAGCTAGAAAACCGATTATGAGTTTGATATTACATGGGCCTACGTACTAGTACCGCTGAATGCCTTAATTTGCAGCAACAAAGCTATTTGACCAACAGATGTGGGAAATACTTTCTGTGATGTGTTCCTTTTTGCATTTCCATGTTACTGTCATGTGCCCATGTCTACAAATGAACTGTTCTTGTTAATCAATTTTCTGTTAAGATAACTTGAATACAAACTATGTTCAGATTGTTAGTGATAGGTTCTATTCACGGTAATCTGTAATTAATCAGAAATTGAAAAAAAAAATGTTTATCTCTGGTGGAATAATTATGTATCTATAGTAGCTCCATAAAAGTCCAGTAATAAACTTGTGTTGTGGTGGACACCAATATCAAACAATACCTAAGCTTATGCCTGAAAAAAGCGTAATTCTGAAAACTGAGATGTAAGACTCGTGACATTTGGAAACAAAAAAGTTAGTTAAAATATCTATATCCCAAGATATAGGCAAAGGAGAAGAATGATTATTTTGCATCAACCAAGGTTAAATTGTCGGTAAGTTTCGCTTCATATAAAGCAAAGAAGAAAAGGTAACATTACCCATATATAGGTTTTATGCTCCAAGGGAAAAATGCAGCAGAGACCAAAAACTGTGATGTTGAGGGTGACAGCTTCATGATGTCCTTCATTTGATACGAGACAGCTGTCCAGACAAAAGATCTGAAACCCTAAAACATTGAAGAATACATATTAGAACGTTTAAAATGTTAACATGTTCTTATTTGTGAAGCATTCAAGAAAAACAAACAGATTTGAAGGAGGGCCTCTTTAGTTATGCTGAATTCAGACATGGAATTTGCAACCGAGACATATCGCCAAAGCATGCAAGTTGAACAAGTGCTAAGGATATGAATGAACAACCTTGGCCCCCTACATGCTACCTTAAGGTATTTGACATGCCACCAATGCTCAGCATCCTGTGCAATTACCACATCAAGTAGTTTTAAGGCATCACAATCCAAGGCCAAGACTCGCCAACACTTGGATAGTTTCACATTTCCATGGGGCAGAGAATGACTTATCCATTCTAACCGAATTTCTTAAGCGCAATTGAGTCTCTCTATACAGACAGTGACTGATTTGGCGGCATATAAACGCTAGACGTCCATCTCAAGCTACTCTGGCAGCACGGGCTTCACATTCGCAACAAGATAAAATTAGCGTGCTGTCTACAAAAAGAATCCTTCATCATCTTGCGTGTTCTGGAAACATAAATTACGAAATGATCCTACGGACACGCACATGAGCGGCAGATCTATCTAAATCGACGGTGCGTGTACGGAGAAATGAGTGCGGTCACGAGGAGCGTCAGGGTGCCGGGAGAGAGGAAGAGACCTGGATGAAGTAGATCAGGCAGACGAGCCACAGGAACGGCGCCCCGAACGCCGCCGCCATCCGCCCCGCCCACCACGGCGAGGCCGGCGCCGCCTCCGCCATGGTCCCGACTAACAAGCGAAACGGATTTGCCCCTCCTGATCTGGCAAAATGAACCCCCGGGGAGATCTCGGCGTCTGAATGGATCGGAAGTGGGGGAGAGAGACGGACCGGAGTGAGGGCGGTGCGAGAGATGCGGGAATGCGCTGCCCGTATGACGCATGCACGGAGACGTCGGAGGATGGATGTCCTCCGGCTTGACGGGGTTTGTGAGGGCTGACTGAGACGCCACGCCCGGTGCCTGGCCGTGTCACAGCTCATCGACATGTGCCGTTTGATTGGCGCGACGGTTTTGGACAGCCACTCAGACTCTGCCACGTCGGGAGCTCCAGCAAAGCGTTGCTCTAGCTCCGTTGACTAGGACGGTCCGTGTAAGCTAAGATAAAATCTGTGCCTCCTTTCCTCCATCCATTTTCTATAAAAAAAATAGATATTCTTGCTTGTGAGGTCACTTGAGATAAAACTATCCATCCACCATGCAAGGGGAATGTTACTGGATATTCGTTCATGAACATTCTTCATGATCTCCGTCTAGAGATCTAATAGAGTTGTCATATTGTGGTTTTCAAAACCATTTCAGAGCGTCCTTCGTATTTTTTTTCAAGGCTGCGGAGGCCATGCTCAAACTTAAATTTACCAAATCTCGTATCTTCAAATGTTGTCACCCATATTTTTGCTATAATTGTGCATATAAACTATATTGTACGTCCATGTTGCATCAATGTAATTCAAACATTTTAAGTTTGAACATCAAAAAAGTTCAACAACATTTTAATTCGCAAGTTCAAATGAACAAATAATCTGGATGCCACAAATGGTAAGTCATAATTCACATACATGAATCAACGGTAAAGGGACATAAGTGAGCATGAACAAATGTGAGGGAAATATATATTTTGGCTAAGTTCTTCAACACATCGGGGTCGTCGGGATCTAGCGGGCGAGTGTGGCACGACCGGGAAGATAGACTACGCAGGAGAAGGAGTTGTCGATAGCGGACGGTCGGCATGTGATGCCAACCTCCTTGGCAAGCCATGGAAGGAGGAACTCTCATAGAGAGAGGCCCATATCAAGCTCCCGTGATGTGGCCATGGTTGATTGCGGAGCTTCATGCAAACCTACAGCGGCCATGCCCCCGCCCCCACTATTTTTTGCACCCATTGAAAAAGTGCTATATTTTAGGCCTAACTAGTGTTTAGAATAGGGATTAGCCCCTCCTTCCCTATTAATTTGCTCCCTTCATGTAATGACCCCCTCTTAGATTATGCTAAAGCTCTGCCACTAGCCATGGTGATGGTCAGCATATAGTAGTAAGTTGGCATGCGACTGAGACGAAATGAGATAGTGTAGCGACCAGACCTCAAACAGTCTGATCTCTGTGCTCCGGTGTCATCTCTGGATCAGTAATGCTGACACCACACAGTACTCGGAGGATTTATAGCAGAGTGGCAATCACACATTCATTACATCGAGTGTCTCAAAAGAGAACATATTACAATAAATATGGCTTAAGGCCATCTAATAACGATAACAGCGAAAGGCTTGAAAGATAAGTTAGTCCATCAACTCCAACGGCATCATTGAGTATAGAACCGTGACCTAAAAACTCCTTAATCGTCGCCTGAAAAGTCTGCAACATTAACGTTGCAGCCCGAAAATGGGTCAGCACATGGAATATACTGGCAAGGTAACACATAGAGAGTAATGGAATGAAACAGCTATACTATATGCATATTTGGCTAGTGGAAAGCTCTATGGTTACAGTTTTGCGTAAAGCCAATTTTTCTCTACTACAAAGAAATAAATTTATTTAACTATCATGGTAGTTGTTAAACATTGAGAATGGTTGACAGCATTCTCAATCCCAATTAAGCATCATCATTAAACATAACCCAACAAAATTAATTTAGAGTAACATATTGAGATTCACATGATAATCCAAGTACTAGATACTCAAGATGTCCATAACCGGGGACACGGCTAACCATGATTAGTTTATTACACTCTGCAGAGGTTTGCGGACTTTTCCCCACAAGACTCGATCGCCTCCGTTTGGTTTCTCGCACTACATGGTGTTTGAGAAGACGGATGACCGAGACATAGTCTTTCAGAAGCGCTAGCACCTTACAATCGGGTAGACCGTACCACCTACATCCCCTACATCTGCTAGTCTACCACTGTAAGAGTTCGCACGACTTAGTCAACTATACTAGAGCCCATAATAGCTTGTGGCTGCACACGGAAGTTTCTAGTATGAATAGTCTCATGATCCCTTTGAGCCTGGGTGGCGGTCCAAAAGAAAACAGGCAAGTCCTGGAATACGCAGGTGCCTTAATCCACCCAGATGTGTGTTTAAGTTGCCACCTTAGATGAACCATTAATTAACAATCTCACATCTGTCATGGATATCACTCACCCAATCCACGTCTACTAGCATAGCATGGCAAAATAAGCAAACGTAGAAGTAACTCCCAAAGGTTTGATAATAACAGGTAATAGGTACTACCTCAACTACTTCCCATCCCACAATTTAATTAGATCCTAATCATGCAATGTGTGAGGATTGATCTAATGCAATAAAACTGGGTAGTAGAAAAGGTATGATCAAAGTGTTACTTACCTTGCTGATGATCCGGGAAACCTAGCGATTCAAAGTAACAAGCGGCGCACTCCGGGTACTCTATCGCAAACAAACAAACAAGCATACAATAAGTACTCATCTAATGCACAGGTAAAACTTAAATAAGAGATCTAACCAGAAGGTTCAACTTAAGAACTCCGGTGGCAAAAAGAATTAAATCGAACGAAGCAACGAAAATCAAACGGCGAAAGAAAACAACTTCGTTCTAGTAATCTGGATTTAGGGCAAATTTTACAGTAGCAAAACCTTGTTTAAGTTGGTTAAACGGATAAAGGGTTTCGAGACGAATCCCTAGGTGCTTGAATCGCCTGATTCCGATAAACGAGCGAAAAGTTATACTAAAACGAAAATCGGATCAGGGATCGCGATCAGAAAAATCACGGATTTAATCCGAGAAAAAGAAAAAAACAACGAACGCCGATCTCTTTTTTTCTTTTTTTTAACGGCGGCACGGAAAACGAGGCGCGACGAATCTCGGCGGCGGGATCCAGCGGCGGCGGCGCGCGGCGCCGGCGGCTAGGGCGGGGCGCGGGCTAGGGTTTGGGGGCGCGGGTGGCTGGGCTTGGGTGGCTCCCCCCACCCCCCGGCTTATAAAGCCTAGTGGGCCGGGAGTCTGGGTCGGACACGGCCCCTAGGTCGGTTCGTATTTTTTTTATTCCGCTCGGAAGAAAAAAATAAAAAAAAATACTAAACGGACTCCAAAAATTCCGAAATAAATTTTCACGGGCTTATAAAATCAAGCCGCACAAGATGAACATTTATTTGGGACCTAAATGCAATTTTGAAAAACGCACATTTTTCCGAAATTCAAATAAAACGCCGAAAAACTCTAAAATAAAATCTTATTTGATTTTATTATTAAATCATCAATATTTCTTTATTTTGGGAAAGTCATTTTATTCCCTCTCTCATATTATTGTAATAGAAATAATTGATGATAAAATAAATAAAATCAAATGATTCTATTCTCAAAATTTGAGAGAACTCAAATATGAAAATAGCGAAATCCCCAACTCTCTCCATGGGTCATTGAGTTGCGTAGAATTTCTAGGATAAACCAAAATGCAAAATAAAATATGATATGCATGATGATCTAATGTATAACATTCCAAATTGAAAATTTGGGATGTTACAAACCTACCCCCTTAAGATGAATCTCGCCCTCGAGATTCGGGTTGGCTAGAAAATAGGTGAGGGTGGTCTTTGAGCAAATCTTCCTCTCGTTCTCAAGTGGCTTCATCCTTCGTGTGGTGGCTCCACTGAACTTTGCAAAACTTGATAACCTTGCTGTGGGTAACTCGGCTGGCAAACTCGAGAATCTTAACTGGTTTCTCCTCGTAGATCAAATCGTTATCCAACTGAATAGTTTCCAAAGGCACTGTGTCTCTCAACGGTATATCAGCCATCTCCGTGTGACATTTCTTTAACTGAGAAACGTGGAACACATCATGAACTCCTGACAATCCTTCGGGCAATTCCAACTTGTAGGCCACTTTTCCCATACGTTTCAAAACTCGATATGGTCCTACAAATCGTGGTGCTAACTTCCCTTTAACTCCAAAACGCTTTGTTCCCCGAAGTGGAGATACTCGAAGATAAGCTCTATCTCCGACTTCGTAAACTGTCTCCTTACGTTTAGAATCTGCATAGCTCTTCTGTCTGGACTGGGCTACCTTGAGCCTATCGCAAATCAACTTCACCTTCTGTTCAGACTCTTTAATCAAGTCAGGTCCAAACAACTGGCGGTCTCCAACTTCGTCCCATGATAACGGTGTCCTGCACCTCCTTCCGTACAAAGCTTTGAAAGGGGCCATCTTCAAACTGGTTTGGTAACTGTTGTTGTAAGAGAACTCTGCATATGGCAAATTATCGTCCCAGCTAGATCCGTAATCTAGCGCACAAGCTCTCAGCATATCCTCCAAAATCTGATTGACTCTCTCAGTCTGTCCATCTGTCTGTGGATGAAAAGCTGTACTGAATTCTAGCCTGGTACCCAAAGTTTCGTGCAACTGCTTCCAGAACTTTGAGGTAAACTGGGTTCCTCTATCCGATACAATACTCCTTGGAACTCCATGCAGACATACGATCCTGGTCATGTATATCTTTGCCAACTTAGCACTGGTATAAGTGATCTTTACTGGGATGAAATGAGCTACTTTCGTCAATCGATCAATTACAACCCAAATCGAGTCATAGCCTGAATGAGTCCTGGGTAATCCCGTGATAAAATCCATGCCTAGCTTATCCCACTTTCATTCGGGTATCGGCAATGGTTGTAACAATCCTGCTAGCTTCTGATGCTCTGCCTTTACTCTCTGACATACATCACAAACTGCTACATACTCCGCAATATCCTTCTTCATTCCGGTCCACCAGAAAATATCCTTCAAATTCAGATACATCTTGGTATTTCCTGGGTGAATTGAATACGGTGAGTCGTGTGCCTCTTGCAAAATCAACTTCCTGATCTCCGGGTCATTGGGCACGTAAACACGGTCTTCAAACCATAGGGTGTCGTGCTCATCCTCACGAAATCCTTTAGCTTTTCCTTTGCTCAGTTTCTCCTTTATAGCGGCAATCTCTTTGTCAGCCTTCTGAGCTTCCCTGATTTTATCCATCAAGGTTGACTGAATCTCCAATGCTGCTACATAGCCTCTCGGAACTATTTCCAAACATAGTTCACGAAGATTTTCTGCTAACTCCTTGGGTATTTCTCCCGTCATTAATGTATTGACATGGCTCTTACAGCTTAATGCGTCAGCTACTATATTAGCCTTTCCAGGATGATAATGCAATTTCATATCATAATCCTTGATAAGCTCCAACCATCTCCTTTGTCTGAGATTTAAGTCCTTCTATGTGAAAATGTACTTCAAACTCTTATGATCCGTGTACACCTCACAATGATTTCCAATGAGAAAATGTCTCCATGTCTTCAATGCATGCACTACGGCTGCTAACTCCAAATCATGCGTGGCATAATTCAACTCATGAGGCTTCAGTTGTCTTGAGGCATATGAAACAACTCTCCCTTCCTGCATAAGCACTGCTCCAAGTCCTCGACGTGAAGCGTCGCAATACACCTCATAATCTTTGGTCTGGCCTGGCAAAATCAACACTGGTGAGGTAACCAAATATTTCTTAAACTCTTGGAAACTAGCCTCACATTCCTCTGTCCATATGAACTTGGTATCCTTCTTTAACAACTCAGTCATAGGCTTCGCAATCTTTGAGAAATTCTCAATAAATCTCCGGTAGTATCCTGCGAGTCCAAGAAAACTCCGGATCTCTCCAACTGGTGTTGGGGCTTCCCACTTGGTCACGGTTTCAACTTTAGCGGGATCTACTGCTATACCTTCTCTAGATATAACGTGTCCTAGGAATCCTACTTCCTTCAACCAAAACTCACATTTGCTGAACTTGGCATATAATTGATGTTCTCTAAGCTTTTCAAGTACCAAACGCAAATGCTCCTTATGTTCCTCTTCATTCTTCGAATAAACCAGGATATCATCAATGAACACTACGACAAACTTATCCAAGAACTCCATAAACACTTTGTTCATCATGTTCATAAAATAGGCAGGTGCGTTAGTCAGACCAAATGACATAACGGTATACTCGTACAGCCCATACCTGGTGGTAAAAGCTGTCTTAGGAATATCCTGTTCTCGAATCTTCAACTGGTGGTATCCTGATCACAGATCGATGTTGGAAAATACCTTAGCTCCTTGCAATCGATCAAACAGATCGTTGATCATTGGTAGTGGGTACTTGTTCTTGATCGTTACTTCATTCAATCCTCGATAATCAACAATCATCCTTAACGATCCATCCTTCTTCTCCACTAGTAGTAATGGCGATCCCCAAGGCGAAGAACTTGGGCGAATATATCCCTTATCCAGTAACTCCTTAATTTGCTTCTTAATTTCCACCAAATCCTTTGCTGGCATCCTATATGGTCTCTTTGATATTGGCCCTGTGCCTGGCAATAGCTCAATCAAAAACTAAATATCTCTATCCGGTGGCATGCCTGGCAACTCTTCTGGAAATACATCAAGGAAATCCCTTACCATTGGTACTTCCTCCTGCACAACTCTTGTTAAGCAATTTACTTGAGTCCTCTTTGGCACATGTCGGGATACATACTTGATCCTTCTCCCTTCTGGGGTGGTAAGCAAAATTGCCTTACTAGCACACTCAATATTCCCTTCGTACGTTGATAACCAATCCATGCCTAATATCATATCCAATCCTTGAGATTCCAATACTATTAGGTCTGAGGGAAAAACATAGTTACCAATCCTTAATGGTAATCGATCACACCATAGACTAGCCACATACTCTGCTCCGGGCGAGGTTACTAACATGGGTGACCTAAGGGCTTGGGTTGGTAGGTTATACTTATCCACAAATCCCCTTGAGATGTATGAATGCGATGCACCAGTATCAAAAAGAACGAGTGCAGTAAATGACTTAACCAAAAACTTACCTATTACTGCATCGGGCTAAGCTTCAACCTCCTCCACGCTAACATGGTTCACCTGTCCCCTGTTGAAAGGGTTCGGCTTCTTCCCAGAACTTCCATTGCCATTTTGGCCTTCAGGACATTCATTGGCATAATGTCTGGTCTTCTGACACTTAAAACAAGTGACTTGGCTTAGGTCCTTCTTGGCTGGGGTTGATGGGTTGGTGCGGTTCTGGCCGTTGCTTCCTCCATTGCCATTTCCATTCTTGGTGCCATTGTGATTGTGTGAGCTACCTCCTCCATGGGTATGCTGAAAATGTCCTCCCGGTCTAGGGGTAAAACGTGGCTTCTGCTGAGCTCCTGAATTGTACTTTCCTTGTCCATACTTCCTCTTGCGGTTCTCAATCTGCTGCTGCTTCCCTTCAATCATAAGAGCATGATCTACCAACTCCTGGTAGTTGTTGAAGGTTGCTACCATCAACTGCATGCTCAGCTCATCATTCAGTCCTTCCAGAAACTTCTCCTGCTTTGCTGCATCCGTAGCGACATCATCTGGGGCATAACGTGCTAGCTTACTAAATTCCTCCACATACTGGCCAACTGTCCGTCCCCCTTGGCGCAAGTTGCGAAACTCACGCTTCTTCATGGCCATAGCTCCTGCTAAAACATGTGCAGTACGAAAAGCCTACTGAAACTGGTCCCATGTGATAGTGTCGACTGGGAAAGTGGCTGTGAAATTCTCCCACCATGATGCTGTGGGTCCTTCTAACTGATGTGCGGCAAACTTCACCTTCTCCGCATCTGTGCATCCTACTGTGGTCAACTCCCTAGCTGTCTTGCGGAGCCAATCATCTGCTACTATCGGCTCGGTGCTACTAGAAAACACCGGTGGATTTAGCCTAAGAAAACGGACTAAGTGGTCAACAGGTGGTGGTGGTGGGTTGTTGTTGTTGTTTCCCTGATTCTGATTCTGGACTAGCAACTGCATCAATGTGTTCTGCTGCTGGATCAACTGGGTGAGATCCGGTGGAAAGGAAAATCCGGGGTCACGTCTCGGAGGCATCTGAGGGTTTTTAGAAAAGATGAGATATAAGAATAGAGGGGGTCTAAAGAGAAAACACTATCCATATGCACATGAGGCAAAAACAAATAATTCACTTCAATCAATCAAACAAGGGCATACAATCGATCTATCTATCGCAAAAGTGCTTGGACTACTATATTTACATGGTGGACTACTACTACTGATGAGGTGGTCTACTAGAAATATTCTTCGGTTGCAGACTCCATGATATCTGCTCCAGCTTCATTAATATAGTCATCATCGCTACTATCTGGTTCCGAGTCGGTGCCGTCGATGATGATGTAGGGCCTCCCATAAATACTGCTAGCTTCATAGTTAGGTCGGCATTCTTATCCACCAATACTTCAATTTCCTCTTCATAATCTTCACGCGTAGCCTTGAGTTCTTCCTCCAGTTCCTTGATTCTAGTCTTAGCCTTCTTCAGATCTATCATATCGGCGCACATCTGGTTCTCCTGTCGTCGAATGTGCTGGTTTAACTCCTGGATAAAAGATGCAATTGATCTATCCTTCCTGGTGCTGATCATCTCCTAGTGTTCATCTCGGCGCCCACAAATCTGGTAGATAGTATCCTTGAGATCCTTGCGGTAGACTTCTCCAATGCGTCCCATGGCGATGTGAGATGCCATGCTCTTTCCTAGACTCCAAGTTGGTGCGTCAAAAGAAAATTCTATGGGCTCAGTGACTGGCATGAACATCCTTCCTGGAACTTGAACTTGAATCATCCAGCGCTCTTCTTCAGGTAAAGTGGCATTGTAGATTCCTGTGAAGCTTGGTACTCCTATGTTCAGGTATCTAGTGACTTCCTTCAAGTGTCGTCCAAAGGGTGTATCTTCATCCGGTTGTGTGAACTTGTTCCTTGCATCCGCCATCCTAAAGAGTAGAAAAGATGAGAGGTCAGAAGAGAAGAGAGTGAATAGTGATATAGGTCTTTAGCTTAGTGGTCGTGTCCTACAGTCAGCGTGTGCTCTGATACCATCTCTGTAGCGACCAGACCTCAAACAGTCTGATCTCTGTGCTCCGGTGTCATCT
The DNA here is from genome assembly GCF_003073215.2 of Triticum urartu. Classification (NCBI taxonomy): domain Eukaryota; kingdom Viridiplantae; phylum Streptophyta; class Magnoliopsida; order Poales; family Poaceae; genus Triticum; species Triticum urartu. The sequence continues at coordinate 181,157,278 of NC_053024.1, read as the reverse complement.
CTGGATCAGTAATGCTGACACCACACAGTACTCGGAGGATTTATAGCAGAGTGGCAATCACACATTCATTACATCGAGTGTCTCAAAAGAGAACATATTACAATAAATATGGCTTAAGGCCATCTAATAACGATAACAGCGAAAGGCTTGAAAGATAAGTTAGTCCATCAACTCCAACGGCATCATTGAGTATAGAACCGTGACCTAAAAACTCCTTAATCGTCGCCTGAAAAGTCTGCAACATTAACGTTGCAGCCCGAAAATGGGTCAGCACATGGAATATACTGGCAAGGTAACACATAGAGAGTAATGGAATGAAACAGCTATACTATATGCATATTTGGCTAGTGGAAAGCTCTATGGTTACAGTTTTGCGTAAAGCCAATTTTTCTCTACTACAAAGAAATAAATTTATTTAACTATCATGGTAGTTGTTAAACATTGAGAATGGTTGACAGCATTCTCAATCCCAATTAAGCATCATCATTAAACATAACCCAACAAAATTAATTTAGAGTAACATATTGAGATTCACATGATAATCCAAGTACTAGATACTCAAGATGTCCATAACCGGGGACACGGCTAACCATGATTAGTTTATTACACTCTGCAGAGGTTTGCGGACTTTTCCCCACAAGACTCGATCGCCTCCGTTTGGTTTCTCGCACTACATGGTGTTTGAGAAGACGGATGACCGAGACATAGTCTTTCAGAAGCGCTAGCACCTTACAATCGGGTAGACCGTACCACCTACATCCCCTACATCTGCTAGTCTACCACTGTAAGAGTTCGCACGACTTAGTCAACTATACTAGAGCCCATAATAGCTTGTGGCTGCACACGGAAGTTTCTAGTATGAATAGTCTCATGATCCCTTTGAGCCTGGGTGGCGGTCCAAAAGAAAACAGGCAAGTCCTGGAATACGCAGGTGCCTTAATCCACCCAGATGTGTGTTTAAGTTGCCACCTTAGATGAACCATTAATTAACAATCTCACATCTGTCATGGATATCACTCACCCAATCCACGTCTACTAGCATAGCATGGCAAAATAAGCAAACGTAGAAGTAACTCCCAAAGGTTTGATAATAACAGGTAATAGGTACTACCTCAACTACTTCCCATCCCACAATTTAATTAGATCCTAATCATGCAATGTGTGAGGATTGATCTAATGCAATAAAACTGGGTAGTAGAAAAGGTATGATCAAAGTGTTACTTGTCTTGCTGATGATCCGGGAAACCTAGCGATTCGAAGTAACAAGCGGCGCACTCCGGGTACTCTATCGCAAACAAACAAACAAGCATACAATAAGTACTCATCTAATGCACAGGTAAAACTCAAATAAGAGATCTAACCAGAAGGTTCAACTTAAGAACTCCGGTTGGCAAAAAGAATCAAATCGAACGAAGCAACGAAAGTCAAACGGCGAAAGAAAACAACTTCGTTCTAGTAATCTGGATCTAGGGCAAATTTTACAGTAGCAAAACCTTGTTTAAGTTGGTTAAACGGATAGAGGGTTTCGAGACGAATCCCTAGGCGCTTGAATCGCCTGATTCCGATAAACGAGCAAAAAGTTATACTAAAACAAAAATCGGATCAGGAATCGCGATAAAAAAAATCGCGGATTTAATCCGAGAAAAAAAAACGACGAACGCCGATCTCTTTTTTTTTTCTCTTTTTTTTAACGACGTCACGGAAAACGAGGCGCGACGAACCTCGGCGGCGGGATCCGGCGGCGGCGGCTAGGGCGGGGCGCGGGCTAAGGTTTGGGGGCGCGGGTGGCTGGGCTCGGCTGGCTCCCCCCGGCTTATAAAGCCTAGTGGGCCGGGAGTCCGGGTCGGACACGGCCCCTAGGTCGGTTCGTATTTTTTTTATTCCGCTCGGAAGAAAAAAAATAAAAAGAAATACTAAACGGACTCCAAAAATTTCAAAATAAATTTTCACGGGCTTCTGAAATCAAGCCGCACAAGGTGAACATTTATTTGGGACCTAAATGCAATTTTGAAAAACACACATTTTTCCTAAATTCAAATAAAACACCGAAAAACTCTAAAATAAAATCTTATTTGATTTTATTATTAAATCATCAATATTTCTTTATTTTGGGAAAGTCATTTTATTCCCTCTCTCATATTATTGTAATAGAAATAATTGATGATAAAATAAATAAAATCAAATGATTCTATTCTCAAAATTTGAGAGAACTCAAATATGAAAATAACGAAATCCCCAACTCTCTCCGTGGGTCATTGAGTTGCGTAGAATTTCTAGGATAAACCAAAATGCAAAATAAATTATGATATGCATGATGATCTAATGTATAACATTCCAAATTAAAAATTTGGGATGTTACAGGTAGGGTGGGGAAAGGGTCAGCAGTGCGCGAGCAATGCCAAATGACGGTGGGTTAGGGTTTGAGGTGGCAGCAAACGGCACATCGAGGGCTTGTCTATCCTAAAAAGTCTTGTCACAAGGTTTTTCAGTGGATGGAGGGAGTTCTGTATTTCCTGAGCCAACCTCAAAATATGGTTTGTGTGTGATTTAAAAAAAAATTACAATGCACACCAAAAATTATGAGGATAGAGTGCATGAATATGAACCTGCTAGAGCCATTTAAATAAAAACTCAAAATGAATTATTATTGAGTTTGGATGAATACAAGGACTTTGCTAAAATTGTTCTTACAGCTGCATTTATGGAGAGTGCTCAACCTCTTCGTACCATCTATGGTTTATGTCACAATGTATTGTCTCCTTGAACTAACACGAAAAAAAGAGTTATCATTATATGCAACAACATGCAAAACTAATGACGTAGACTCTAGATCTCCAGTCTTTGTCAAGTTAGTTTTTTTTCTGACATGAGTTTTTATCATGGGACCAACAAAAGTTAGTTTTACTCTATTTTTACCATTTTTCATCTCCATCAGCAATTATTTTACATGTCGTGTTAAAAGAATCTATCAACTTAGACATCTCCAGTGGGCTCCCTTACTTTGCTCCCACTTGTCCGTCTGGACAGTTCTCACAGGACAGGACAAAAAAGGTCAATCATCATGCTCCTTTAGATGTGTCCCAAATGTCGGACTATCTGCAGACGCTTAAATCTGGCCCAAATAAGCTACTCACTATTGTTATAAGGTAGACACGTGAGCATGAACAATTTTGAGGCAAATATACCTTCGACTAAGTCGTCGAACACCTTGGAGGTCGTAAAGATCTGGTGGGCACGATATGGCACGACCGGGAAGTTAGACGACGCAGGAAATAGAGTTGGCGAGTACGGATGGTCGGTGTGTGACGCCAGCCTCCTTGGCATGCCATGTAAAGGGAGGAACTACAACAGAGAGAGGCATGCATCAAGCTCCTGTGATGCGGCCATTGTGGTGGTAGGATAGACTGTAGGAAGCTTGCATAAGGCTAGAGCGAGATGGGGTAAGGCAAAGAATGGGTCAACATCAAAAAGTGATGCCAGATGGCAACGGTAAGCGGTCTCGTGTTAGAGGTGGGAGCAAACGACGTTGACGGGGCGGGTGCATCATAAAATGTCCCTTGCATAAGATTTTGGGTGGATGAAGGGAGCTCCATATTTCCTCAGACAACTTCGAAACATAGCTGTTGTGGGGAGGTTTTTACCATGCACTCTAAATTTTATGAGGATTTAGTGAATGATAACGAATCTGCTAGAGCATTTCAATAAAAAATCAAAAAACAATTATTATGGAGTTTAAGTGGATATGACTTTGCTAAAAAATTGTTAAAGGGTGTATTTATGGAGAGTGTTCAACCTCTTTGTATCATCTACGGTCGATGTTACATCATATTGTCTCTTTGAACTAACACTAAATGGAAGAGTTGTCATTATATACAACAAAATGCAAGACTAATAATGTACACTATAGATATCTCATCTTTGTGAAGTTTATTTTTTAAAGACCTTTTTCTTTGCAGGATCAAAAAAAGTTAATTTTACTATATTCTTACCTTTTGTCATCTTCATCAACAATTATCCTATGTGGCATGATAAAAAAATATCACTTAGACATCTCCAGCGGGTTCCCTCACATTGCTCCCATTTGTTCATTTGGACACTTTGGACATGGCATGAACAAAAGGCCGACCGTCAAACTCCTCTAAATGCAGCCCAAACATCCTAATTGTACACGGATGATTGAACCCAGTCCATTTGGACACTTTAAACGAGAAGTATTTGGGTATGCCGTCTGACATTGGCAACTCAAAGAACGGCGCCTTCAAATATCTAAAGGATCGGTTGTGGAGCAAAGTCCAAGGATGGATTGCAAATACAATGTCAGCAGCAGGTAAAGAAGTCCTTGTTAAATCTGTAGCCCAAGCAGTGCCAGTATTCTCTATGTCTTGCTTCAAACTCCCAAGAGGATTGTGTGAGCACCTCAATATGCTAATAAGAAAATTCTGGTGGGGAAGCAAAGAGGGCAAACGCAAACCTCATTGGGTCTCTTGGCAAACTATGACCCAACCGAAAGGTATGGGTAGTCTGGGTTTCAAAGATTTCGAGTTGTTTAATCTTACTATGTTGGCAAGGCAGGCATGGAGGCTGTTACAGAACCCAGAGACTCTGAGTGCAAGGCTCTTGAAAAGCATTTACTTCCCAAATTCAGATATTTTGCAGGCTAGCCTCGGGAGCCACCCTAGTCAGATATGAAGGGCAATCATCAAAGGAAGAGATACCTTAAAGCAGGGTTTAATAAGGCGAGTGGGTAATGGCGACACGACACACATCTGGAGTGATAACTGGCTCCCTAGGGATGAGATGCTTCGCCCTTACGGAAGCCGAGTACAGAACCCGCCGCATTTTGTCTCAGAACTAATTGACCCTACATCAGCAACTTGGAATAGAACGGTGGTGGAGGCAACTTTCATGCCAATGGACGTCTCAGTTATTCTTGGGATTCCTCTCTGTAGCCGCAATATGCCTGACTTTTGGAGTTGGCACTACGATAAGCATGGCCTGTTTACAGTGAAATCTGCCTATAACATGCTCGTAGCAACGAAGCAACGAAGAGAAGCTTGGTTGGAGGGAACCGCGGGCCCCTCGAGCTCAAACGCAGAGAAGAACAGTTGGAGAAGATTGTGGAAGACGAGTGTTCCGGCTAAAGTGAGGATGTTCTTGTGGCGCCTGTCCAGACACTCGCTACCAACGAATGATGTACGCATGCATCGCCACATGACAGATTCAGCCAGCTGTGGGCTTTGTGGATCGCCTGACTCATGGCGGCACTCTCTTATCGAATGCACCGCTTCCAGGTGCACTTGGGCTCTCAGCGACAGTGATCTTGTGCAGCAAATTACGGAAATCATTGAACCCTCTGCCAAGCAATGGATGTTTACCCTTATAGAAACTCTGTCGCAGCAGAAATTCACGTTGCTTGTGGTCACTATGTGGGCTATTTGGTCGGCATGGCGAAAGGCGATACATGAAGGTATTTTCCAGAACCCTCAATCCACACATGCATTTGTAAACAGGTATATATCAGGTTTGGAAATAGTTGGCGCTAGCAACCCGCGGGCCGCCCAGGGACCGGTATTGCATGTGACGCCTGCTGCTAGACCAAAGGCTCCTCCAATGGGATATGCAAAAATTCATGTGGACGCAGGAGTCAGGTTCGAGCGAGGAGGCGCCGCTGCTGCTATCTGCAGAGATGACCAAGGGGTCTATCTTGGAAGTTCAGCACTCGTTATTTATGGTGTATGCGATCCTACTGCTTTGGAGGCAATCGCTTGCCGGGAGGCCTTAGCCTTGGCAGAGGACCTCAACTTGCAACAATTTATCATAGCCTCAGATTGCAAAGAAGTTGTCTCGGACATTCAGAAGGGGACCGGAGGCCGATATAGTTCCATCATTAGCGAAATAAAACTCAGTGCTTCTACGTTTAATTGTAATTTCATTTGGGAGGGTCGTGCCGTAAACTATGAGGCACATAGATTAGCTAAATTTGCTCTTTCGCAGGGTTCGGGACGCCATTTATGGCTTGGAAACCCCCATGACCTTTCATGTATCCTACTTCATGTGGATTTCGGTGATGAATAAATTGATTTTCACCCCTCAAAAAAAATTTGCGGGGAGGAATGAGGCTATACTAGCTGTCCACGGATGCTTAAATCCGCCTAAAGTAAGCTAATCACTACTGCTATAATAATTGTGCGGATGCAGACTTTGCGGACATGTGTGCCTACATCCCCTAGCGGGGTTACCTCTCCGGGGAAGTATTTGGTGCACCCATATATATGGTGCTACCGGTGGACGCAACACCCATTAATGTTTTTAAAATTTTCAAAAAAAGAAAAATATACGGATAACACTAACTTCTAACATGTCACAAAAATCGGAGCAAAATTCATAACAAACGTTGAGAAAGAAAACGGGCAAATTCGGCACTGGATAGTGTCTAATATAATCAGGGCTTCAAATTTGGCCCATTATCACTATTGACAACAATTTTGTCAGTTTTGTTTGCATGCCATGTTTCGATTTTTTATTTGAATTTTTATGACATCGTATATTCCTTTTTTTAGTTGTGACATCATATTTTTTTCATGTCGTGTCTATGTGCTAATTTATTTTCAGTTTTTTTTAAACATATTTACATTGTATTTTGCCGTCCGGTGCATCGGTAGCATCATAAAGATGGGTGGATACTTTCCCTTTCCTCTCCACCTGCAATCTCTAATTGTAACATCGAGTTCTTCCGAGTTAAAAGAAAAACATCGAGATCCATATTTCTTTACGGAGTTTACGGAGGAAGTAACACGGGAGTGAGTCCTCGCGGTGATTGTTTCTATTTTTTGTGAAGACGTCTTGGAGGAGTATTTTAAGGTTGGGCACACGAAAGGAAAGGATCATAAAATACAATTGTACCCAGCATGGAAATTGGAAAGGCTGTGTTTATATGACTGATGAAACATCTGTTGCAAACAACTGATAAGGGGCTCGCCGAGTTTCAGCTTAGCCAACCAAATTCCCCATCCTCCACATGTCAAAAACATTTCGCGATCTTCATTGAAAGAGTGAAAAGAAGGAGAACAGAGAGGATGACGACGACTCAGATCGCTGTCCCCCTCGAGCTCTCTGCAGGGGAACATTTTCACGTGCATAAATGCAGCCCAGAAAATTTGCCGCAGAAGGCCCAGTGCTGCAGCACTAGTAGTACTGCGCAGCAGTACGTAACACATTTCTGGCAGCAAATAATACCCGCCCGCCCATCGGATCAGAGAAACCGGCGTCAGGCCGGGACTGCGCCCAGAGCAGAAAGAACCAGCCAGCGGAATCTTTCTGCTCACGCCTTGTCTGATCTTTGTTAGCGTTATAGTTAGTTTAAGCGCGGTGGTTGACGACATCGATGGTTTACGAGCCGAGCCACTTGCAAATTCTCTTGTCTCTGTCCATCAGATCGAATTCGGATTTCTGTTCTCCCTCGCGAGCAGAAATTGCCGCCTCGAGGAATCCCATCGAATGCAGCTCGAGGAAGCCATGAAATCAGACGGTTAGCATTGCACTTATACAAGAAACAAAACTCCTAATTCACCGTGGCACAGCCAAACAAAAGCATAATCCAATTCCAATCCAATCCAATCCGCAGGAGACAGACAGGCACAGGAATCCCCCCGTCTTGTTTCAGGAGGAGGAAGAACATTTCAAGAACACAGGAGAGGAGCAGAGCAGCATTACTTATACAAGTAGTAGCATCAAGAATTTACAAATCAGCAGCAGCAGCAGCAGCAGCAGCAATCATCATCATCGGAATCACAATACCCTCCTGGAATCCCAGGACCCCCTCTCGCGGTAACAATCCATCCGTCCATCCATCCAGTAATCAATCGCCCTTATTTCCCCGAGCCATCGTGTCATCAATCTCCCTCTCGGAGGCGAGGCGAGGCTCAGACCCTCACCTCTCCATCTCGGCCTCGTCGGCGGCGGCGGCGGCCGGCGGGGGAGGCGAGGACAGCTGGGCCGCCGCGAGCGCGTCGGCGAGCGCGCGCATGGCCTTGACCTGCATCTCCAGCGCGGCCACGTAGTCGGCCGTCTCCTCGAGCAGGTCGGGGGCCTGCAGCTTCCGGCACCCGGGGACGAGCCGGCCCAGCACGCGGAGCCGGTCCTTCACCTTCTTTTCCTTGAGCAACGGCGGTTCGCTGGCGGAAGCGGCGGCCGCGGCCTTGGACGCCGCGGCGGCGGCGCGCGCCTGCGGGCGGCGGTGGCGGCGGATCTTCCCGCCGGCCTTGACGAGCACGCGGCGGCGGCAGGACGCGGCGCCGGCCAGCAGGATGGCGCGGCTCCAGCGCGACTGCCCGCGCGCCGTGAGCGCCAGCGCCGAGTCGGCGGCGGCCTTGACGGCGCGCGGCTGCGGGGACGAGGCGGCGCCCGACCGCGTGGCCCGGAGCGCGTCCAGCAGGCGCCGGCCGTAGATCCGCTCCTGCGTGCCGCTCCGCCACCTGGTCTGCGGCGGCCCCGCGGCCCCCGGCGCGGCGGCCCCGCCCGGTTTCCCCCGCCGCTTGGCCCCGCCCATCCGGACCCCCGCCGCGGCGGCGGAGGAGGAGGACGAGGAGGACCCGCCTATAGAGATCATGGCCGCGCACCGCACCTCGATCGAGCAATCAGTCGGCGGGTGGCGTGAGGAAGTGACTCAGCGCAGCGGGGGATGGGGCGGCTTAAAGGTGGGTGGGAGAAAGAGGATGGTGGTGGTGGTGGTGGAGATGGTGGGAGTATGAAGAAGAAAGGGGGAGGGAGGAGAGATTAGCTTTCCGTCGCGGGGGTGGGCGTACTTATTTGGTGGTGCGGTGGAGGTGATTAGCGAGTGGATTAGACATTGGAGCCAAGGAGGAGTAGTGCGGTGCGGTGAGGGGAGGTGGTGCGGGTGTTGGCTGCTCGTTCGTCGCCGCGCCTTTGTTTGGTGTGGAATTTGGCGCTGTAGCGTGGCCTCCGCGCTGCTCGCTCGCTCGATCGCTATGGTAGGCAGGGGTCGTTATTGAGTGCGCGCTTTCTTATTTCCCTTTTGTTTATACTCCTTTTTTCTGCGAATGTGCCATGGTATTAGTGCTTCGCAACGTTCTAGTTAAAGCCTTTTGATCTGGCGAAATGTGGAAGATACGTCTTTTAAAAAAAAATGCGGGAATAAGCCCTCTGTTGTTATTTACTTCGCATATTAGCTTTGACTGAGGTCAAATCGTATGAGTTTGACCATGTTAATTACAAAGGGGCAAAATTTGCCTCCAAGTTTACCAAAGATGCTTAATCGATTGAGGATCTTTAAGTCTCATTCGAGCAAGCTTAGTCACATTGATCTCATGGTTCTTTTTTCTTTAAAAAATTTATTTAACTTTTTTTTTGCCTTAGAGATGTTGAACTAAACCCTTAAAATAGTGGGATGGCGGAATTGATAGATTTAGTTTGAGAAATCAACATATAAAATAGTATGTTTCGACCCCTGAATTGTCGTTCTCGACCGAATTGAACTCTGAGCTTCGAAGTTATCTATATAAAACTTTGAACTTCTTAGCATTGTTTTTGAAGTGAAATTTGAACCAATCCTGAAAAGCAGATTTGCATTTGGATTTTTTTGCATAACATAAATGTAGTGAATGCCCTAAAATGACGATGGCAAAAGATGTTACAATGTAAAATATTTATGTCCTATGCAAAAATAACAAGAAAAACATTTATCTCTTGTGTTATGCATGGAACACAAGTGACCTAATTACTTGATATTTTTTTGTTTTATGTAATTTTTTGACGATATTTTCAAAACCTCAAAAGGTAAAACCAGCAAGCACTGCACCTTTAAAAATTACTGAACAAGTACATTAAGAATTAGGAGTCTGGTGGTGATACCAAATTTAAACATGCAAAAAAATCATCTAGTATGGTAGCTTTTCTATTTTATGGAAAGGTGAAACAAAATAGATTTATCTCTTATGATTTATGCCCATAACAAAAATGGTCATTGTTACGAAGTTTTTCATGTTATAGCCTCCTAGGATTGCTTACTATCTATATTTCCTCACATTTTTCTGAAAACCCTGAAATGTGCAACTGCCTCTTAAAACCCGCCCAACGTTAAAGTTAAGAAATTGTAGGAAATTTACAATCTAATATAGATAGTTTCATAGTTTATGTTCATACCATATGTAAGTGCATCTAGTGCTCCCTAGTGGGCTTTAGATGATTAATGACTAAAGCGATTAAGGAACTATGAATGCTCGTGTCTTCATACTTGTGGCTCAGTCTCTCCAACCCAGACGTAGAATTGTGCCGGCAACTTGAACCGGCGTAAGCTAGCAAACTATGTGTCTTCACCGAGCAAAACCGATTTCAGTTTGTTCACTCATTTAGTTTTTATAGTTTGCATTTTCTGAAGATATTGCCTCCACCCTTCTGTGAAGACTTTGTTGAATACTTTCTATCTCCGTTGCATACCTGTATGTTTAGTTTTGTAATCAGCCTTTGCATTCTGAAGAGCACATGTCTATTCTTAGACTAATTTACTTGTATCGTTGCATCATTATCATGTTGTCTAACATACTTCTATATCCGTGTTTAGTTTTTATTGCATGTTGTTTTAGTTTATTATTGTTTCAGTACTAATTCGGTATTTTTCCAGACTGTCGTGCTTGGGGTTTCAGGATATGATTTGTCCTATTCGACAAGTAACCATATATACTATTGGAATGTGCGCATTTTAAAGTAATTTTGAACATTTTTCAACCAACTCGCTGTGAACAGTTGAAACTTTTTATACATTGAAAAAGAGTGCACACATTACTATTGATAAACCTTGCATTTACTATTATTTCTCTTTTTAAAATACAAAGACGACACCAGAGTTCTACTACAAGCATCAACCTATCCGAAAGTAACTAAACACTATCGCGAAATAGTCCACGGCTAATGCACTCTTGACTTTGGTGTGCTAATTTGTTTACATTTGCTAAAACAAGTTCCAGCCTAGAAAGAGTTTTTATTTAATCATATGCTCCCTCTTACCTTCCTTTTCACATGAGAGGTATGATTATAAAATAGATCTGAACCGTTGATTTCATTAAATAGTGGGTTTGATTAACTCTTACATTCCTACCTCTCATGTGAAAAGAGGGGTGTGGGAGCGACTTTTTGGTGGACGGGGGAATTGGCTCCCATTTTTTGAAATGATTCAAAAAATGCATATTTCCAAGTTAAAAAAAACTATGAAAACTTGTACATTTTCACGATGGATATGTGAATGTTCATTCAAAAATATTATGATTTGCAAGCTACAAAGAAAAATCATGGCCCAACCATAAAAAAAGATTGGCCCATTTTCATTTATGTATTTGTTTTTCCTGTCTACGCCATGTATGAAATCATATTGTTATGAATATTTTCTTGTACGTGTTATATGTGCATTTGTGTGCGTATAAAAAATTCCAATTCTTTTTTGCACTGTGGAAATATGTTTTTTTTAAGTCTACCTATGCACCCGTCCACCAAAGGGCATTTCCGGGGTAAGAGGAAGCATATTAAAATTGCTCGCCTACAAAACCATGGAATGCATGTTTTCTCTTGGAGACACATGCCTATGCATAAATCTCTAAATTCAGGCGGGTATGTATGGAAAAAGAGTTTCCTTTCCCCTGAATACTTCATTTTTCAATTCGGATTAGGAGGAAGGTGAGTGGAAGGGAATAACAAGATTTTGTTTGTGAGTTGTTCAGTGGGGTGGGACGGAGACATGTGAACTGGCCCCTCCTCCCAAAAGTTTTTTCAGCTCATCTACAGGCTTCTCATACCTCATATCGTGTGTGCCTCACTAGTTTAAGCGTACCACTGTAGCTTAGTTTATTGGCCGTTGCAAGATTGCTTTCTTGCTAATTTTGCGTGGCTTCCATGTGCGCTCACCCTCTTGAGAACGAAGGGGCTTGTTTCAAAAGCTTTCTAGGGAGGACTCGTGACCATATTAGTTGTCATGTCTTCTTTTCTGCCGCCGCTGGTCGATCGATAATAAAAATGGCCCTACAGCAGGCCAATGTATTTTATTTAAGATTTGTATGTGATGGCCCTACCAGTGCAAGCTAGTTAGCTACATCCACATGCAATCATGGGAGACCTTATCACCAGACAGATTTAGAATCTTATGCAGAGGCGAGTAGAATAGATAACATATTTTCATTCACTTCATATGAATTGCATCATGTAGTCAGCTCTGTAATCAAACTAACTTACTCCGTCTATGAGAGTGACAATTTCCTTGCTCGTAGTTAGTAGGAAACAAAACAAGCTAATGTGCTCGATCATTTACAAGCTTGCAAAAGAAATCTCTCTGAATTAAGAGGTGATGGCATCATGTATATATTGTGGAGCCTCATCTAATAATAACTTGTTTAAAGTCGGTAGCCTAACATCATGAGTGGGCAGACAAGTTTACTTAGTTTTCTTAGCTTTATTCCTTGTGTTCACGTCAAGAAACAAAGAAAAGGGAATAGAATAGTGTCCATAGCTCATTCTTTTTCTTCCCCTAGTGGAAAAGAGAGTGTCTAATATATAATCATTTACTACTTTAAATCCTCCCATCTACGTAGTTCCCATGACTTGGCCACCATTGCTAATAATCTATATTTTCTTGAAAAAAAAAAGAGATTCCAGCACCAGATTTATCATGACAAGGGAGGGAACAATACTGGCTCTGGCCTTCAATTCACACATCAAGGCTCGTACCAGTACAGATTAGCAATCGAGTGGTAGCGTGGTCCTTGAGTATATTATGATGAATAATTAGTAGCGGTGGAGTAGTAATCAGGCAGTAAGCTTGGGTCCTTGTCGCCGTGCTATTGTCGCTGATGGAATGGTAGCGCAGCGCACGTTGGATCCGGGCGGGCGGCAGGCCACATGTCGTGGCCTCCGACCCATCCAAATCCCGACGGGAAAAGGCGAAAAGGAGAAGAGGCTTTGCGCGGGACGCCTTTCCCTTTCTCACCACGTTGTTATCGCCCCACTCCCACTGTGGAGGATTCATTCCCTGGTCTCGTGTATGTTGTCACATGGTCAGCAGAGTAAGCCCGTACCTTGACACGAATTTAAGGAGGGCATGTAGCAGCACACTCGCAGTATATCCCAACGGATTACAAGATGTTTTAGCGTGTTTGTTCGCTTATTTCAATCCGTATGTAGTTCATATTGAGCTATCCAAATCATCTTATAATTCAGAACAGAGTTGATGTATACAACTTCCAATAGATCAGTCTCGAATTGAAAACCAGTTAACAGATCAAATCATTGTACTTTGTCCTGATTGAACGCTGACGCTCTGGCTAGGAGGAAGTGACCGGCCGGACACGATCGGCGGAACTAGCTTGCTGCAGTGGCGGTGACGGTGGTGATGCGTGGCCTGGTGTGGCCGGCGTAGAGTGTGGCTAGCTAGTACTAGTACTAGATGAGAGTGGGTGGAGCACCCATGATCTGATGATTGTAGCAGCTGTGGTCGATGGTGGATGGATGGATGGATGGATTGGTGCAACAACGGAGGTGGTGGGAGCTAGCAGCAAGTTAGGGCATCTCCAGCCGTTGGCCCTTCAGGATGGGTAAAAAATCGCCTCCTAGGGATGCACCGGCACTAAACCGCGCACTGGGGGCGTGATGCCTCCAGTCGCGCCCCTTCACGGGTTTTTAAAATGTTTAAATTCGGCGCAAACACAACGCAAACACGGACGAGTTCGTTCAAATTTAAACATATTTTATAAAAAAAAGAAAAAAAACTACCGCGGGCTACCCCCGCCTCGCCGCCCGCCCACGCGGTTCTACATGCCGAGGAGGCTGTAGAACCACATGTAGTCACCGTCGTCGTCGCCCCCGCCTACGCCTCCACCGTCCCTGCTGCATCCCTCCCCCGGTTGGCGCGGCGGGTTGGACAGTCCGGGGGCGTCGTCGTCGTTGCTATCGAGGACGACAACACCGTCCTCGTCCTCGCGCCCACGTTTGCGGGCGGCGATCTCCTCCAGGGCCCGGCGCTGCCGGACCATCTCCTCGCGCACGTAGTCATCGCGCGACCACCGCATGGCGTCCTCGTCGGAGAAGCCGCGCCGGACTATCTCCTCGTACTCCGGGGGGAGGCTGGACTCCACCTTGGGCTCGACGAGGGCGCCGGAGCGGCGGGTACGCGCGCTGACAGGCGTGTCCTGGGGCTCCGGCTTGACGGGGCGGAGGTGGAGGCAGGGAGAGCCGCCGGACGAGGAGGAGGACACCCCGGTCTCCATGCGCCTCGGCGTTCAGGAGCTTCCCCGGTGGCCCCGGCGGCGTGAGAAGGACGGGGGAGCGGGATACTCGAGGCGCGGCGTGTTGCCGCCCTCGATGTACTCAAGGACGGACTCCAACGTGCGCCTGGGCACGCCCCACCACCGACGCCGGCCGGCGACGTTGAACCTGCCGGGGGGCACGACGCCGTTGGTGGCCTCGAGCTGCTCGTCGTGCCGGCGGCGGAAGTACGGCTCCCAGATTGGGCTGTCGGGGACGTACCGGGGCCCCTCCCTCGCCGCACGCGGCAGGGACGAGCGGATGTGTGCGATCTCCGCACGCCGCGCCGCGCCGGTGGGTACCGGTGGCACCGGCGCGCCGCCGGCGCTGATCCTCCACGCTCCGGGCACCCGCATGTCTGGCGGGACCGGGTACTCGGCCTCGAAAAGGAGGCGAGCCTCGTCCTCGTGCAGATGACGGCGTCCGAATCCGTTCGCCGCCGCGCCGTCGCCTGGGAAACGCTCGGCCATACTTTCTCAACTGGTGACGGCGAGAGGAGGAAAGGGGGAGAAATGAGCGCGTCGTCGGTGGATGATCGGGGTGAGTCTCTCCGGCGCGCTTGCAGTCGGCTTTTATAGGCGGAGACGCCGCGTGGTAGGCTTGGCCGGCACGTTACGCGTGGCGTGATTGCGTGGCGGCCGAGGGACGCGTCGCCTAGCCTTCACTGCGCCGCCCGTGAGGCATCAATGGAGGCTGACCGACGCGGCAGCTTTGGCATTGATTCGCCGCGGGAAACGAGGCGATGAGGACGACGAAAGGCGAGAAAAGAGTAGAGTCGCTGACGCGGCGGGCCCGCGGCTCTTCGCGCCAAAAACGATTCGCCCGGCGCCCCTGAGCGACCCTCAGCGTACCGGATTTGGGTTGGGTCCGCCGGCATCAATTTCGGCCCGAACCGGCAAAAACTGGGCTCTTAGGGACGCGACTGAGCCGATTTTTTGGTGCCGACGGATAAAAAACGTTTGAGGGGCCTTCTTAGGAGCACGACTAGAGATACCCTTAGATAGATACGCTTGCATGTGTGTGTGCTTGTGTGGTCCGCCGCTACATCCATCATGGGTTCGCCGCAACCTGCGCCGCCCGGCCGGCCGCCTACACATACGTCCAGCTGAATCATGAGCGATCGATCTGTCAAGCGACAGATGTCGGCCGTAGAAAAACCGGCTTTTAGCCGCTCGAGAATATGTTGGGATTAGTCGATGAGGAACTATATTGAGATTAGTCGTGCAGTATATATATTTTTTCTTTAATCGGAAGAGAACAAACAATGCAACTTTCTTTCACACTTTTCTGAACATAGTATAGTCGCAAATGTTCACACACACATACCCTCATCTCTATAAGCGCACATACAGACATCCTACTCTTATGGGCACCTCTGAAATACTAAACTAGCACAACATCTTGAGATTGATGAATCTACTAGAAGGTCTCATAGTATATGACTTGAACCATGATGGACCGGTTTCACCACAAGAAATCTAACCATCTAACTTATGTTCAGTTCGTATTTTTTAAAAACTTTTGAACATATATGTTAGCATGGTGAATATTGTTTCATATCTCCAAGAACAGGTCTTCTCACACAACAACAAAAAAAAATCTGATTTTGATAGATCTATGATCGCCGTAGATTTTTTTTTTGGTAACATACCATAGAAACTATTCCATTTCTGAATACTAAAATTAATCAACTCTCATAGGTGTAATTTAGTCAACTAGGTGTTGAGATAGATAATAACACTTGTCATGTGTCAAAAAGGTCCCGAAGCGATCTTATTCCTCCCCCCTAACGTGGCGGTTTCGGGATGGAGGCGCTCATATCACCATGTCGACGGCTTGTTCATGTGAGGGTAGTGGTCGTTAGGTTGTCCGAGGACCTTAATATAATTTTTTTATTATATTTGGGTGCCTTTTAAAAATAAAGCGGGGTGGTAAGTTTAACTAACCTGAAATTTCATTGAAAGTACATGTCAAATGCCTCAGGATCATTACATGCACAGGGGTGCGCATTAGCCATAAAGAGAAGAGAGAGAGCTCATGAGTCTGGGCAGCAAGTCAACCAGTTGTCGTTGACACTATGAAGAGGGGAGGGGGAGGCACCTTGTGCCAGAGAATCGCCTCGTCATGGCAAAGCTTTAGGGTGCCGGGAACCTAGGGCTCGACAACCTAGAACACACACGCGTTTCGATGCTTTCGTAGGTGCAAATGACATATCATAACGAATGTGGGGCGGGTGGCCGGAGCAACAACTTTGAGCATTGGGCAACCCACCGCCTATTTAGAGAGCTTTGCTCCACGCATCTCGAGATGGGTGATGACCTCATCTTTCGGTGCCCCTTTATTGGGCGGCAATGGGGTTGCCCGACTAGAATGTTGCCTAGGTTTGTCTCCAGCATGAAGAGGCAAGCGACAGGGACCCCCCCCCCCTTCTCGCCGCCGCCAGAGCCCTCGCTTGCACCTGATCCATCGGGCTGGAAATACCGCTGAGGACGACAGCCCAAATGAATGACTCAAAGATAGAGTACATCTAGTCGCACCACCTCTTTAGGAAAGCCACAAATTTTCAGCCAATTGACGGAGTGAAAAGCTTTGGCGAAGTTGAGTCTAAGGGCAAGTGTAGGGACCCCTCCTTTTTAAGCAGGATTGGAAAATTTCAACAACATATACGAAGGACGCAGATATGCTTCTCCCAATGTTGAAATAAATTCGAGCCCCTTTTTAGAAAATAAATAAATAAATAAATAGTTGTCACGTTGTACGTAGGCAGCGACGGATGGCAGGAAGGCCGGGGGATACGTGCGGGAATACGTATATACAGCTACCGAGGAAAGCTCCAGGGCTTGTCGGTAGCACAGTCGACAGCACTGTGCCCCAACGTGGCATGTCGGCGAAGCGCCCCTCAGCCATGCGTGCGCACTGCGCTGCATGTTCGAGTTCCACTTGGCTCTATCTATCTGCTAGCAGTAAGTACATGGATGGATATGCATGCATGCTTCCATTCCATTCATGTGCTCGTGACCTAGCCCTCCGTCGCAATACAACAGGGCATATCCGCATCAACGCAACACCACACGACCGACCGATCGAGCAGGGAGAGCTATCCATCTGCACTACAGGGTGATCGCTCATCAGATAGCGGCCGTGCGCCCGGGGTCCGGCCAAAGCTCTCTGTGCTGCTGCGAGACTGGACTGCGATCGATATGATGCTCCCGCTCGCTCGTGTGGATTCGTTCGTAGTAGTACATGGCGCTCTCGCCCACATGCGTTTCGATTCAATTCGGGTCTAGACCTTGTAGCTTGATGGGCGGGCTTGTCTGAAGATTGGATTCATGCCGAGACTGACTGAGATGCAGGCAGGCAGAGGCAGGGGACGTATCCTAGAGGCGATTTGATGTGCGCCAGTGTAGGGCCGGCTTCTTCGGACATGCCATGTGGCCGGCCCGAGAATCGATTTTGGATCCGGCTTGGATTTTTTTGGCAGATAAAGATTGATCAAATTGACGTCGATCCACGCAGGTGTGGTTCGTTGTGAGCTGGGTTCGTTGATGGCTTTGATGAGCCGAGTTTCCTGCGGCCTATGTATATTCGTTTTTGGCGTCGGCTGAATCGTTTTTGGCGCGAAAATCAGCGTGCCTTTCTTGGCAGCGACTCGGCTGTTTTTATCACTTCGTCGTTCTCATCGCTTCGGTTTTTCGCGGGGAAATCAATGCCAAAGCTGCCGCGCCGGTCAACCTCCATTGATGCCTCACGGACGGCACAGTAAAGGCGGGGCAACGCGCGTCCCTCGCCCGCCACGCGGGCGCCGTCTATATAAGCCGCCCTCTTCCGCACCGGTGAGCCACACACAGACCTCGCTCTCCACCACCGACGCCCCCATTCCTCCCTCTTTTCTCGCCTGACCCAATGGCCGAGCGCTTGCAAGGCGATGGCGCGGCGGCGAACGGCATCGGCCGCCGCCACCTTCGCAAGGACGAAGCTCGGTTTCTTTATGAAGCCGAGTACCCGGTCCCGCAGGACGTGCGGGTGCCCGGGGCGTGGAGGATAAGCGCCAGCGGGGCCCCGGTGCCACTGCCGCCCACTGGGGCGGCCAGGCGTTCAGAGATCGCCCGTATCCGTTCCTCTCTGCCGCAGACGGCGAGAGAAGGGCCGAGGTACGCCCCCAACAACACGCTATGGGAGCCGTACTTTCGTCATCGCCACGCCGAGCAGCTCGAGGCCACCAACGGCATCGTGCCCTCCGGGAAGCACAACGCCGACGGGCACCGCCGATGGTGGGGCGTGCCGGCCGCACGCTGGAGGCTGTCCTCGAGTACATCGAGGGCGGCAATACACCGAGGTTGGAGTACCCCACTCCCCCACCTTCTCCCGGTGCGTGGGAGCTCTTGGACGCCGAGACACATGGACCCGGCGTCCTCCTCCTTGTCCGGCCGCTCGTCCGGCTCTCCCTCCCTCCTCCCCGTCAAGCCGGAGCCCCAGGACGCGACGATCAGCCGGCGCACCCGCAGCTGCGGCGTCCGCATCACCGAGTCTTCCCCCACCTCTGCTCGGCTCGTCAGGTCAAAGGTGGAGTCCGGCCTCCCCGCGGAGTACGAGGCCATAGCCTGGTCTGACTTCTCCAACGAGGCCGCCCTAAAGTGGGCTCGGGACGACTACCTCTGCGACGAGATGGTCCGGCAGCGCCGAGCCCTGCAGGAGATAGTTGCTGGAATTTAGTCTATTTTGGGCAGCCCAATAACTATTTCAGAAATTTCTAATAAATCCTAGAGGCCCACTTAGCCCATTTATGCAAGGCAAGGGATACTACTAAAGTTTAGTCCCACATTGCTAGTTTAGTGGGAGTTGGACCTCCTTATAAGGGAGGTTCTTTCCCCACTTGTACGAGCATGAGAACAAGAGGGATATCCACGCGCGCTCCTCCTCCGCCGCCCGCCTCGCCACGCCATGCCTCGTCACGACGCGCCACGGGTTGCGGGAATGAGCCGATATCTAAATTTTTGCCACGCACGACGGGTATACGAAAGGTCACGTGGGAGTTGAAACGTTTTCTGTAGTGGACACTGAATTCGAACGGCGCGCCTCTTCGGCCGCTGCCTGTTCGCTTCATCTCCCTTCGTTGCTTCACCTCCTGCCGCAGCCTCTTCGCGTCCTTCTCCTGTGCTTATATAAGAGAGGTCGCTCCTCTCCAGAGAGACACAACAGAAGCTCCTCTTCCTCTCGCCACAAAGTTCCGACCACTGCGCTGCTGCTACGTTCTTCCCCATCCCATCTTGCACAGGTCGGGACAGTAGGCCTCCGAAACCGCACCTTTTGAGTCCTGTACGGGAGAAGGGTGATAAGGTTTTTGGGGAGCGCTCAGCGCGACTATTGGCTGCTTCATCACGGACGATCCGGTCGCCAACGACTACTTCCCCGACGACGACTTCTTCCCCGACGTCCACGACCTCCTCGACGACATGGCAGGCGAGGACACCGACCCCAAGTCCAGCGCTTCTACTGCCAAGGTTTTCAGAATCACGATTCTATCATACGATTCTACGACTTTACGATTCATATTGACTCACATGATTCTACGACTCTGGCTAGTAAAATCTACGCTTCTACAATTTTGGTAGTGAAGATTCTACGATTTGCGACTCTACCATTAGGGCTCCGATCCGATTCAGAATAACGATTCTGACAACCTTGTCTGCTGCTGCTGCCCCGTACGTGTTCTTGTCTTTCCTGTTAAAGTTTCTGCCGCAGTTCCTTGTTCTAGTCCTTGTCCTACACATGACAGGTTCTACTTCATATATGCTACTTGCTATACTGTCTACTTTAGATATGATAGGCTACGGTTCATATATGCAGAAGCTATTTACCTTCTCTCTGTCAGAACGCATGACTTGTTTTATCTCTACTATATTAGTCATGCTTTATCTAGTATTTCTGTTAATAAAATTATTTGGTAAATTGCTCATATTTCCAACAATCCAAAAACCTTATTATAGGCAATTTACCCCAAGTGGTTTTGCTGCTTCCATGAGACCTCCTATGTTTGAGGGTATCCACTATAAGAGGTGGCGCGTGAGAGCAGTCTTATGGTTTCAAACCATGAGTTGCTATGACGCCACTCTCGGCAAACCTGAAGGAGAGCTTGATGCTCAACAGGCACAAGCTTTTCAGAAAATGGATACTCTGTTTAAGGCTGCTCTCTTGAGTGTTCTGGGTGAGAACATAGTTGATGCTTATGCGTCAATTGATAATGGAAAAGATATGTGGGATGCACTCGAGGCCAAGTTTGGGGTCTCGGATGCTGGCACTGAGCTGTACATCATGGAGAAATTCTATGATTATAGGATGACTGAAGAGCGCTCCGTGGTTGAGCAAGCTCATGGGATACAGTCATTTGCTAGAGAACTTGAGCACTTCAGTTGTATGCTACCGGACAAGTTTGTTGCCGGAGGTATCATCACTAAGCTTCCCCCTTCATGGAGGAACTTTGCTACCTTGCTGAAGCATAAGAGGCAGGAGTTTTCCGTCCCGGATCTCATTGGCACTCTTGATGTGGAAGAAAAGGCGAGAGCAAAGGACACACATGCTTGAGGTATTGAGGGAGGATCTAGTGCCAATGTGGTACAGAAGCAGAACTTCCAGCCCCACAAGTTCAAGAACAAGGGCAAGTTTGATGGAAAAGCAAAGTTTGATAGGAAGAACAAGGCTGTGCAACACATGAACTTCAAAAAGAAGAATGGCAAGAAGAAAGGTGCTTGTCATGTGTGTGGGGATCCTGATCATTGGGCTCCTAGTTGCTCTAATCGCTATGACAAGCGTCATCCTGGGAAAGGCAGCAAGACCGCTAATGTTGTCATTGGATACATGACATGAAGGATGCTGGGTATGGTATACTTTCCACTATTCTTTCAATATGTCATTCTCCTGACTGGTTGATTGACACGAGTGCTAATGTGCATGTATGCGGTGATATTTCCATATTTTCGTCTAATCAGACCGCAGGGACTTCAACTGTGCTGATGGGCAACGGTTCAATTGCTTCTGTTCGTGGTGTTGGCACGGTCGATCTGAAGTTTACTTTGGGGAAGATCGTGCGGCTGAAGAACGTGCATTATGTCCCCTCCGTCAATAAAAATCTTGTTAGCGGATCTCTTCTCTGTAGAGATGGCTACAAGCTTGTCTTTGAGTCGAATAAATTTGTAATATCCAAGTATGGAACCTTTGTTGGTAAAGGCTATGAGTCAGGAGGCTTGTTTCGTTTATCCTTATCAGACGTTTGCAATAAAGTTGTTAATCATATTTGCAACAATAGTGAATCCAATGTGTGGCATTCACGTCTTTGTCATGTTAATTTTGGTTGCATGTCGCGACTAGCGAAGTTGAACTTAATCCCTAGTTTCACCACCGTCAAGGGATCTAAGTGTCAAGTGTGTGTGCAAGCTAAGCAACCTAGTAAGTCTCACACGACTGCGGAAAAAAGAAATCTTGCACCACTAGAGCTCATACATTCAGATCTATGTGAAATGAATGGTGTGTTGACAAAAGGTGGAAAGAAATATTTCATAACGTTAATTGATGACTCCACTAGATACTGCCGTGTGTATGTTCTTAAATCTAAGGATGAGGCTTTGAACTTTTTCAAGATCTATAAAGCTGAAGTGGAAAACCAACTTGATCGGAAAATCAAGAGGCTTAGGTCTGACCATAGTGGAGAGTATTTTTCCAATGAGTTTGATGCTTTTTGTGCGGAACATGGTATAATCCATGAGAGGACGCCTCCCTACTCACCTCAGTCAAATGGGGTGGCCGAAAAAAAGAACTGTACTCTAACTGATTTGGTTAACGCCATGTTAGACACATCGGGTCTCTCCAAGGCATGGTGGGGGGAGGCGATATTGACAGCATGTCATGTCCTGAACCAAGTCCCCACAAAGAACAAAGAGATAACTCCATTCGAGGAATGGGAGAAGAAAATGTTAAAACTCTCTTATCTGTGAACATGGGGTTGTTTGGCGAAAGTCAATGCTCCAATTTCAAAGAAGCGGAAGCTTGGACCAAAGACTGTGGATTGTGTTTTCCTGGGATATGCTTTTCATAGCATTGGCTATAGATTCCTGGTTGTAAAATCTGAGGTACATGACATGCATGTTGGTATGATCATGGAGTCGAATGATGCGACTTTCTTTGAAGATATCTTTCCCATGAAGGATATGGCTACCTCATCTAATCAGGAGATGCCTAGTTCATCGAATCAGGAACCAGTTACAATTACCGAACCTACAATTTCGATGGAACACTTTGAAAGTCCTGTGGAGGAGAAAAATGAAGTTCCTATTAGGAGCAAGAGACAAAGGACTGCAAAGTCCTTTGGTGATGATTTTCTTGTGTACCTCATAGATGACACTCCCAGTTCTATTTCAGAGGCCTATGCATCTGAAGATGCTGACTACTGGAAGGAAGCGGTTCGTAGCGAGATGGATTCCATCTTGGCGAATGAAACTTGGGAGATAACTGATCGTCCTTATGGGTGCAAACCTATAGGATGCAAATGGGTATTCAAGAAGAAACTTAGGCCTGATGGTACTATTGAAAAGTACAAGGCTCGGCTCGTGGCTAAGGGTTATACTCAAAAGGAAGGTGAAGACTTCTTTGATACTTACTCACCTGTGGCTCGACTGATCACTATTCGAGTTCTACTTTCACTAGCTGCCTTGCATGGTCTTCTCGTTCATCAAATGGATGTTAAGACTGCTTTCCTAAATGGAGAGTTGGACGAGGAAATTTATATGGAACAACCAGATGGGTTTGTACTAGATGGTTAGGAAGGGAAAGTGTGAAAGTTGCTGAAGTCTTTGTACGGACGTAAGCAAGCACCCAAACAGTGGCATGAGAAGTTTGAAAGAACTTTAACAGCTGCAGGCTTTGTTGTGAACGAAGCTGACAAATGTGTGTACTATCGCCATGCTGGGGTGAGGGAGTTATCCTGTGCTTGTATGTTGATGACATACTAATTTTTGGAACCAATCTGAATGTTATTAATGAGGTCAAGGATTTCCTATCTCGTTGTTTTGAGATGAAGGAATTAGGAGTGGCTGGTGTCATTCTGAACATCAAGTTGTTGAGAGACGATGATGGTGGGATTACATTGGTTCAATCTCACTATGTGGAAAAGATCTTGAGTCGCTTTGGCTATAGTGATTGCAAGCCCTCTCCAACACCATATGATGCTAGTGTGTTGCTTCGAAAGAATCAAAGAATTGCTAAAGACCAATTGAAGTATTCTTAGATTATTGGCTCGCTTATGTACTTAGCCAGTGCTACAAGACCTGACATCTCTTTTGCTGTTAGCAAACTGAGTCGGTTTGTTTCAAAACCAGGAGATGTGCATTGGAAAGCTCTAGAAAGAGTTTTGCGTTATTTGAAAGGCACTGCAAATTATGGAATTCACTACACCGGGCATCCAAAGGTGCTTGAAGGGTATAGTGACTCAAACTGAATTTCAGATGCTGATGAGATAAAGGCCACGAGCGGTTATGTATTCACTCATGGAGGTGGCGCTGTTTCTTGGAAGTCTTGCAAGCAGACCATCTTAACGAGGTCAATAATGGAAGCAGAACTCACAACACTAGATACAGCTACAGTTGAAGCAGATTGGCTTCGCCGGCTCTTGAATGACTTGCCGGTTGTTGAAAAACCTGTACCTGGTGTCCTTATGAACTGCGACAATCAAACTGTGATCACAAAAGTGAGCAGCTCAAAGGATAACATGAAGTCATCAAGACACGTTCAAAGAAGGTTAAAGTCTGTCAGGAAAATGAAAAACTCCGGAGTTATTGTGTTGGATTATATCCAAACGTCTAAAAATCTGGCAAATCCTTTTACCAAGGGTCTATCACATAATGTGATAGATAATGCATCGAGGGAGATGGGTATGAGACCCACAATATGAGTTGTTGACAGTGGTAACCTATTTTTTATGATCGAAGATCCCGTGAATTAGATGTGGAAGACAAGCTATTGGTCAACTGAGAGGAGAGTATCCTTACTATTCACAATACCACTCCATGAAGATGCAATACTCTCCTAATCTGCATGGCAGGTTGATGTATATCTTAATGTGTTCTAAGTGGCTTATTTAAGCAGAGATGTTATCCTGCAGAACATCTTTTGAAGAACACATCTATATGAGTCTGATTGTCAAACGTCGCAATCTATGAGAGTAGGGTTCTCTCTAGTAAACTCATGAAAGGGCACGGAGTATGACGCATAAGCTCCACCCACGGGAAAGATCCACGGTAGCCACGTATCGGTCAAGGCTTTATGTGAAGCTAGATTCGCAGAAAACTTGCAGTTCAAGGCCCAGTCCACTGTTCAAGTTGCTTACTAGTGTAGCATAGAGTTCTAGGTGGAAATTCAACTTAACAGTCTCCACTGCAGTACCAGTATATAAAACAGTGTTTTGGAACCAAAGGCAAATTTCTGTGTGCCTCTGGAATCTGATGGGGGATTGCTGGAATTTAGTCTATTTTGGGCAGCCCAGTAACTATTTCAGAAATTCCTAATAAATCCTAGAGGCCCACTTAGCCCATTTGTGCAAGGCAAGGGATACTACTAAAGTTTAGTCCCACATTGCTAGTTTAGTGGGAGTTGGACCTCCTTATAAGGGAGGTTCTTTCCTCACTTGTACGAGCATGAGAACAAGAGGGATATCCACACGCGCTCCTCCTCCGCCGCCCGCCTCGTCACACCGCACCGCGCCGCGCCGCGTGTTGCGGGAATGAGCCGAGCCGATATCTAAATTTTTGCCACGCACGACGGGTATACGAAAGGTCACGTGGGAGTTGAAACGTTTTCTCTTCGCGTCCTTCTCCTGTGCCTATATAAGAGAGGTCGCTCCTCTCCAGAGAGACACAATAGAAGCTCCTCTTCCTCTCGCCACAAAGTTCCGACCACTGCGCTGCTGCTACGTTCTTCCCCATCCCGTCTTGCGGCGTGCACCGTAGGTCGGGACAGTAGGCCTTCGAAACCGCACCTTTTGAGTCCTGTACGAGAGAAGGGTGATAAGGTTTTTGGGGAGCGCTCAGCGCGACTACTGGCTGCTTCATCACGGACGATCCGGTCGCCGACGACTACTTCCCCGACGACGACTTCTTCCCTGACGTCCACGACCTCCTCGACGACATGGCAGGCGAGGACACTGACTCCAAGTCCAGCGCTTCTGCTGCTGCTGTCCCGTACGTGTTCTTGTCTTTCCTGTTAAAGGTTTTGCCGCAATTCCTTGTTCTAGTCCTTGTCCTACACATGATAGGTTCTACTTCATATATGCTACTTGCTATACTGTCTACTTTAGATATGATAGGCTACTGTTCATATATGCATAAGCTATTTACCTTCTCTCTGTCAGAACGCATGACTTGTTTTATCTCTACTATATTAGTCATGCTTTATCTAGTATTTCCGTTAATAAAATTATTTGATAAATTGCTCATATTTCCAACAATAGTCGCCCGCCAGCGTGGGCTCGAGGACGAGAACGGCGTTGTGATCCTCGACAGCGACGACGACGAGGACGCCCTCGGACCGTCCAACCCGCCGCGCGTCGGCGACCCTGGGCAGGGGAGCAGCAGGGACGGCGGCCGCGGAGGAGGCAACGACGACGGCGGCAGCAGCGGCGACGGCGACTACACGCAGTTCTACAGGCTCCTCGGCATGTAGAGCTTCAAGGCGGCGGGCGGCGAGGAACGGCGAGGGCGACGGCGGGTCTAGTAGTGTCTTTTTTTTGTAAAATATTTGATGAACTCGTCGAAGTTTGGTTAAATTTGCGTCTTGTTTGTGTGAATGTGTTTAAAAAAACAAAATGCGACGTGGGACGGCGACTGAGGAGCATCACACCTCCAACACGCGGTTTAGCGAAGGTACACCTCTAGGCGACGATTTTACACGCCTCATGAGAGGCCAACGGCTGGAGATGCTCTAATACTATCGGGGATGTACGGTACCCGTTCTTTGAGGGCATAACCGTAAGACAGATGTATATTGTAGTACTACAAAGAGTACGTGTGCAAAGAAAGAGAAAGGCAGAGTAGGCGCACATGAAAGCCGTACGTACGCAAACTGTTTCCACTGTAACACATTAATCAGATACGTACTAGTCGAAGCTGCGCTGATGAAGAACGTGGTGAGCCCTGAACGAAAAGTAGACCAAAGTCCATGGTCAGACAGCAGAGGCAGGTGCATGTGCTTTGGCTTTGGTATGAACGGCGTGCATGTGCTGCTGCATGTGCCGGCCAGACCAGAGCTCTTGATCAAAGTTCAAACCCTACTAACACAGCCCGTCAACTGTTGGGAATTTATTAATTAAGCGCGTCCATGTTGTTAGGAGCCGGGCATACCAGTATGTACCGATACATCGACGGATGGATCAAACAGATAAAAGAAACCACAAATCCAAAGACGTACGTACTACTGGTGCCACTGCCACCGGTGGAAAGAAAAAGGGACCGATCCATCACCGAGGACACCCGTCGACGGGTCGACGGAGCAACGATCAGCCGCCAATCATTTCCGGCTCGGTGACGACGGACGGGCGCGCACGAATCGCGACGCACCGGCGGCGGACGCAGACGGACAGCTAGGGCAGCGGCAACGAGCCAGAGTGGAGGCAATCATGTCAGACGCTTAGCTAGCTAGCTCCCGCCGACTAATCATTCCTTGATCCGTCACATGCATGCATGATGCCTGCTCTCGTCCGTCTCTCACCGGTTTTGCTGTTGGTGTTAGCTAGCCTAGAGAGAGCAGAGCTAGGGCAGAATAACCCCGCCGGTGGACACGTCCACGTCCGACGGGCCATCTCATCTAGCACTAGCAATCCTCCCTTGTTTGGGCTGGATATACATAATTATTCAGGCCCCTGCCCTGGCAGTGGCAGGAATGGATCATATCATGCCCTAAAGAAGAGAAGCAGGAATGGATCGTGCATGATTAGGAGCGCGACGGCACGAGATTTGTTTAGGCGATCAAGTCACCCGTCAGGTCAGTAGTACATGTGCATTGACGTCTGAGCCCTGACAGTAGTTTATGGACACCTGCAAGTTAAATTACGCATGCAGCTCATTCAGGCCCTGTTTGGTTCCAAATAAGTCACCAACTTATAAGTCGAAAAGTACAAAAAGTGACTTATTTTGTCAAACGGACCCAACTTATAAGCCACCCCAACTTATAAGTCATAAGTTGCTCCACCCCAACTTAAAACTTATAAGTCATCCCCTTTTGCATGGGTCCCATCACCTTTACATAAAAAATAGGTATGACTTATAAGTCACTGATTTTAAGTCACCTGACTTATAAGTCAGATGACTTATTGAAACCAAACAGGCCCTCAGAGTCACCCGCTTTTCCATTCATCCATCGGAATAGCTTCACACACGACATCTGATGGACGGCAGTTGGACGATAATAGGATCATAGAGGACCCCTGCTATTAGAATATTATTAACTGGTAAAATCGCCAAGAGAAAAAAAACCACCAAGAAAAACAAGAGAAAATTGCTAAATGCAGTGTGGGGCCCTGGCTGCTTTGATCTCTCGGAAATGTGTGTGAAATTAACTAGCTAGTGTCAAAAAACGTCTTATATTATGAGACAGAGGGAGTAAAATCGAGAACGCACAAGATCTGAGATCAACTCAAGTTGAGAGAAGGGATCACGCATGCTGCATGTGCAATTTGTACACTAACAGCAATTGACATGCTATTCTTCAGCATAGGACAGCATGAATCAGCAGCCAATTGACATGTCATTCTTGTTGAAATCAATCGAACGATCGATGCACGTACGGCGGAACCAAATGCAGGTACCGATCAGTGCCGGGCTGTTGCCCAAACTCCCATGGGGTCGATCCATCGCTCGAATCATTGCCCAATCATCTGACGGGAACTGGTGGTGTACGGGATACGCCCGTCCGTCCGTTCGTTCGTATTGCTGTATCCCAGCGACAAGTTGTAGTTTGTGAGTAGTACACAAGTACTTGACGGAGAAGGATCGACAAGGAGTCAAGGACCACCAGAATCATGTATTGACCTGCCAGCAAAATTCAAGAATGCGAGCCCAGACAACAAGATCGGGTGGTGGCGGAGCTCAAGATATTCGGAGCACAATGTAGCCATGTCCCCACACATTTTTCGAGCAAGCAAAAATAGCCGTGAAAATTTCTTCTTCCATGCAGACACTGTTGGAAATATTAGTATTTTTTCGATTAGACTAATCCACGAGGAAACAGTATGGCAGATACGGTATGCATTCCATACCGATACCTAAGTATACTAGCACGTACAGAACATAGAAGCGAACCATCTATGAGCAGTACATGTACGGCTAGCACATGTACGAGTAAATGAGGGATGAACAGATCAATACCCTCCGGTTGGCCAGGCCAACACGGCTGCGGCAGCAGCAGCCTCGGCGTCGTCCGTGGCCTTCTTCTTGGCGGTGGCGGCGCCCGTGCCCTTTTTCTTGGCGGTGTCGTCGTCAACCATGGTGTCGATGCAGGGGAAGTAGTGGAAGTAGAAGCAGACGAAGATGGGGACGGATCGGGAGCAGTCACATCGAGACGCTTCTCAAAAACCTTATTGCCATTCTTCCGGGCAGGATCTCGAATGGCAGGGTTCTGGAGGAACCTGCTCTCCCGACGAACCGTGCACGCGGTCGTCGGGATGGGATCGCCAGAGGCAGCTCAGAGTGAGGAACAACAGATGACGGCTAGGGTTACGCGAGAGGGCGTGAGTGAACTGAACTAGGTCACTCCACTAGCGAGACCTTCCTATATAGGTCGCCGCGTAGAAAGTCGTGGGCTATGGCAGAGGCTCACAACCGAGTCGACGCACTCCCGGGAGTCATCGTTCTCGGAGAAGGGTCGCACACCCGTGAACGGAGTCGACGAATCCCGGGAATGCAACCAGCCCATGGTCCAATGTCTCGGACAGTGGCGCAACTGTTAGCGACTCGTTAATTAATATCAGATTAATTAATTCGTTCCTCACCGGCAAAATTAAGCTTTGGCTTGGCTCATTCGAGCAACCCGCGGCACGCGCGCCTCGCGTCGCGTCGTGACGAGGCGGGCGGCGGAGGAGGAGGAACACCCGTGTACCACTCCTCTTCCCAAGCTCCAAATATCAAGTGGTAGAACAGCTGATGCGGAGCATGCTACGATCATCCCCATGTACACTCGAGCATACGACATTGGACCTAAGGTGAACTCTTTCCTTTCCGAATCTTCCCTTTCCGCATGTAAAACATGGGTGCTACTTCAAGCGCGGACCTTGTGCATACTCAGGTACACCCAAGAAGACCATGGAGAACCCAAGGATCAAGGCCAAATGCGCGCAGAAGTGAAGGAAGGAGAAGGAAGAAGAGCCAGCTGCTACAGCAGCCGGACATCCGGCCCAAGCCCAGACATCCGACCCGTGTCCCCGGAAATCCGGCCCTCCATCACCGAATGCATCTGGAAGCGACCCAGGCCATCCCGGACATCCGGCCTCCCAGCCCGGACATCCGGCCGACGCGAAGCCCCGGACATCCGGCCCAACGCCCGGACGTCCAGTCAACCCTGCGCGCAGTGTAACGAGCCACCGGCCCATGTACCCCTTCACTTCGTCCCCAACTTGTACTACGACTATAAATAGACCTCTCCCACCTCCTAGCTAGGGTTAGCGTTGTGATAGCTCATATGTGAGATAGAGCCTCGCTCATCTATCTGGATCTACTCCACCGCGAGGAACCGTTGCCTCTTCGGAGAAGATCCATCTTGGATTCAAGACCCCTTCATGGGAAGACCCCTCAAGACTTCCTCACGGAGATGAACTAGTTACCACTTGTATCGTCCTTTATTGGATTCAGATTGTGTATCTCTTTGTGTTTCGAGGATCTAGCATATGTGTGACCGAATCTTGTTGGTTTGAGTGATTCTCTCGTGTTTTCCCTCGTGTTCTTTGTGTTCCTTGTTGGGATCCGCTCCTTTCATGAAAGATCGGCCATCTAGGGTTCCACCCTACATCATCTTGGTATCATGAGCCACGTTGATCACGATTTTGGAGCCTCCCCTTTTTGTTTTCTAGCCTATTTTTTTATTTTATCCTAAATTCGAAAATCCCCACCAAAAATTAGCCCCTAATTTTTTTATGATTTGTTGGTTTGATGATGTTTTGTTGAATTTGATCAATGAAATCTCCCGAAGTTTTGCCAAAATTTTCTCCCCAAGTTTCCCCACTTTTCATTCACGAAATCTCCCGAATTTTGCCCCCAAAATCATCAATTTCTGCCCCCAAAATCGAGTTCCTTGAGTTCATCCTTAGATTTGGAGCCCGGACATCTGGCCTGTAGCCCCGGACATCCGGCTCCTGGAGCGCAATTCGCGCGCGGTTCTGGACCTCAGGTCCCGGATTTCCGGCTCCGACCCCTGGCATTTCAGCCTTCGGTGTTTCACCGTTTTGACCATAACTAATTCATCCGGATTCCGTTTTGACGTTCTTTAGCTCATTTTGAAGCTATTGACATCCTCCATCCCACAAAAATACTACCATCATCATTTTACTCCATAATTTTTTTACAACTTCGGCATCTGTAGCGATCCGCCCTCAAACGGTCAAATCTCTGTGCATAAGTGTCATCCCTGGATCGGCAATGCTGACACACAGTACTTTAAGGATTTATAACAGAGTTTCAATCACACACTTATTACATCGAAAGTCTCAAAAGTTAACTTATTACAGTAATATGGCTTAAGGCCATCTAAATAAGATAACAGCGAAAGGCTTCGAAGATAAAGCGAGTCCATCAACTCCAACGACATAGCTGAGTGCACGACAATGACCTAGCGCACCTTACTCTTCGTCTGAAAAGTCTGCAACATAATACGTTGCAACCCGAAACGGGTCAGCACATGGAATATGCTGACAAAATAACACTGTAGAGTAATGAACAAGAATAACTGCTATCACTACATGTATATATGGCTGGTGGAGGCTCTAAGGTTGATGTTTTTGTGAAAAGCCAAATTTTCCCTACTGCAAAGGAATAAATTTTATTTAACTACAAAGTTTGTTGAAAACACTGAGAAGGTTCCTCCAACTCAATCTCAATTAAAAGTAATTTAATAGCCCAACAAAATTAATTAAGAGTGATGAGATCAAATCAATAATTGAAGTACCAGATACTCAAGATGTCCATAACCGGGGACAGGGCTAACCATGATTAGTTTATACACTCTGCAGAGGTTTGTGCACTTTTCCCCACAAGACTCGATCTCCTCCGTTGTATTTCTCGCACTACAAGGTGTTTGAGAAATGGATGACCGAGACACAGTCTTTCCGAAGAGGTCCCCTTAACTGATAGATAGGTCGGTACACCTGCAATCCCCTACATCTGCTAGCCCATCATGGAAAGGATTCCCACAACTTACTCAACTATGCCAGAGCCCATAATGGCTTGTGGCTGCACACGGAAGTTTCCAGCATGAATAATCTTATGATCCCTTTGAGGCTGGGTGGCAAACCGTATGATGATCACACAAGTACTCCGGGATATCTCAGGACAGCTCTGGATTTCTCCAGGTGCCCAGACAACTGCTGGGTGCTCCAGGGTGCCTCAACCAATCCACCCGGATGTGTATTAAAGTAGCCACCTTAAGTTAAGCATTATTTAACAACTCTTACATCTGTCATGGATACACTCAACACTACAAAAAAAGACACATCCATGACATTTTGGGCCGAACGAATTTTTTTCCTGTCATACATATGACACTTCTATGATGATAATTGTGACAAAACCCGATATCATCATAGATGTGGTGGGTGATACGTCCATTTTGCATCATGCTTTTATATCGATATTTATCGCATTATGGACTGTTATTTCACTTTATGTCACAATACTTATGGCTATTTTCTCTTATTTTACAAGGTTTACATAAAGAGGGAGAATGCCGGTAGCTGGAATTTCGGTCTGGAAAAGGAGCAAATATTAGAGATCTATTCTGCGCAACTCCAAAAGTCCTGAAACTCCACAGAACGTCTTAAAAGAAATAAAGAAAAATCCACGCCAAAGATGAAGGCCAGGGGGCCCACACCCTTCTCACGAGGGTGGGGGCGCGCCCCCCTACCTCGTGGGCCCCCTGGTGGCTCTCCGATGCCCATCTTCTCCTATATGAGGTCTTTCGATGAGAAAAAAATAGTGAGGAACTTTTCGGGACGAGACTCCGCCGCCACGAGGCGGAACCTTGGCGGATCCAATCTAGAGCTCCGGCAGAGCTGTTCTGCCGGGGAAACTTCCATCCCGGAGGGGGAAATCATCACCATCGTCATCACCAACGCTCCTCTCATCGGGAGAGGGCAATCTCCATCAACATCTTCACCAGCACCATCTCATCTCCAAACCCTAGTTCATCTCTTGTATCCAATTCTTGTCTCAAAGTCCGGGATTGGTGCTAGTAGGTTGCTAGTAGTGTTGATTACTCCTTGTAGTTGATGCTAGTTGGTTTATTTGGTGGAAGATCATATGTTCAGATCCTATATGCATATTATTACCCCTCTGATCATGAACATGAATATGCTTTGTGAGTAATTACGTTCGTTCCTGAGGACAAGGGAGAAGTCTTGCTATGAGTAGTCATGTGAATTTGGTATTCGTTTGATATTTTGATAAGATGTATGTTGTCTAACCTCTAGTGGTGTTATGTGAACATCGACTACATAACACTTCACCATTATTTGGGCCTAGAGGAAGTCATTGGGAATTAATAAGTAGATGATGGGTTGCTAGAGTGACAGAAGCTTAAACCCTAGTTTATGCGTTGCTTCGTAAGGGGCTGATTTGGATCCATATGTTTCATGCTATGGTTAGGTTTACCTTAATACTTTTGTTGTAGTTGCGGATGCTTGCAATAGAGGTTAATCATAAGTGGGATGCTTGTTAAAGTAAGAACATAACCCAAGCACCGGTCCACCCACATATCAAATTATCGAAGTATCGAATGCGGATCATATGAACGTGATGAAAACTAGCTTGATGATATTCCCATGTTTCCTCGGGAGCGCTTTTCCTATTATAAGAGTTTGTTCCGGCTTGTCCTTTGCTACAAAAGGATTGGGCCATCTTGCTGCACTTTATTTACTTTTGTTACTTGTTGCTCGTTACAACCTATCTTATCACCAAACTATCTGTTACCACTTATTTCAGTACTTGCAGAGAATACCTTGCTGAAAACCGCTTATCATTTCCTTCTGCTCCTCGTTGGGTTCGACACTCTTACTTATAAAAAGGACTACGATAGATCCCCTATACTTGTGGGTCATCAAGACTCTTTTCTGGCGCCGTTGCCGGGGAGTGTAGCGCCTTTGGTAGGTGGAATTTGGTAAGGAAAAATTTATATAGTGTGCTAAAATTTACTGTCACTTGTTATGATGGAAAGTAGTTCTCTGAGGGGCTTGTTCGGGGTATCTTCACCCCGTCCAGTAGAGCAAAGAGTTGCTCCTCAACCTACTGAACCTATTGAAAATGAAACTCCTTTTGAATTTCCTTCGGCTATGATGGAAAAACTGCTAGCTAACCCTTTTACAGGAGATGGAACAAAGCATCCTGATGAGCACTTAATATATGTGGATGAAGTTTGTGGATTATTTAAGCTTGCAGGTATACCCGATGATGTTGCTAAGAAGAAGGTCTTCCCTTTATCTTTGAAGGGAGACGCGTTGATATGGTATAGGCTATGTGATGATATGAGATCGTGGGACTATAAAAGATTGAAGCTGGAATTTCATCAAAAGTATTACCCTATGCATCTTGTTCATCGTGATCACAATCATATATATAATTTCTAGCCTCGCAAAGGAGAAAGCATCGCTCAAGCTTGGGGGAGGCTTAAATCAATGTTATATTCATGCCCCAATCATGAGCTCCCGAGAGAAATAATTATGCAAAGTTTTTATGCTTGGCTTTCTGAAAATAATCGCACCATGCTCGATACTTCTTGTGCTGGCTCTTTTATGATGAAGACTATTGAATTCAGATGGAATTTATTGGATAGAATTAAACGCAACTCTGAAGATTGGGACCTCGACGAAGGTAAGGAGTCAGGTATGACACCTAAGTTTGATTGTGTTAAATCTTTTATGGACACCGATATTTCCGTAAGTTTAGCACTAAATATGGACTTGACTCTGAGATAGTAGCTTCTTTCTGTGAATCTTTTGCTACTTATGTTGATCTCCCTAAGGAGAAGTGGTTTAAATATCATCCTCCCATATAAGTAAAAGTAGCTGCACCTATTAAAGTTGAAGAAAAGACTGTCACTTATAATGATCCTATTGTTCCTACTTCTTATATTGAGAAACCACCTTTCCCTATTAGAATAAAGGATCATGCTAAAGCTTCAACTGTTGTTCGTAAAAGCAATATTAGAACTTATACACCTCCTGAGCAAGTTAAAGTAGAACCTAATATTGCTATTGTTAAAGATCTCTTGTCTGATAATATTGATGGGCATGTTATTCAGTTCGAAGGTGAAACTGCTAGAATTGCTAAACCTTGTGATAAGGATAAACATAGACCTCTGGTAGGCGTGCCTGTTATTTCTGTTAAAATAGGAGATCATTGTTATCATGGCTTATGTGATATGGGTGCTAGTGCTAGTGTTATACCGCATGCTTTATACGACGAAATTAAGAATGAAATTGCACCTGTTGAGTTAGAAGATATTGATGTTACTATTAAACTTGCTAATAGAGATACTATTGCACCAATTGGAATTGTTAGAGATGTTGAAGTCTTGTGTGGGAAAACTAAATATCTTGCTGATTTTCTTGTTCTTACTTCTCCGCAAGATAGCTTTTGTCCAATTATATTTGGTAGACCCTTCTTAAATACTGTCAATGCTACCATAGACTGCACTAAGAATATTGTTACTGTTGGTTTGGATGATATGGTTCATGAGTTTAATTTCTCTAAATTTAGTAAACAACATCGTGAGGAAGAATTACCTAGTAAGGATGAAATTATTGGTCTTGCCTCTCTTGCCGTACCTCCTAGTGATCCTTTAGAACATTATTTGCTAGACCATGAAAATGATATGTTCATGAATGAAACAAGGGAAATAGATGAAGTATTCTTTAAACAGGAACCTATTCTGCATCACAACTTGCCTGTTGAAATCTTAGGGGATCCTCCTCCACCCAAGGGTGATCCCGTGTTTGAGCTGAAACCGTTGCATGATAATCTTAAATATGCTTATCTTGATCAAAAGAAGATATATCCTGTTATTATTAGTGCTAACCTTTCAGAGCATGAAGAAGAAAGATTATTGAAAACTCTGAAGAAGCATTGTGCTGCTATTGGATATACTCTTGATGATATTAAGGGCATTAGTCCCACTCTATGTCAACATAAAATAAATTTGGAAGCAGATGCCAAACCAGTTCGTGATCCTCAACGACGTTTGAATCCTAAAATGAAAGAAGTGGTAAGAAAAAAAATACTAAAGCTTCTGGAGGCAGGTATAATCTATCCCGTTGCTGATAGTGAGTGGGTAAGTCATGTCCATTGTGTCCCTAAGAAGGGAGGTATTACTGTTGTTCCTAATGATAAAGATGAATTGATTCCATAAAGAATTATCACAGGTTATAGGATGGTAATTGATTCCCGCAAATTAAGTAAAGTTACTAAGAAAGATCATTACCCTTTATCTTTTATTGATCAAATGCTAGAAAGATTATGCAAACATACACACTATTGCTTTCTAGATGGTTATTCTGATTTCTCTCAAATACCTGTGTCGGCTAGAGATCAATCAAAGACTACTTTTACATGCCCTTTTGGTACTTTTGCTTATAGACGTATGCCTTTTGGTTTATGTAATGCACCTGCTACCTTTCAAATATGCATGATGGCTATATTCTCTGACTTTTGTGAAAAGATTTGTGAGGTTTTCATGGATGACTTTCCCATCTATGGTTCCTCTTTTGATGATTGCTTGAGCAATCTTGATCAAGTTTTGCAGAGATGTGAAGAAACTAATCTTGTCTTGAATTGGGAAAAGTGCCACTTTATGGTTAATGAAGGTATTGTCTTGGGGAACAAAGTTTCTGAAAGAGGTATTGAAGTTGATAAAGCCAAGGTTGATGCTATTGAAAAGATGCCATGTCCCAAGGACGTCAAAGGTATAAGAAGTTTCCTTGGTCATGCTGGATTTTATAGGAGGTTCATTAAGGACTTCTCAAAAATTTCTCGGCCTTTGACTAATTTATTGCAAAAAGATATACCATTTGTCTTTGATGATGATTGTGTAGAAGCATTTGAAATATTTAAGAAAGCATTAGTCTCTGCACCTGTTGTTCAGCCACCTGATTGGAACCTACCCTTTGAAATTATGTGTGATGCTAGTGATTATGCTGTAGGTGCTGTTCTAGGGCAAAGAGTTGATAAGAAATTAAATGTTATTCATTATGCTAGTAAGACTCTAGACAATGCTCAAAGAAATTATGCTACTACTGAAAAAGAGCTTTTAGCAGTTGTATTTGCTTGTGATAAGTTTAGATCTTATATTGTTGATTCTAAAGTAACTATTCAAACTAATCATGCTGCTATTAAATATCTTATGGAAAAGAAAGATGCTCAACCTAGACTTATTAGATGGGTTCTCTTGCTTCAAGAATTTGATTTGCATATTGTTGATAGAAAGGGAGCTGAGAACCCCGTTGCAGACAACCTGTCTAGGTTAGAAAATATTCTTGATGACCCACTACCTATTAATGATGACTTTCCTGATGAACAATTAAATGTTATAAGTACTTCTCGTAGTACTCCATGGTATGCTGATTATGCTAATTATATTGTTGCTAAGTTCATAGCACCTAGCTTCACATACCAACAAAAGAAAAAGTTCTTCTATGATTTAATACATTACTTTTGGGATGACCCACATCTTTATAAAGAAGGGGTAGATGGTGTTATTAGACGTTGTGTACCTGAGCATGAACAGGAACAGATCCTACGCAAGTGTCATTCCGAGTCTTATGGAGGACACCACGCTGGAGATAGAACTGCACATAAGGTATTGCAATCTGGTTTTTATTGGCCTACTCTCTTCAAGGATGCTCGTAAGTTTGTCTTGTCTTGTGATGAATGTCAAAGAATTGGTAATATTAGTAGACGTCAAGAAATGCCTATGAATTATTCACTTGTTGTTGAACCATTTGATGTTTGGGGCTTTGATTATATGGGACCTTTTCCTGCCTCTAATGGATACACACATATTCTAGTTGCTGTTGATTATGTTACTAAGTGGGTAGAAGCTATTCCAACTAGTAGTGCTGATCATAACACTTCTATTAAAATGCTTAAAGAAGTTATTTTCCTGAGGTTTGGAGTCCCTAGATATTTAATGTCTGATGGTGGTTCACACTTTATTCATGGTGCTTTCTGTAAAATGCTTGCTAAATATGATGTTAATCATAGAATTGCATCTCCTTATCACCCACAGTCTAGTGGTCAAGTAGAGTTGAGAAATAGAGAGCTCAAATTAATTTTGCAAAAGACTGTTAATAGGTCTAGAAAGAATTGGTCCAAGAAACTTGATGATGCATTATGGGCTTATAGAACTGCATATAAAAATCCAATGGGTATGTCTCCGTATAAAATGGTTTATGGAAAAGCATGTCACTTACCTCTCGAACTAGAACATAAGGCATATTGGGCTATTAAAGAGCTCAACTATGATTTTAAACTTGCCGGGAGAAGAGGTTATTTGATATTAGATCACTTGATGAATGGAGAACCCAAGCTTATGAAAATGCCAAGTTGTTTAAAGAAAAAGTTAAAAGATGGCATGACAAAAGGATACAAAAGTATGAGTTTAATGTAGGTGATTATGTATTGCTATACAACTCTCGTTTAAGATTTTTTGCAGGAAAACTTCTCTCTAAATGGGAAGGTCCCTATGTTATCGAGGAGGTCTATCGTTTCGGTGCCATAAAGATCAACAACTTTGAAGGCACAAATCCTAAGGTGGTAAGGGTCAAAGAATTAAACATTATATCTCAGGTAATCCCATAAATGTTGAAACCAATATTATTGAAACCGGAACCCCGGAGGAATACATAAGGGACACTTTCCGGAACGTTTCAGACTCTGAAAAGGAATAGGTATGTGGTACGGTAAGTAAACCGACTCCAAAACAATTTTTAAGGCAATATTTCTCCATTTTAGAATATTTAGATAAATAGAAAAATAAGTAGCAGTCCGGGAAGGACACGAGGGCCCCACGAGGGTGGTGGGCGCGCCCTACCCCCTGGGCGCACCCCCTACCTCGTGAGCACCTCGTATGCTTTCCGGACTCCGTTTTCTTGCATGTTACGTATTTTGGTCGGTAAAAATTCATTATATAATCTCCCGGAGGTTTTGACTCCCGTATCACGCAAAAATCTCCTGCTTTTGTTTCGAGCTGTCCTGTTGTAGATTAAATCAACATGTCTTCCCAGGATTCGGAAGGAGAAAGCTATGTGGATGATTACTTAACAAATCTAAAGGTCTATGGAGATGTGGAACATAATGGATGGACAACGGAGGAAGAAGAGGACTATGAACCGAAGGGGAAGGAGGAGACGAGCTCAGATGAAGATGAAGCACCATTACCTCAACCTGGGGACATGCACGTGGAGTTCAAAAAGTCAAGTCTCCCTGATAGGGTAAAGAAACCCAAGTTCGAGTTTATCCCTTTTCGTCTCTTGCAGGAAAATAAGCAGGACCTATGCAAAAATATATTAACCCTGGAGTGGGAAATTGATGATCTGAGGGATCAAAATGCCGTCCTCAAGCGCAAATTAAGGGAGAAGACTAAGCCAACATCACCACCACCTTCTCCTCCAACAAAGAAGAATTGAGTATCTGGGTATGGGCACTCCCCTTGGCAACTGCCAAGCTTGGGGGAGGTTCCCCGGTATCGTATCACAAGCACAACTCTTATCTTTACCGTTTTTCTTAGTTTGATCCTTTTGATAATATCTTGATCTAGTAGAATAAAGTTTATGGCATGATCTAGTTTTGAGTTTTGCTTTATGATCTCTCTATGTAATCGAGTCCGTGAGATATATAAAATAAAGATTAGTGTTGAGTCAAGGGCTTGATTATTTCGCCATGATCTTGGGTGAATAAAAGAAAAGAGAAAAAGAATAAAAAGAAACAAAAAGTTTATATTGATCTTATTGAGAGTAATGACTTCACATAGAAAGAGTATGATGATTAAAAGTTGTTGGGAGTTGGCAGACATAGCTTTGGTCATTGTTGCAATTAATAGGAAGTAATAAGGAAAGAGAGGTTTTCACATATAGATATATTATCATTGACATCTTCTATGATTGGGAGCACTCATTAAAATATGACATGCTAAAGAGTTGATGTTGGACAAGGAAGACAACGTAATGAGTTATGTCTTTCTTATATCTGAGATAAAGTATGTTTTCATGGATCCTCTAACTTGTTGAGCTTGCCTTTCTCCCTCATGCTAGACAAATTCTCAGCACCAAGTAGAAATACTACTTGTGCTTCCAAATATCCTTAAAATTGGTTTTGCCATGAGAGTCCACCATATCTACCTATGGATCGAGTAAGATCCTTCAAGTAAGTTGTCATCGGTGCAAAGCAATAAAAATTGCTCTAAATATGTATGATTGATTGGTGTGGGAGAAATAAGCTTTATACGATCTTGTGATGTGAAAGTAATAAAAGCGACGGACTGCATAATAAAGGTTCATATCACAAGGGGCAATATAAAGTGACATTCTTTCGCATTGATATTTTATATATCCAACCATAAAAGCGCATGGCAACCTCTGCTTCCCTCTGCGAAGGGCCTATCCTTTATTATTATCTTCTACCTTATGCAAGAGTCATGGTGATCTTCACCTTTTCTTTTTCATTTTATCCTTTGGCAAGCTCAGCACGTTGGAAAGAACATGATATATATGTATATATCTAATTGGATGTAGGGGAGCATGAACCATTATTGTTGACATTACCGTTGAGGTAAAAGGTCGTGGGGCAAAACTATAAGCCCCTATGTTTCTCTGTGTCCGATTAAAACTCCGCAACCACAAGTATCGCGTGAGTGTTAGCAATTATGGAGGACTAAATGATAGTTGAGTATGTGGACTTGCTTTTTAGCTCTGACATAGACTCTTTCCGATGTTATGATAAATTGCAATTGCTTCAATGACTGAGATTATAGTTTGTCGGAGCCCA
This sequence comes from Triticum urartu, assembly GCF_003073215.2. Classification (NCBI taxonomy): domain Eukaryota; kingdom Viridiplantae; phylum Streptophyta; class Magnoliopsida; order Poales; family Poaceae; genus Triticum; species Triticum urartu. The sequence continues at coordinate 181,116,701 of NC_053024.1, read as the reverse complement.
ATAAGGTTTATGATTTATACTTTTGCATTGTGAATAGATCATCACTTGAACATAAGTAGTCATATGACAAAATCTATATATGTTGCTGTTATGAGAATAATCATGATGCCTTCATGTCCGTATTTTATTTTTATCGACGCCTCTACCTCTAAACATGAGGACATATTTATTGTTATCGGCTTTTCGCTTGAGGACAAGCGAGGTCTAAGCTTGGGGGAGTTGATACGTCCATTTTGCATCATGCTTTTATATCGATATTTATCGCATTATGGACTGTTATTTCACTTTATGTCACAATACTTATGGCTATTTTCTCTTATTTTACAAGGTTTACATAAAGAGGGAGAATGCCGGTAGCTGGAATTCTGGTCTGGAAAAGGAGCAAATATTAGAGACCTATTCCGCGCAACTCCAAAAGTCCTGAAACTCCACGGAACGTCTTAAAAGAAATAAAGAAAAATCCACGCCAAAGATGAAGGCCAGGGGGCCCACACCCTTCTCACGAGGGTGGGGGGCGCCCCCCCTAGGGCGCGCCCCCTACCTCGTGGGCCCTCTGGTGGCTCTCCGATGCCCATCTTCTCCTATATGAGGTATTTCGATGAGAAAAAAATAGTGAGGAACTTTTCGGGACGAGACTCCGCCGCCACGAGGCGGAACCTTGGCGGATCCAATCTAGAGCTCCGGCAGAGCTGTTCTGGCCGAGGAAACTTCCCTCCCGGAGGGGGAAATCATCACCATCGTCATCACCAACGCTCCTCTCATCGGGAGAGGGCAATCTCCATCAACATCTTCACTAGCACCATCTCATCTCCATACCCTAGTACATCTCTTGTATCCAATTCTTGTCTCAAAGTCCGGGATTGGTGCTAGTAGGTTGCTAGTAGTGTTGATTACTCCTTGTAGTTGATGCTAGTTGGTTTATTTGGTGGAAGATCATATGTTCAGATCCTATATGCATATTATTACCCCTCTGATTATGAACATGAATATGCTTTGTGAGTAATTACGTTCGTTCCTGAGGACAAGGGAGAAATCTTGCTATGAGTAGTCATGTGAATTTGGTATTCGTTTGATATTTTGATAAGATGTATGTTGTCTAACCTCTAGTGGTGCTATGTGAACGTCGACTACATAACACTTCACCATTATTTGGGCCTAGAGGAAGGCATTGGGAAGTAATAAGTAGATGATGGGTTGCTAGAGTGACAGAAGCTTAAACCCTAGTTTATGCGTTGCTTCGTAAGGGGCTGATTTGGATCCATATGTTTCATGCTATGGTTAGGTTTACCTTAATACTTTTGTTGTAGTTGCAGATGCTTGCAATAGAGGTTAATCATAAGTGGGATGCTTGTTCAAGTAAGAACAGAACCCAAGCACCGGTCCACCCACATATCAAATTATCAAAGTATCAAACGTGAATCATATGAACGTGATGAAAACTAGCTTGACGATATTCCCATGTGTCCTCGGGAGCGCTTTTCCTATTATTAGAGTTTATTCTGGCTTGTCCTTTGCTACAAAAGGATTGGGCCATCTTGCTGCACTTTATTTACTTTTGTTACTTGTTGCTCGTTACAACCTATCTTATCACCAAACTATCTGTTACCACTTGTTTCAGTACTTCTAGAGAATACCTTGCTGAAAACCGCTTATCATTTCCTTCTGCTCCTCGTTGGGTTCGACACTCTTACTTATCGAAAGGACTATGATAGATCCCCTATACTTGTGGGTCATCAGTGGGCTCCTACTTCTATGACAAAAAATCATGACAGAAAATGGGCTTTTCGTCCTGGGCGGGCCAGAGACGCAGTTGCATGACATTCTTTGGGCTGTCCATGACGGAAAAAACCGTGGTAGAAGCGAGGGGGAGGAAAATTTCGGGGAGTTCCCAGTTACGGTGGGAGGTCGGGGGCCGAGCGATGCACGTTTCTCTCGTACACGTACGCGCGTGTGTGCGAGGCGTTGGCTCTAACTGAACTCGAGTGAGGTGTTGGGCTTTAACTGAACCCGAGCGATTGCACTACAGGCTACGCGTTACTGAACCCGAGCGATAGATCGATGGCTGTTAACTGAACCTGATTGAGCGATTCCTTCGCTACTGCTGCTAACTGAAGCCGATCGATGCTGCCTCTGGGATGAACAGTGAGTGTTGCGGGGGGGGGGGGGTGGGGGGGGGGGGGGGGGGGGTAGATGAACAGTGAGCGATGGCGTTGCCTCTGGATGAATAGGACCCCGTGGTGTGGTGGAGGGCTGGATGAACAGTAGACGGTGGAGGGGTGCTCGTGGAGGGGTGGTTGAACAGGACCCCATGGTGTGGAGGGCTAGATGAACAGTAGACGGTGGAGGGGTGGTTGAACAGTAGTCGTTGGAGTAGCGCGCGGTGGAGGCTGGATGAACAGGAGCCCGTGGAGGCTGGAGGAGGTTGACGGTGGAGATGAACAATATCCCGTGGAGTCCCGTTTTGCGGTACGCCACACCCCTCCCGATGACCAGGACCCCCGTTTCGACCGTAGGAGGTCCGTTTCGTCCGTTTTGCGGTACGCCACACCCCTCCCAATTAACAGGACCCCCGTTTCGACTGTAGGAGGTCCGTTTTCTCCATTTTGCGGTACGCCACACCCCTCCCAATCAACAGGACCCCCGTTTCGACCGTAGGAGGTCCATTTCCTCCGTTTTGTGGTACGCCAGACCGCTCCCGATGAACGGGATCCTGTTTCGAACGTGGCCGGTCGAACACAAGGCCGTTTCCTCCGTTGTGCGGTACGCCAGGCCTCGTTTCCATCGCCTGTTCCGTCCAAGCCCTCCCGATGAACACGACCACGCATTCTGTTCCGACCCAGCCGGTTGGCTCCCACGCGTTCCGTTGCCTCCCGATGAACACGACGCATTCCGTTGCCTCCCCATGAACACGACGCATTCCGTTGCCTCCCCGTGAACACGACGACGACGCTGTTTCTCCGTTTCGACCCAGCCATGTACACGAGCCCTGGCCGTACGTATGCGCGAGTAGGCGTTTGAGACCCCGCCCTTATGTACACATACGTGGCCGTATTTTCTCTCTTGCACCCTGGCCGCTGTACGTACATGTACATGCTATGTGTGCGCCTCTACTACGACACGTACGCGCCTCTACTACGACACGTGCCCGCCTCTACATCCACCAGTATATATGTACGTACACGTTCGCGACCAGAATGACAACGCTACGTACGCTTCGACCAGGTGGGTCCCGACTGTCAGGCACTTCCTTGCCTGCGAAGATGTAGCTGGTGGGTCCCAGCAGTCAGGGGGGCGAATCATTTTTTGCCGAGACGCACTTCCTTGCGTGCGAAGATGTAGCTGGTGGGTCCCAGCAGTCAGGGGGAAACATTTTTTTCGCAAAATACAGTGGCCCGTCCGATGGGTCCCAGCTGTCAGGTGGAGGAATCATTATTTTCCGCATAATAAGGAGGCACTTCCTTGCTGCGGCCGTGGACCCAACTGTCAGCCTCTCCACGTACAGTCCATGTCCGATGGAAGTCATTCCTTGACCACGTTGACCACGCTGCGCCGAGAGCAGCAGGGCGGTGGACGACGGCGAGGCCTAGGAAGGGGACGACGGGGAGCCGGGGAAGACGCGGCAGTGGAAGCCCGCGCGGAGAGGAGTACGAGGGTTCACTGGTTCGGCTGCGGTGTGAGGCTGCCGTCGCTGCAGGGCCTGGCCAGCGGTGAGAATAGTAGGAGGCGGTGAGGCCTCCGAGGCAGCACAGCCAGCCACGGGAGGTAGGAGCATGCGGCACGACCGGCGCCGCTTTAGGTGGCTGGAGCAAGAAGACCAGAGGTTGAAGAAGCACTACGGCCGTTGGATGGACATCGTACGGTCACTGGAGGTAGAATCGTTTATATTGACTAAGTTGACAAAGCCCTCCGTCCCCGTCAACTTAGTAGGCCCACAAGTCAGCCTCCCACCAAGGTGGGACCCAGCTAGAAGGGGGGTATTCATTTTTTTGTGCGTAATAAGGAGGCACTTCCGGTGGGTCCGAGCTGACAGCAGGGGGAACGTTTTTTTTCGTGAAATACGGTGGCCCTCGGGTGGGTCCCAGCAGTCAGGGGCAAACGTTTTTTTCGTGAAATACTGGTGGACGTCCGGTGGGTCCCTGCTGTCAGGTGGAGGAATAATTATTTTCCGCGTAATAAGGAGGCACTTCCTTGCGGCTGCCATGGACCCAGCTGTCAGCCTCTCCACGTACAGTATTCTTCCAATGGAATTCGGTCGTTGACCACATTGACCACGCCACGCTGAGAGCACCACGGTGGTGGACGACGGCGAGGCCTAGGGAGAGGACGACGCGGAAACGGGGAAGACGCGGCAGTGGATGCACACGCGGAGAGGAGTACGAGGGTTCACTGGTTCGGCTGCGCTACCGTTGCCGCAGAATAACAGGGGGTGTGAGTGAGTGGAGTGGAGGGATGGCCTGGCCAGTGGTGGGAGTAGTATGGGGGCGGTGAGGCCTCCGTGGCAGCACAACCGGCCACGGGAGGCAGGAGCAGGCGGCACGACCGGCGCTGCTTTGGGCGGCTGGAGCAAGAAGACCAGAGGTTGAAGAAGCACTACGTCCGTTGGATGGACATTGTACGGTCAGTCGAGCTAGAATCGTGCATATTGACTAAGTTAACAAAGCCCTTCGTCCCCGTCAACTTAGTAGGCCCACAGCTCGGATTTGGCAGAGAATATATAGCCCATTTGCGATTTGTAAGAATACACAGCCCATTTTTTAATTCTAATGAAATTTACTACAACGCATTTACAGTTTGTTAAAAGTACAGCCCAACTTCTAGCTAGGATAACGATTAATAATTTGAAACAACCGTTCAAAACAGAATAAAAAAAAAGTTCCCACATTTTGATGGGATCCGAAATATTTTTATCCGAAATTTCTAGTCAGGTCAAATATAATTTCAAAATAAAGTTATATTACGTTAAAATCCAACGAAATATTGCGCGCGCAACAAGTAATGAAATTAAAATTTTCAAATTTCCAAAATAGTATATTTTTCAAACTAATTACGTGTTTGGTGCATAGTAACTGTCCAGTTATTATAATTACATCCCATTTATTATTTCTTAAAGTCCATTTTCTTGTTAAGCCTAATGCATACCTCCTAGGAAAGTTTGCAGCCCAGCGGAGCGGAGAATAACAAGTTGACCCGGATATTACAACTGTCGGCCCAGTTGCATTGCCGATGTTGAAAAAAAGGCCTGTGTAGTATAGTACAACCTAACATGGTTACTCAGCCCACATTCAGCGACGCCGGAAAGGCCCAAACAAGGCTTTTGTAAAACCTTTTGAAGTCACCGAGCTCAATTAATAACTTAAGAAAAAAGTTAGATTACAATGGAACCTAATTAAAAGCTGTCACGAGCAAATAAATAATTCAACGGGTCCCACTTGTGTGTCTGCGCGTGTGTGTGCATGCGTGTGTGTGTGTGTGTGTGAGAGAGAGAGAGATAGAGAGAGAGACCCATCGGTCGATGCTCGTAAATACATCTTTCAGCCATATGCATTGCTGATGCTCAGTAAAAACTTATATAGTTGACACAATCATATAGAACATCATAGCACACTGAACTTGCATACAAAAATTTCACGCAGGCGGCACAATCAGGATGGAAACAGTGGATCGCTACGGGAAGGGCTATGTTGAAACCAACGAAGTCGTACATAACGGTTCATCGTCTTTATCAATGACGGGGAAATATCTAGAATGTTGTGTAAAGAAAACAGACAGACAACACAATAAGTTCTGCTAGCACATTAAGTTGACGTACAACCCTTTCTAAAAAAAGTTCAGGTACAAAATTAGAACAGGTCACAATCAAATGTACTGGCATATCAGTGCTTCACACCCATAGCTCGGATTTAACTAGTACTCCCTCCGTCCGGGAAAAGTTGTCCACAGGGCAGTGTATTTGTTTTTTTGCAAAAAAACCCACAGAGTTTTAAACACGTCACAAAGAAGTCCATCTCCTTCCTTCCTCCTCCCCCGTCGCCCGCGCCTTGCAGCCATCGCCGGCTACCCACCTGCGCCGCCGCCCGCCTGGATCTGCGCCACGACCAACACCAGAACCGTGGCCCAGCCCGTGACCAACAATAGCGCCGCCGCCCGCTTGCACCTGTGCCGCGGCTTACCACCTGCACCGCCCGCCGTGAAGGCGACCTGCGCCTGCGCCCTCCTCGAGCTACGCCGCCGGCCCCGTTGAAGGTCGTCGCCCACCTTCGCCGCCCACTTGCGCCTCTGATTTCGTCCGCTTCGGCCGCCGGCGCCGTGGACAATTCCGGCCACTCCCACCTCTCATGCTGCTACTAGTGGACGACGCCGGCGCCGTGGACCTCTGATGCTGCTTTGGCCTTTTCCCCTGCCTCGCCTCTGCTGCCACTCCCGCCTGTGCTGGTGAGTCTGCCCCGCCCGCCTCTGCTACTGCTGCTGTTCAATTTGTTGCTGTGAGTCTAAATTTGCTATTCTCAGTGCAGGCGGAGAAAATTCAGTCAGGGGATACAAAGCTAGATAAATAATCCAGGACAAAGGCTGTACACTGCTGCTAAATGATGAACAGATTATAGTGAAAATTTAGTTTGATGCCATCAAATTCATTGAGTAATACTCTTGTCATTCTTGGAGACCTGCTAGTTTTTGGAAGTTTTTCTTGCTACAGTTAACTGAAAATGTTCAGTGTTCCAATACTGTAGAGAAACTACAGTGCCTATAAATTCAGTTATGACTCCTTTACTGAAACTGTAGTGTTTGCTAAAACTGAGATGTAAACTAAAGGAGTTTGTGATTTGCAGAAGCTGTAGCATACTCCAACAAGTGATAAATGCACTCAAAAGTTCACTGAGAAAATGCAGAGGCTGCTCACTTGTTACTGAAAGTTTTTTGGAGTGATAAATGCACGCAAAAGAAGTTCAGTTAACTATTACTGTTGCTGTATGAATTCCAACCAGGTCAATTTGTTGTCAATTACTCTGTAATACTCAACCAGGTTTATGCAAAATGAAGATCAACCATGTTTATTTGGATTTATTTGGATTTATTTGAATCATTTGAATTTATTTGCTTTATTTGGATTTATACACCATTTGTCCAATTGCAAACATACCTAAAGTTTCCAATTGTCCAATTTCAGTTATTCATTTTACAGAGAGCTAAGCATAGCTATGACTCTTCCCTAAATATTCCTGTAGAATCAATTCAAGCAGCACAAAACTGAAAACTGAAAACTGCCACAACCCCTTAACTAAGAGTTGATAAAAACATGTCCCTAAAATTGGAATTATTTGAATTAGCTAGGTTTATTCTTCTTCATATACAGAAAAAGATGAATATTGTTCGTCTACTAGTTACTTCAAATTTAGAACTGAATAAACACTTGTCATCTTCAGTAAACACTTGTAAATCTAGAGTGGTTTTAAACTTAGAATGCACCAAGTACTAATATCCTTTGCCAGGCTACACACCATCTACTTGGAGTAGACAGCAAGATTCACAGAGACATGCACGCTTCAATAGACTTGTGAATGCTAGCAAAGTGATAAGTAAAAACTTGGATGTTATCAGAAATATAGCACCAGAGGACATTAAGTGAACTGGCATGTATGCTAAAGGCAAGGAAATGCCACCTTCTTTGCTTCTTCGAGCAGTTGATGAACTGGCCTGTATGCTGCAGCTACACATAGGTTTTGCAAAAAATGCACCAAAAGAGTTACACACAGGTGAAGTAAGTGGAAAGCAACATTTAATCTCCACTTCTTTTCTTTTGGTAGTGAAATTCAATCTGAATTTTGTAAGCACAAAAAATGCACCAATACTGAACATTTATTCCCACCTCCACCACCATCTTGTCAGTTTCGACAGTGTGTGTATGGAGTAGTTTTGACGGCAGTATAATTGTGCATCATGTAAACATTATGAGAATGATTAAGGGTTCAGCAATCAGATTATAATTATGACCAGAACAAAGGAACAAATATCATGGTTAGTTTTATGTAAAAATATATCAGAAATGGAGTTACTCACTTGAAGTTACTATAGTTACTCACTTGAACTTACTGTAGTAGTGGCCAAAATTCAGAAAAGTTACTAAACAACAGAAGTAGTGGCCAAAATTCAAAGTACTAAAAAGATTCTACACTAAATATACAGTGTTATCCATGTTCTGTATCCAGGACATTTTTTTTATCTGTTTGCATGCATAGGTCCCACCTATCAGGAAGGATGGGCACATACACGAATAGGTACGACTCATCAGTCTACCCGCATAGCCTTTTCATTTAGTCTACCTAGCCGTCTAATCAACTGCCTACACGCCACTTCTCCCATTTACTTCTCCATCGGGAACCGATTCTCCTCCGCTTCTTCACCTCTCCTTCGTCTTCATTTGCATCCAAACCCCACTGCGTTCACATTGTTTTAACCTCTTTAAATAATCATCTACTACTTTAGTTAGACTAGCCATCTAATCCTAATTCTCCAAACCATAGCCCTCCGTTCCAGCGGTTCCAAATGGCGGAAGAGATCGAGATGCAGGTTTTTAGCGTCCAACATGTCGTCGTTGAAGGCTCGATGCGCATAGTTGCCACCGTCACCGTCCACCCAAGGGTTGTTCAGCAGTGGATCAACAATGTACCCAACTCTCTCGAAAAGGTAGAGACGAGGGTCATTGGTCTCGACGCAGAGTACACAGAGCGTGCCCCTGGGAAGATCCAGTGCGCCGCTGTCCTTCAGCTGTGCCACGAAGATGATGTTTTGGTGTACCACATCATACACTCGCCCTCCATACCACGTGAGCTTCACGATTTCTTGTCTCGGGAGGACGTATACTTCTGTGGGGCAGCCATCGAAGCGGACAAATAGAAGCTGAAGCCGTACAACCTTGATTTGAAAAGCATCGCTGACCTACAAACCAGAATCAAAATTCCTGTAGAAGTTTGTGATAAACAGACACCATCCCTATTCGACATAGCAAATTTTGTGCTCGGTACAAATCTTCAGAAGGGTGACGAGACGGTGGCATTAAGGTCGTCTGGATGGGAGAATTATCCCTTGACGTACGAGCGGATAAAATATGCTGCCCTCGATGCCCGTGTGAGTTTTGAGATAGCTGCAAGGTCCAAAGAGCTTGTTGCAAAGCCGTCTCCCACAGAGAATGAGAACAAGAAGAAGAAGAAGAAGAAGAAGAAGAAGAAGAAGAAGAAGAAGAAGAAAAGGTTGCACCATCAGGAGGGCATTATGGATGGATGAACTACTTGTAAAAAAATTATTCCCTCTTGGTGTATATTGATATAGATGGACTATTTCGATGGTGTGCATGTCTTTGGAACAGAGTAGTAGCGTGGGTCCGCTTGACTATAAGGAACTATTTATCCGCATATATAGCTTTCTCTGCTACTCCTTCCAGTGATCGGTATGTAGTGCATGTGTCCATAGACATGACAGCTTGTGTGCATGACATGTGGGCCACCTAAAATGCGGCGAGCATCAAGTTTCTACCACAGCCACCCGCTATTCCCACGACGCCGCTCGAACCCATGAAACCGCACGTCCCCCGACCTGCAGCTCACCCCTCTTGGCCCCACTGCCCCTCTGCCTAAGGGAGCATTACATGTAGACCAGTCACCTATGGGGTCCACATGTCTCGGGTCCACATGTTATTGACTCAAAGGTAGGTGCAATGGATCCAAAGTAGTAGAATAATACTTGTTCACATGCTTGAAATATAAACACTCTAGTTTTGATATACATGTGTCAGCAGACATGACAGCTTGTCCATGGAAGTTGAACCACGGCGACCATCACGTTTCTTGTTTCTACCACTGCCACACCCACACACGATTCCCACGACGCCGCTCCAACCCACGGCACGACGTCCCCCGACGTGGACATGGATCCTCTGACGTGGCTATCACTGCCTTGCCCTGCCTTTCCTTCGCTGATAGGTGGGACCCACGCTTATGGGTCCCACATGTTAGTGACAGAATGGTAGGATTGTTCGCGTCAGGGGATCCTCATCCCCCCGACGTGCCCCTCATCCCTCTCAGCCCCACCGCTCCTCTGCCTTTGTGTGCATGACATGCGGGCCAGCTGAACTGCGGCGACCATCAACTTTCTACCACAGACACACCCGATTGGACGCGGTTTGCCTGCTCCGCTGCTGTGCTCCGAACCGTACTCCCGCACCATCAAATTTTCATTCAGCGGCTGTGACACATTTAGTACCCGCCGGTGTGGCCATCTACGCCTCGTAACGCCCCGACGCCCAGCTGTGGCACCCTCGCCACGGCCACGCCACCACCGGCCGGTTCATCTCGAACGAGTGAGTCACGAACCACGCCACCACCATGAGAATGACATGTGGGCCAGCCACATTTAAGGTCCGCATGTCATTGACTCATAGGCCGGGCACTAAAGCCACTGAAGTTCGGTCCTGTGGGCCCGAGAGGGAAATGTAACTCCTGCGGCAGGCCTTGTGGTGCTCCTGCAGTACGAGCTCGTGCCAAAACTAGAATTTGTTTCTTACTACTACCAACTAGTACTAGTAAGGTACACGTGCATTGCACGCATGAGATTCTGGTGGTTTGTGCATTATGCTTCTACATGTGGAGCTTTCTAGATTCTAACATGTGGCAAAATCTGGTGGAATGTAAGGTTAGGCAAGTTTTATTAACTTAGGTGAGTGTTTGGTTCAAGCCACACCTTAGGCAAGCCACAGTAAGGCCCCACATGACATACACACAAAAAATGTGGCAAGATTCCCTTAGGCTTGCCAACTTGTTTCTCTCATTTTGAAGAACTAATAACTTTGCCTAAGCTTAGTTGTGCCATGCGCGTACCTACTAGTAGTTGTATAGTGGTAGTACTAGTAATATAGTATTAGGAGTACAAACTTGGTACTAGTAGGATTAGTACTAGTACGGAATGCTCCTACTCTATCAACGAGCCCCGTCTGACACCAAATTTCTTGGCTTCCATGCCACAGCTAGATCTTCCCCTCGTTTCTGTTTTCCAACTCGGCGGCGGGCGGGGTGTCGGTTTTCTCAACGGCGGTCCCACATGAAAGTGAAAATGCTAGGCAACACGTCTTCCCTAAGCTATGTGTCGTGCCGGACGGGTCGTGTTGTACTCCCGATTCCCGGGCATGTGGGGGTGCAACGCGAACGCGGCAGACCTTTTCCTTTTACCAACAATGTGCCCGTGCGTTGCGACGGATCCAAAGTAGTAGAATAGTAGTATTTGTTCACAAACTTGAAAGAAATCACTATTGTTTTGATATACTCCTAATATATTACTCCCTCTGTACCGAAATGAGTTTCATATACTAGTACATGCTAAACTTGTTATGTGTCTGCTTGTTTCTTCTTTTAGAATGCTGACAGAATATTGGGGAAGAGTGCCTTATTAAGCAATGGTAAAGGAAGTAATGCGGATAAGGTTCAGGATAGTGACACATCCTTGATGGTCTCCAACAAAGCTGATAAAACAGTTAAGGAAGACTATCTTGAAGACAGCGAGACAACCCCAAAGTCCTGTCTTGGTTTAGTGTTCGAGTTACTGGCCACTACCGCTTGCACAAGGTATTCAAACTCACTGTCTGAATCAGTTCGGTTTCTTGAGTCTCAACTACAAGCTGAAAGACATTGATCAGCAGTGCTGCGACAAGAAGCGGAAGGACTGCGGAAGTCCCTGGAGCATTCAGATGCATACTTTCTGGTGCAACAACAAGCGTTGGAGGATTTAAGCGCCAAACAGGACAAAGCTAATTAGCTTGCTAAGCTTATTGCCAGCATGGTGGATACCCAGGATAACATTTCTTGAGCTCTTCTGAAGTTGTTTCAGTTATGCTCTTGTTTTGCTGCCGTGTTTATTTTCACTGGTGGCCAATTTTGATGGCCAGTGTATGTAATGTGCTGCTTTGTTCCCTATATTTGCATTGGTGGCGAACTTTGATGCCCAGTGGATGTAATATGTGTAATAGCAGTAATAGGCTAGCGTTAATTGCTTTCTTATTTATTTCCTTATTGTCTTGTTTAGTTGTTTGCTTGTAGTCACTACAGTTCTTTTTCTGTTTTTTCTAGTGGCCACAATAGCCTATTTTGGGTAACTAGGCCAAAATAATCATGGGCCTTCTATGGGCCGTATGATCCATGGGCCTTCGTCCGGTCATAGGATCCACCGGCCTTCTATACGGGCCTTAGGGTCCATGGGCCTTCTACGGGCCGTAGGGTCCATGGGCCTTCTACGGGCCGTATGATCCATGGGCCTTCTACGGGCCGTACTATCCATGGGCCTCATACGGGCCGTAGGATCCATGGGCCTTCTACGGGGCGTATCATCATTTTGCCAATCATGGGCCGTACTATTCGTGGACCATAACGGGCCGTTAATAGGCCGTATTTGATAACTCTATGAAAACAGCCCAACGGGTTTTTTACATGAAAACAGCCCAACGTATTGACGGTCTGCAAACGGGCCGACTGTAACGACGGGCTGAATTTGGCCCACAAGCAGAAAATGACAGTAACGGGCCGTATGTAACCGAATGCTGCAAATGAGTCCAAGAATCAATGGGCCCTGAGAAGGCCGAAAGATAACTTGGGCTCGAAACAGCCCAATGGAATAACGGGCCGTTAATGGGTATAAAGTGATACACTGTTCATTACGGGCCAGTTTCACCATGGGCCGTTAATGGGCCAAGAGTTACAAAGGTCCTCATATGGGCCGAAAGAAGTCATGGGCCACACATGGGCCGGAAGTGAAAATGGGCCGAATCATATTGGACGGCCCAGATGACGCTACTGGGCCTAATTCAGAAAGGGCGTAAAGGGCCCTAGGTTAGCGGGCTGTAAATGGGCTATATGCGAACATGTCATTAACAGGCTTTCCGTGGGCTGGCCCGCCACCTTTTGACCAAGTCAAACGGGCCGGCCTTTTCACAGGAATGGGCCTCTGTTGGGCCGTGCCACGTGCCGCCGTATCATAGGCGCCTTCGGTCCAATGAGCGCATGACATCTGTCCCAACGGTGAGCCGACACGTGTTTCCTCCAGCCAATGATGATTTTACACGTGGAAAATCCCCATTGGTCGGGGCTGTTAACGGGTTATCGGATCCAAAACCCGACCCGATAGCTTAACGGCGTTCTGTTACGGTGGATGCCACGTGTCGGTCACCCTTGACGAAAGCACTTCTGTGACGCGCGATTTATCGTCATGGAAGTGGACACTTCCGTGATGATAATTTTGGTAATGTCATGGAACACTTCTACGACAACACAGGTATGACTATCTTGATTCTGCCATAAATTTGTCATGGATGTACATGCATGACAAAAAACGCGACCTACTGTGACAAACACATATCATCACGGAAGTGTATTTTTTTGTAGTGCAACCAAACCACGTCTACGAGCATAGCAATATAAGCATACGTAGAAGTAACTCCCAGGGTCTGATATAAAAAGGGCAATTGGCTCTACCTCATCACTACTTCCCAAAACCCACATGTTAAGCAGATTGTACTCATGCAATGTTTGAGGGTTGAAACTAATGCATAAAACTGGGTAATAAGGGGTATGATCAAAGTGTTACTTGCCTTGCTGACGATCTGCAAACCCTAGAGATCTGTAGTAGCATGCTTCGCACTCTGGAAACTCTATCACAAACAAACAATATCATACATAAGCACAGAAGCATAGATGCAAGGGTAAATCTCAGATGAGAAAGTCCAAACTGAAAGTTCAACTAAAGAGCTTTGATTTACAAAAAGAATCAATCAAATCGAAGCTGCGAAACTCAAACTACGATCAAAAGAAGTTCGAATTCAAATCTGATTGAAACCAAATTTTAAATTGTCAAAATCATGTTCAAGTTGGTTAACTGGAAAGAGGGGTTCGAGACGAAGATTTTGGCATTGGTTTCACTGGATTTGGACGAACGGTTAAAAAGTTGCGGGCGTTTGAAGATCATGGGCTAATTTGCGATAAAAATAATCACGGATAGATTCCTGGCCGAAAATAAAATAAAAGGAAAAGACTAACGAACGAACGTTCGCTAGCAGAGACGAACGAACGAACACGTTCATGAACAGAGGCGTTCGGGTGAACGTTCGCTAATTAGCGAAACCGGAGAAAACCGAGAAAAACCATAACCTGAAAATAAAATTGATCCAAAACAAAAACCGAAAAAACCGGGGTGGTCTTTTACTGGTTCGCTAGGAAAGCCGGCGGGTCGGCGAGTCGAGGCTCTGGCGAGGCGGCATCGGCGGGGTGGGGCGACGCGGCGTCGTGGGCTGTGCGGCAAGCGGCGGCTGCTGCTGCTGCGGGGCGACGGGCGGCGGTAGGGTGGGAAGAGGGGTTGGGGCCGGCTTATAAAGCCTCGGGGGGGGGGGCTTCTTGCGCAAGAGGGCGGCGGCGGCGAAGTCCGGTTCGGACTCCAAGCGGAGTCCGCCTGCGGCATGAGGCACGGCGCGAGCAAGGCAGTGGTGTAGGCGGGCCGGCCTGCTCGGCTGGGCCTTTGGCCTAGTCGGGCGGGAAACCTTTTTTTAAAAATAAATTCCGCCGAAAACAAAAATCCTAATAAAATATTAAAAAATCCTAAAATTGCCAAAACAATTTTCACCGTCTAAATAAAATATTTAGAACAATGTGAACATTTTTCTGGCCTAAAAATGCAATTTTGAAAAATGCGTATTGTTCTAATTCAAATAAAATAGCAACAAAATTCCAAATAAAATATTTATTTAATTTTACTATTTTTCCTCCAATATTCCCCTCTGATTTTGGAGAAGTCATTTTATCTCCTCTCATTTATTTTAATATTGGAAATATTTCGGAGAGAAAAAATATTAAAATCAAAATGATCCTCTTTTCAAATTTGAGAAAATTCAAATATGATAATAACGAAATCCCCAGCTCTCTCTGTGGGTCCTTGAGTTGCTTAGGATTTCTAGGGTCACAAACAAAATGCAAGTAAAATATGATATGCATATGATGAGCTATGTATAATATCCAAATTGAAAATTGGGATGTTACAAACCTACCCCCCTTAAGATGAATCTCGCCCTCGAGATTCGGGTTGGCTAGAAAAGAGGTGTGGGTGGTCTTTCCATAGGTCTTCTTCTCGTTCCCAGGTGGCTTCATCCTCGGTATGATGGCTCTACTGAACTTTGCAAAACTTGATAACCTTGCCGCGTGTAACTCGACTGGCAAACTCGAGAATCTTGACGGGTTTCTCCTCGTAGGTCAGATCACTATCCAACTGAATTGCTTCCAGGGGCACTGTATCTCTCAGGGGAATATCGGCCATCTCTGCATGGCACTTCTTCAACTGGGAAACGTGAAACACATCATGAACTCCGGACAATCCTTCGGGTAACTCCAACTTGTAATCAACCTCTCCCATACGTTCCAAAACTCGGTATGGTCCTACAAATCTCGGGGCTAGCTTTCCCTTAACTCGAAATCGTTTAACTCCTTGCAGTGGTGACACACGAAGATATGCTCGGTCTCCAATCTCATAGACTACCTCCTTTCGTTTGGTATCGGCATAACTCTTCTTCCTGGACTAAGCTACCTTCAGTCTATCTCGAATCAACTTAACCTTCTCTTCAGACTCTTTGATCAAGTCCGGTCCAAACAACTGGCGATCTCCAACTTCATCCCAAATCAACGGTGTCCTGCACCTTGTCCCATACAAGGCTTCAAAAGGTGCCATCTTCAAACTAGCTTGATGTCACATCCCTAGTTCTGGTATGACCTAGGCTAGCCTTCATGTGTGCATCACGTTTAAATTTCTTTTAAATTTCTGGGGATTTGTGAAACCCTCAGAAATTATTTCTGGAAATGACCCAGATAAAAATTGCTCCAAAAGGGTCCAAGAAAATGTTCATATTGCTCCCTGAAAATATTGGTCAAAGGTAAAATTCAAGCAAATATTTTTAGGAGCTCATAAATATTTATTTTGGCCATTTGGAATTAATGCATAATTATTTGCTTTGGATATATATTTGTTATATATTTTATATATGTCCAAAAATTCTGAATTTTGGTGGGGGGCTTTGGAATAATCCCTTAGGTCCCTGCAAAAATTGACAGAAGTAAATAAAATGATTTAGTATTTTACTAAATCAGAACAAATGTCAGAAAAATAGAAAAGAAACAAAAGGAAGAAAACCCACTTGCACTTACCTCCCTGTGCAGCCCGTCACTGTGCAGCCTGGCCTGGCCCAGCGGCTGGCCCAGCCAGCTGGCCGTGCCAGTCATCCCCTTCCTCGCGCCAGGAGGATAGGGGCACGGGCTCGGTGCGCGCGGCCACGCGTCCGGCCACCTCCCTGCCTGTCTGCCTCACGCCCTCGTCGCCCTGGACGGTGCCACGCGCCACCCCGGACCTGTCCCACTCTCTCTCGCTCTTACTCCTCCCCTGGATCTCTCCCTCACCTCGGACCAAACACGCCCGTCGCCGCCGCTCGCCGTTGTCGCACCCACCGCCCCGGCCTCGCCCCTCCGACATGCCCACAAGCTCCGCACCGTCGTCCTCTCCCTCCGTAAAGCCGTGGCTTCACCAGACGCTGTGAGCCGCCAATCACCGTCGTTCAACCTCCAGCACCGAGAGATCGCCGTCGTTGCTCCGTCGACTCTAGAGCCTCCCTCGAGCCGCTGAGCACGCCCGCCGAACCGCCGTGAGCTCTCCTCCGTTTCCCCTCCGTCCCGCACTCGATTTCCTAGCCGTAGCTCCGTTCCCCGCCATGGCCGTATCTCCTCGCCGTCCAAGTCGCCGCCGTCGCGTTAGTCGCTGCAGCTCGCCCCCGAGAATCTCACCGTGCTCCTGGTGCCACGAGGGTACCGCAGAGCCCCTCGGGTGGCCTCCGCGTGCCCCCCAGTCCGCTCCCGCTCGAAGCCGTGCTCCGGCCACCGCCCCGAGCTCCGCTTCGGCGAGCTCCGACCGTCCCCGCCTCTCCCACCTGCTCCAGATGACGCGGAAGAGCGCTGGCTCCTCGCCCGTGGTCTCCGCCGCCCAAATGGTCGCTGGAGCGATGATCCCGAGCCCCTCCGCCGCGTTCAGCTTCGCCGGCGGGATTGACCGGGTCTAACCCCCCTATTGACCCAGCTTTGACCCGTGTGGGTTAGTGACATGTGGGGCCTGGCCCTGCTAAATTTTAGTTTAGGATTAGTTTAACAACTAACTAACTCTGTTAACTAACTATGACACTGACGTGTGGTCCCCACGTGTCAGGTTTGACCAGTCAGCGTAGTTGACCTGCTGACGCAGGCATGACGCGGTGCTGACGCGGTATTTGACTTTCTGGATTTAAAATAATTCAGAAATTCCAGAAAATGTTCTAGACTTCAAAAATTCATAGAAATTCAACCGTAGCTCAGATTGAAATAATTTATATATGAAAAATTATCATAAAAATTCAATCTATCCATCTGTACCATTTTCATGCATGAAAAACCAACCTATACATGCTGTATATATGAAAACACACTTATGGCATTTAAAGGGACTTAAATTAGAGTTGCATTTGAACCTTTGGTGCAAATGGACCTCTTCCAAGTTGAATGCTAAATGCATTAGCTCAAAACACACCACATCTACATGCCATGTTCATGCATCATATTGTTGCATATGATTGTGTATTGATTGTCGACACCGTTCCTTCTGGATAGGTCCTGCTCCGGAGACCGATCCAGAGTACCTGTCTGAGGAGCAGTGCCCCCTTGTTGATCTACCAGGCAAGCAAACCCCCTTGTTCATTCCGATACAGTCCCACTCTCTCGCTCCTGCTCTCTTTTATTGCATTAGGACAACAACGATTCAACTGCTGCTTTATGCTGTGGTAGTTGAACCCATTCCTCTGCATGACCTATCATTGCCAAAGTAAATAGTTGAAACCCACTAGCATATGTAGGAGTTGATTGAGCCATGTTGTGTTCTTACCATGCCATGCCTGCTATTTCTTAGAGTTGTGTCAGGTCTGATTCATTGGGAATGGATTGGAGTGTTATGATATGTTCTGATGCTGAGAGTTAAGTGTGTGAACACGATTTGGTAAAGGTAGCGGTGAGAGGCCATGTAGGAGTACATGGTGGGTTGTCTCATTGGGACCGTCCTTAAGAACTAAGTTCTGTGTAAGTTGTCCAATGACTAGCTACTACCACACATTGGGCTCCGGGCGCTCCAAGCTCTATCGACTTATTAACCGCCTTGATCTCTGTCCAGGAGTTGCAACTAGTTTCTGGTGTTTGTAGGTAGTGCTATTTTTCTACCAAGTGGCACCCGACAGGGTGGGCTTGGGATAGACTAGGCACAGGTGGCACGGTGTACCAAGTGGCACCCTGTAACGCCCTCGATGCGGCTATATCTCCCACGTGTCGAAGCACGACTTAGAGGCATAACCGCATTGAAAGCAATGTCGCAAGTGAGGTAATCTTCACACAACCCATGTAATACATAAAGGGAAAGAGATACATAGTTGGCTTACACTTGCCACTTCACACAATTACATGAATAAAGCATTACATCAACCAGATACAAACAAGGTCCGACTACGGAACCCAAAATAAAAGAAGACTACCCCAAAAGCTACACAGATCCCCGATCGACCCCAACTGGGCTCCACTACTGATCAACTAGAACGAAACGACACAACGGCCAAGATCTTCATCGAGCTCCTCCTTGAGCTTGGTTGCGTCACCTGCATGGGTTCATCGGCACCTGCAAACTGGTTTTCGAAGTATCTGTGAGTCACGGGGACTCAGCAATCTCACACCCTCGCGATCAAGACTATTTAAGCTTATGGGTAGGGTAAAGGTATGAGGTGGAGCTGCAGCAAGCGACTAGCATAATGGTGGCTAACATACGCAAATGAGAGCGAGAAGAGAAGGCAAAGCACGGTCGAACAACTATGATCAAGAAGTGATCCTAGAACAACCTACGTCAAACATGACTCCAACACCGTGTTCACTTCCCGGACTCCGCCGAGAAGAGACCATCACGGTTACACACGCGGTTGATGTATTTTAATTAAGATCAACTTCAGGTTTTCTACAACCGGACATTAACAAATTCCCATCTGCCCATAACCGCGGGCACGGCTTTCGAAAGTTCAAATCCCTGCAGGGGTGTCCCAACTTAGCCCATCACAAGCTCTCACGGTCAATGAAGGATATTCCTTCTAGTGGGAAGACTCGATCAGGCTCGGAATCCCGGTTACAAGACATTTCGACAATGGTAAAACAAGACTAGCAAAGCCACCCAGATGTGCCAACAAATCCCAATAGGAGCTGCGCATATCTCGTTCTCAGGGCACACCGGATGAGCAAGACATCGGGTAAGCCAGCCCAGAGTTGCCCCTGGTAGCCTCGGACATCGCTCAGTTGGACCAACACTTAGAGAAGCACTGGCCCGGGGGGGGGGGGGTTAAATAAAGATGACCCTTGAGCTGGCCGACTCAAGGGAAAGAAAAGGCTAGGTGGCAAATGGTAAAACCAATGTTGGGCCTTGCCGGAGGAGTTTTATTCAAGGAGAACTGTCAAGGGGTACCCATTATAACCCAACCGTGTAAGGAACACAAAATCCGGGAACATAACACCGATATGATGGAAACTAGGGTGGCACGAGTGGAACAAAACACCAGGCATAAGGCCGAGCCTTCCACCCTTTACCAAGTATATAGATGCATTAATTAAATAAGAGATATTGTGATATCCCAACAAAATATCCATATTCCAACATGGATCAAGCTCCAATCTTCACCTGCAACTAACAACGCTATAAGAGGGGCTGAGCAAAGCGGTAACATAGCCAAACAACGGTTTGCTAGGACAAGGTGGGTTAGAGGCTTGGTTCAACAATATAGGAGGAATGATAAGCAAGTGGTAGGTATCGCAGCATAGGCATAGCAAAAGAGCAAGCATCTAGCAAGCAAAGATAGAAGTGATTTCGAGGGTATGGTCATCTTGCCTGAGATCCCGCAAGGAAGAAGAACGAGTCCATGAAGAAGACAAACGGACGTAGACGAACGGATCCTCACAAACGCAACGTTATCGGAACTAACCCGAAGAAGCAACACCGGAAAGGAGCAAACAACATAGTAAACAAACATCACATAAGCATGGCATGATGCACAACCAAGTATGATGCATGTCCGGTTTAATGAGGCATGGCATGGCAAAGTGCACAAGCAATCCTACAAATTAAGTGGAGCTCAATATGCAACTCCGTTGCATATTGGCGAAACACCACGTGACTTGTTTAGTTCTCTCTCGTTATATACCCAACAAGATTAAATGTTGATTAACATGGCAAGAGGTGAGGCATAACAAATCTACACCATCTAAACAATTTAAATGGGGCCGGATATAACAAATAACGAATCCGGTAAATCCCCATATGCATTTAGCAAATTGGTGCAACAACACAGTTAAACATTTAAATGTTATTAACATGATGCGGAGGACATGTTCAAGATTATGCAATTTTAATGAAAATGACGATAAGAGCATTATGAAGCATGTTGTCATCGTGGCGGAAAACGAAAAAGGGGTGCCACGGTGACGAATCCGAAAATGATGCCACGACAACATATCGGTTCCGGTAACTCGATTGAGATACCGATACAAAGGAGAAGTATGCGGATGCGTGCAAAAGATGGTGGGGCACTCCCGGATACCGGGTGTCCCATGAGGCGATGATGGTGACAAGGCAAAAGAGGGGCAATGTGCACCGATAATTCGGGCACGGCGCAAGCTCGAGCATCTCATACATCACACATGCATTCGTTCCCGGGCGGCGTCTCGAGGGTTATACCTTCAAAGCGTGGGTTATCAGAGGGGGTTCGAGTTCGATGTGGTGTAGGGGAAGTACACGTTCTCACGACGGCGGTAGTGGAAGTAGTCGATCTCGCATGCTCTAGGGTTGACGGTAGAGGTTCACGTGTCGTAGTCGTTCAGGGTCGCCGATAGTTGTACCCATTCGTGGTTGGACTTGACGGATCCGATACCTCCGGACGTAGTGGTACATGTTCGTCTTTCAGAGAGGTACTTGGCGTGCAATGGTCGCCGTGGTACTCGTCGGTCCACGAAGTCGTTCTCGTCGGTCTTTGCGAATCATTCGGTACTCGTTCGGGCATCCGTGTGGTCTTGCCGGTGGGGTACTTGGCACTTGCGATCCAACTCCGAGGTCATAGCCGTGTAGTCGAACTTGACGAAAACGGGTCTCGTTGGGGACTTGGCGCATCCATCAGGAACTTGTGGTACTTGGTGAAAACGACGGGAGGCGGGCAGCGAACAACGACACGAAGTTCAGGTGTCGCGGTGGTCTTGGCGTCCAGTGACAGCAGCAGGCATCGCAGACATTGGACGTGGTCGCCTGCAGACGGACGGAGATGCAGCAGCAAAAGAAAAACAGCAGCAGCTCCCGAAACTTGACAGCGCGTGGAAGGAGGAGGCCGAGGACGCAGGCGGGGCAGCAGTGCTGGCGACGGTCAAGGACGACGCCTCCGGTCAGCGAAGCACGGGTGCAGGGGAGGCGGAGTTCCTACTGGGGGAGGCGCAGGTGAGGGTCGCCGTGGTGCCCTGCTGCAGGGTGCCATGGCGGGGAGGCGACGAAGAGGATGGAGCTCTGGGCGCGGGGCAGGAGGCTAGGGCCGCAAGGTCAGGGACGACCCAAACTTTACGGCGTCGGCAGCTGGCGATGCAGAGGACCGGTCGGGCGCGAGTGAGGGATGCAGTGGACGTGGAAGAACTCAGGTGCGGCAGGCAGGGATGCTGGCGATGGGGAGGTCTCGCGGCGCGGGGACGAAGGCGGCTTGAGGCATCGACGTAGCCAGAGCTCGGAGAGGCCATGGCGACGGAGCTGCGGTCCTGGTGGCGGGGCCGAGAGGACGAGGCCGAAGGAATCGGGGCGAGGGACGCTGCTCCTGTGCGTGCGAGCGTTGGGAGGAGGACAAGGGAAGGAGAGGTAGCGAATGAGAGAAGGGATCGGGCGAAGGGGAGATGGTGGGTTCGGGCGACGGGGTACTGGCGGCGCGAGGGGAGGATGCGAGGGAGTTGGTGAGATGGGTATCGGGCTAGGGTTACGGGGGGAGCGCGGTTGGGCCTTGGAGGCCGGCCCAGAAGAGAAGGGGCTGCGCCTAGATCTTGGCTGGGCTCTCTCTCTCACACTCTCATCTCTTAACCAATAAGAGAGGAAAAAATATACATAGAAGAAGAAAAATATAAGGAGAGGGTTAGGGACGGAATTTGGGCACGGGGATAAATTTTCCGGACTCGCAAAAATGAGCTTGGGCCAAGAAAATAGAAGTGAGCGTGTGCGTGAAGATTGGATTCGAACTCGTTTGAATTTAAATCCAAAAGAGTTTGAATAAGAAGTGGGCATTCGGTAGGTCCAAAAATATTGAGAATTTAGGAGGAGACTCGAAAAATGGGAAAAGAATTGTTGGCAAAGTTTGGAGGTGCAACTTGAAGCATAAGAGGCATGGAATTAAATTGCAAGTGTGTTATGGTGATTCCAAAGTTAATGGAATATTTATAATAGCTTCCTAAATATTAGGAGGATAATGTTATAAAGATAAGTCACTCTTCCCTCGATTTAAATGGATCGAAGACCCATACAAATTATTTAGTTGAGATGCAAAAGATTTATTACATGATGGCATGATGACATGATGCAATGCAAAAATAAAAGGGCAGGCACAAATGAAACACACGGCGAAACCCGGAACATAAGGAAGTCTTCTCGAGCATCGGACTCGGGGCGTCACACACCCGTATGGTGGGCTTGGGAACCCTGCTCATATTGTTTGGGGCCGTGAGCGACACCTCGGCCGGATCTCCTTGCGGATGGAACCCAAATAGGTGATAAACCTGGACTAGAGTCTTGTGTGGTTAGTCAGGTCGTGGCCGACACCCTCGCCAGGCTTCCGCTTGAAGGTTGCCGAGATACATGACGTGTACATGGCGGTAAGTGGCGAGAGTGTGTGTGTGAAGAAGTACACCCCTGCAGGGTTATCATGATCTATTCGAATAGACGTGTCCTCGGTTATGGACTTCTTGGATGCTTACGTGGTACATAGACAACTTAAAGTGGATACTCTAAAATGCTCAAGACAAGTGTGAGTGCTATGGATGGCCTTCTCGTAGAGAGACGGGGATGAATCCATAGTAGTATATTGATGTGGTGATTAGTGGACTCGTGTGCGCTGCCTCACCTCAAAGGAGTTTCTCGTAGTCGTAGAACAGGATAGACACTGAGTCAAAGCTCGCTTGCTGCAACTAAACCCCACATTACCTTCTTGATACAAATGCATGTATGATAGGATCTGATGTAAGTCTTGCTGAGTACCTTTGTACTCACGTTTGCTTTATTTATGTTTTGCAGATGAGACATCTGTCTCACTAGTAGTTCCGCTTGGACTTCAACGAGTAGCTTGTTACCTCAGGTACGATCTTGTACCCTTGGGAGGGTCTTGTAGATAGTCAGGATTCTCAGCCTTTTTCTTTTGTAGTTGTCTGTACTCAGACATGTAATGCTTCCATTGCTTGTATGCTCTGAATGATGGGTCATGTGACCCATGTTTGTATTTAATGCTATGTGGCTCTTCTGGGCCTTTATCTATATGAGTTTGCGTTATGTTGTGATGCCATGTTGTACATCACATACTTGCATGTTATGCGTACGTGTAATGTGTATTGCTATGTGTGGGATCCGACAACCTAGTTGTCTATCCTTGGTAGCCTCTCTTATGGGGAAATGTAGTCTAGTGCTTCCACCGAGCTATGGTAGTCTGCTACAACCCGGTTTACCGGAGTCCTGCTAGTCCAGCACTACTGCTCGGGAACACTTAGACTAGCTGACATGTGATTCACTTCGTTCCTGTGTCTGTCCCTTCGGGCAAATGTCACACGGTGACATCTGGAGTCCTGCCTAGCCTGCTACAGCCCGGGTTCCCGGAGTCCTGTTAGCCCAGTTGCTACAGCCCAGATTCACACGCTGCTGACCGACATGCTTGATGTTGTTTCATGTATGCTTGTCCCCGTAAGTTAGTGCCACTTTGGGTTCATGATACGTCTCCAACGTATCTACTTTTCCAAACACTTTTGCCCTTGTTTTGGACTCTAACTTGCATGATTTGAATGGAACTAACCCGGACTGACATTGTTTTCAGCAGAATTACCATGGTGTTATTTATGTGCAGGAGCAAACGTTCTCGGAATGACCTGAAACTTCATGGAGCCACTTTTCAGAAAATAAGAAAAATACCTGCAAAATATGAAGGCCAGGGGGCCCACCACCTTTCCACGAGGGTGGGGGCGCGCCCCCCTACCTCATGGGCCCCCTATTGCCTCTCCGACTCCAACTCCACCTCCATATATTGAGTTTCGGGGAGAAAAAATCAGAGAGAAGAATTCATCGCGTTTTACGATACGGAGCCGCTGCCAAGCCCTAAAACCTCTTGGGAGGGCCGATCTGGAGTCCGTTCGGGGCTCCGGAGAGGGGAATCCGTCGCCATCGTCATCATCAACCATCCTCCATCACCAATTTCATGATGCTCACCGCCGTCCGTTAGTAATTCCATCGTAGGCTTGCTGGACGGTGATGGGTTGGATGGGATCTATCATGTAATCGAGTTAGTTTTGTTAGGGTTTGATACCTAGTGTCCACTATGTTCTGAGATTGATGTTGCTATGACTTTGCTATGCTTAATGCTTGTCACTAGGGCCCAAGTGCCATGATTTCAGATCTGAACCTATTATGTTTTCATCCATATATGAGAGTTCTTGATCCTATCTTGCAAGTCTATAGTCACCTATTCTGTGTTATGATCTGTTAACCCCGGAGTGACGATAATCGGGATACTTATCGGTGATGACCGTAGTTTGAGGAGTTCATGTATTCACTATGTGTTAATGCTTTGTTCCGGTTCTCTATTAAAAGGAGGCCTTAATATCCCTTAGTTTCCGTAAGGACCCCGCTGCCACGGGAGGGTAGGACAAAAGATGGCATGCAAGTTCTTTTCCATAGGCACGTATGACTATATTCGGAATACATGCCTACATTATATTGACGGACTGGAGCTAGTTCTGTGTCACCCTAGGTTATGACTGTTACATGATGAACCGCATCCGGCATAATTCTCCATCACCGATCCATTGCCTACGAGCTTTCCACATATTGTTCTTCGCTTATTTACTTTCCCGTTGCTATTGCTATCATGACTACAAAATACCAAAAGCATTACTTTTACTATTGTTACCTTTTGCTACCGTTATCACTACTATCATATTACTTTGCTACTAAATACTTTGCTGCAGATATTAAGTTTCCAGGTGTGGTTGAATTGACAACTCAGCTGCTAATACTTGAGAATATTCTTTGGCTCCCCTTGTGTCGAATCAATAAATTTGGGTTGAATACTCTACCCTCGACAACTGTTGCGATCCCCTATACTTGTGGGTTATCAAGACTATTTTCTGGCGCCGTTGCCGGGGAGCATAGCTCTATTCTTTAAGTCACTTGGGATTTATATCTGCTTATCATTATGAAGAACTTGAGAGATCCAAAAACCAAGATCTATCCCTCAACTACGAGGGGAGGTAAGGAACTGCCATCTAGCTCTGCACTTGATTCACCTTCTGTTTTAAGTAAGCTTGCGACACCTACACCTGCTTCAGCTATTCGCTTTGATATGTCACATGTTATTGATGATGCCAGTTCTGCTATGCATGATACTTATGATGAAACTACCTCTATGCCTGATACTACTATGCCACTTAGTGATTTTCTTGATGAACAACTTGCTAGGGCTAGAGAGATTGAAAATATTGAATCTGATGATACTGATGAAAGTGATGATGAAGAATCACTTGTTATTCCTAAGGGTTATGTATTTGATCAAGAAGCTTCTTAGCTATTTTAGCTTGCCAAAATAGAAAAGAACTCAAAATATTATTAGCTAAATGGAGTAAGCAATCTCTAAATGCTAGAATGAAACCTGACCCTGCTTTTGCTACTTCACCTATCTTTGTTACTGATAAGGATTATGAATTCTCTGTTGATCCTGAATTAATTACTTTGATTGAGTCTGATCCTTTTCATGGTTATGAATCTGAAACTGTTGTGGCACATCTTACTAAATTGAATGATATAGCTACCCAGTTTACTAAAGATGAGAGAACTTGCTACTTTTATATCCTTAAAATATTTCCGTTCTCATTAAAAGGTGATGCTAAGATATGGTTTAATTCTCTTGATCCTGGTTGTGTGCGTAGTCCCCAGGATATGACTTATTACTTCTCTGCTAAATATTTCCCTGCTCATAAGAAACAAGCTGCTTTAAGGGATATATATATATATATAATTTTGTGCAAATTGAAGAAGAGAGTCTCCCACAAGCTTGGGGTAGGCTTCTCCAATTACTTAATGCTTTGCCTGATCATCCTCTTAAGAAAAATGAAATACTTGATATCTTTTATAATGGACTAACCGATGCCTCCAGAGATTACATGGATAGTTGTGCTGGTTCTGTTTTCAGGGAAAGCACACCGGATGAAGCTCAAATTCTATTGAATAATATGTTGACAAATGAAAATAATTGGACACCTCCGGAGCCTATTCCTGAGCCTATTCCTAAACCAACTCCGAAGAAGAGGGGTATTCTATTTCTCAGTCCTGAAGATATGCAAGAGGCAAAGAAATCTATGAAAGAAAAAGGTATTAAAGCCGAAGATGTTAAGAATTTACCTCTTATTGAAGAAATACATGGTCTTAATTTACCGCCTATTGAAGAAACATATAATCTTAATCCATTACATGTTGAAGAAACTCATGGTCTTGATAACCCGACACAGGTAGTAAAGGTAAATTCTCTCTATATATATGATAAAGCTGAAATCCCATTTACTAAATTTGCTAGCCCATGCTTAGATGAGTTTGATAAATTTATGGCTAAGCAAGAAGACTTTAATGCTTATTTTGGTAGACAATTGAAATACAATTCAAATATGCTTGAACACTTGGGTGATTATATGGCTAATGTTAAAAGTGAACTTATTAGTAAACATGCTTCTATGGTTACCACTCAAGTAGAACAAGTACTTAAAGCTCAAAATGATTTGCTCAATGAATTGAATAGTAAAGATAATGATAATGCTATTAGAGTGGCTACTAGAACTGGTAGAATGACTCAGGAACCTTTGTATCCTGAAGGCCACCCTAAGAGGACTGAGCAAGATTCTCAGAGAAATAATATAGATGTACCTAGTTCTTCTAAAAAGAAGAAAAAGAAAAATGATAGGACTTTGCATGCTTCTAGTGATCCTATTGTTGAAACACCTGAGAATCCAAATGATATTTCTATTTCTGATGCTGAAACACAATCTGGTAATGAACCTGAAACTAATGATAATGTTCATGATGATGCTCAACCTAGTAATGATAATGATATAGAAATTGAACCTGCTGTTGATCTTGATAACCCACAATCAAAGAATCAACGTTATGATAAGAAAGACTTTGTTGCTAGGAAACATGGTAAAGGAAGAGAGCCTTGGGTTCAGAAACCCATGCCTTTTCCTCCCAAACCATCCAAGAAAAAGGATGATGAGGATTTTGAGCGCTTTGCTGAAATGATTAGACTTATCTTTTTGCGTATGCGATTAACTGATATGCTCAAAACCAATCCTTATGCTAAGTATATGAAAGATATCATTACAAATAAAAGAAAGATACCAGAAGCTGAAATTTCCACCATGCTTGCTAATTATACTTTTAAGGGTGGAATACCAAAGAAACTTGGAGATCCAGGAGTACCCACTATACCATGCTCTATTAAAAGAAACTATGTTAAAACTGCTTTATGTGATCTTGGAGCCGGTGTTAGTGTTATGCCTCTCTCTTTATATCATAGACTTGATTTGAATAAGTTGACACCTACTGAAATATCTTTGCAAATGGCTGATAAATCAACTGCTATACCTATCGGTATTTGTGAGGATGTGCCTGTTGTAGTTGCAAACGTTACTATTTTAACGAACTTTTTTATTCTTGATATTCCCGAGGACGATAGTATGTCTATTATTCTTGGAAGACCCTTTTTGAATACTGCAGGGGCTGTTATTGATTGCACTAAAGGCACTATCACTTTTCATGCTAATGCTAATGAGCATACAGTACACTTTCCGAGGAAACAACCTCAAGTTCACAGTATCAATTCTATTGGAAAAATTCCATCGATTATATTTGGAGGTTTTGAATTTCCTCTTCCTACTGTCAAGAAGAAATATGATGTTCTTATTATTGGCATTAGCATTAGAGAAATCTCCTCATTATTTTTCTGAGGCTAATTAGCATATCCCCATTGAGGTAACATAGTGTTATTCGAAATTTCTCCAGTTCCATGTTATTCGGAATGAGTTCGTTAATAAGACTTGATCAACCTTGTTAGTGGATTCCTTTTGATGATCATGAGATGGATGAAACTAGAAGGCACAACCTTCTGTACCCCACTTTTACTTTCTGTTATTTATATTAAATAAAATAAAAATAAATATTTTTCTGTTTGTTATCTGATTATCCGTGCAATATAAAAATACCTCGAAAAATAAAAGTTCTCCAAATGCCCTGAAATTTAAATATGATTTTTTTAGAATATTTGAGGATTTATGGAATAGAGAACACACCAGGGGGTCAACCACCTGCCCACGAGGGTGGAGGGCACGCCCACCCCTCTAGGGCGCGCCCCCTGCCTCGTGGGCCCACGGTGGCCCTCCTCCACTTATTCCTGCACCCACACACTTCATCTTCCTCCCACAAACACGAATATCCAGCTCAATCACGAGTTCTAGCTCATCTTGCTGCCATTTCGATCTCCTTGCTCAAAGCACCTCTCACAAAACTGCTTGGGGAGATTGTTCCTTGGTATGTGACTCCTCCATTGGTCCAATTTGTTTTTGTTCTAGTGCTTTATTCATTGTAAATTTTTGCTGCTTAGGTGACCCTGTTCTTGAGCTTGCATGTCAAATTTATATGGTCAAAAGTAGTTTTGATGCATGATATAGGCCCTAGGCACTTGTATGAGTAGTTGCTATCAATATTATTGAGTTTGGTTTACTTTTATTTTGAAGTTACTAAAAAATTTCAGAATTTTTCAGAGAAAGAAAAATGCTTAGGAAAATGTTCCAAGGTGGTTCCTCAAGGAAGCAAGGACCCCAGGCTTGCAATAAGTGATGCTGATGAAGAGCCACCAAGAGACGCTCCAGTGCGTCCTTGTGAATGGCCTTCTGAGAACTTTATGGATCGAGCGGGAATTAAGGAAGAATTCAACGCATATTTGCGTAACGCTAATCTCGTGAGCTTCGAGGAAGAGAAGTGCAGCCAGTATCACAACCTCACCAGTACCTTTGTGAGGAGGTTTGAATTTTCAACTTCATGTAATTCTCCAACTGTCCTGTTTGATCTTTATGATAAATCTTACACTATGGACTTAGAGGATTTTACCACTGCATGCAAACTTCCACAATGGGGTAGTATAAGGGATCCTCGCAAATCTGAATTTAGAGATTTTCTTACTAGCATAACTGTGGGAGAATCTAGAGATATTACACAAGCTACCATAGGGAGCATCCACTTTCCTGCTATACATTATTTTGCTCTCTTTATAGGTAGATGCATTAATGGTAAAGATGAGGCATGTCACATGTGTGTCCCCGATCTCAGTATTCTTAGGAGCGCTGTGTCAGGAGACAAATCATATAATTTGGGAGCCATTGTTGCACGTAGGTTGCATCTTAATAGACTTAATGGAGATTTCTTTGGTGGAATTTATGCAACCTGCATAGCTAATTTTCTTAGTATAGCCATACGCGAAGATGATATTGAATTACCTCCTGCTTATTTAGATTTTAATGCTATGGTTCACCACCAGTTTGTCGAGAGGAACGAATCACCTCTCCAGTATCGACTAATCTTTGACAGACGTCATGCTGTCCGTATTACTCTCCCTGCTCCTGCCTTCTTTGATTATTAGGAAAGAGGAGGATATACTATCACCAGCTTTCGAGGGTAGAGTATTCACCCAAATTTATTGACTCGACACAAGGGGAGCCAAAGAATATTCTCAAGTATTAGCAGCTGAGTTGTCAATTCAACCACACCTGGAAACTTAGTATCTGCAGCAAAGTGTTTAGTAGCAAAGTAATATGATAGAGGCGGTAGCAGCAACAAAAGTAAAGACAACAAAAGTAATGTTTTTGGTATTTTGTAGTGATTGTAACAGTAGCAGCGGGAAAGTAAATAAGCGAGAACCAGTATATGGAAAACTCATAGGCACCGGATCAGTGATGGATAATTATGTCGGATGCCGTTCATCATGTAACAGTCATAATATAGGGTGACACAGAACAAGCTCCAATTCATCAATGTAATGTAGGCATGTATTCCGTATATAGTCATACGTGCTTATGGAAAAGAACTTGCATGGCATCTTTTGTCCTACCCTCCCGTGGCAGCGGGGTCCTATTGGAAACTAAGGGATATTAAGGCCTCCTTTTAATAGAGAACCGGAACAAAGCATTAGCACATAGTGAATACATGAACTCCTCAAACTATGGTCATCACTGGGAGTGGTCCCGATTATTATCACTTCGGGGTTGCCGGATCATAATACATAGTAGGTGACTATAGACTTGCAAGATAGGATCAAGAACTCACATATATTCATGAAAACATAATAGGTTGAGATCTGAAATCATGGCACTCGGGCTCTAGTGACAAGCATTAAGCATAGCAAAGTCATAGCAACATCAATCT
The DNA here is from genome assembly GCF_003073215.2 of Triticum urartu. Classification (NCBI taxonomy): domain Eukaryota; kingdom Viridiplantae; phylum Streptophyta; class Magnoliopsida; order Poales; family Poaceae; genus Triticum; species Triticum urartu. The sequence goes on along the minus strand of NC_053024.1, from coordinate 181,085,861 downwards.
CAGAACATACTGGATACTAGGGATCAAACCCTAACAAAACTAACTCGATTACATGATAAATCTTATCCAACCCATCACCGTCCAGCAAGCCTACGATGCAATTACTCACGCACGGCGGTGAGCATCATGAAATTGGTGATGGAGGATGGTTGATGATGACGACGGCGACGAATCCCCCTCTCCGGAGCCCCGAACGGACTCCAGATCAGCCCGCCCGAGAGGTTTTAGGGCTTGGCGGCGGCTCCGTATCGTAAAACGCGATGATTTCTTCTCTCTGATTTTTTCTCTCCGAAAGCAAATATATAGAGTTGGAGTTGGCGTCGGAGGGTTTCAAGGGGGCCCACGAGGTAGGGGGCGCGCCCTAGGGGGGGGGGGGCGCCCCCACCCTCGTGAGAAGGGTGTGGGACCCCTGGTCTTCATCTTTGGCAAGGATTTTTTATTGTTTTTTCTAAGATGTTCCGTGGAGTTTCAGGTCATTCCGAGAATATTTGTTTTCTGCACATAAAACAACATCATGGCAATTCTGCTGAAAACAGCGTCAGTCTGGGTTAGTTCCATTCAAATCATACAAGTTAGATTCCAAAACAAGGGCAACAGTGTTTGGAAAAGTAGATACGACGGAGACGTATCAACTCCCCCAAGCTTAAACCCTTGCTTGTCCTTAAGCAATTCAATTGACAAACTGAAAGAAAGAAAGAAAAACTTTTACAAACTCTGTTTGCTCTTGTTATTGTAACTATGTCAAACCAGCATTCAAGTTTTCAGCATAGATCATAACTAACCACATTTGCAATAATTCTCAGGTCTCACAATTACTCGTATCAATAGCATAATCAACTAGCAAGTCATAATAATAAATCTTGGATGACAACACTTTCTCAAAACAATCATAATATGATATAACAAGATGGTACCTCGCTAGCCCTTTCTGAGACCGCAAAGCATAAATGCAGAGCACCTTTAAAGATCAAGGACTGACTAGACATTGTAATTCATGGTAAAAGAGATCCAATCATAGTCATACCCAATATAAATTAACAGTGATGAATGCAAATGACGGCTGCGCTCCAGCTAGTGCTTTTTAATAAGAGGGTGATGACTCAACATAAAAGTAAATGGATAGGCCCTTCTCAGAGGGAAGCAGGGATTTGTAGAGGTGCCAGAGCTCGATTTTGAAATAGAGATAAATTGTATTTTGAGCGGTATACTTTCATTGTCAACGTAACAACTAAGAGATGGCGATATCTTCCATGCTAAACACATTATAGGTGGTTCCCAAACAGAATGGTAAAGTTTATACTCCCCCTCCACCAACAAGCATCAATCCATGGCTTGCTCGAAACAACGAGTGCCTCCAACATACATCAGGTCCCAGGGGGAGTTTTGTTTGCAATTAATTTTGATTTAGTTTGCATAAAGCATGGGACTGGGCATCCCGATGACCAGCCATTTTCTCGTGAGTGAGGAGCGGAGTCCACTCGTCTTGAGAATAACCCGCCTAACACGGAAGATAAGGACAGCCTTTGTTGATACATGAGCTATTCGAGCATACAAAACAGAATGTTTATTTGAAGGTTTAGAGTTTGGCACACACAAATTTACTTGGAACGGCAGGTAGATACCGCATATAGGAAGGTATGGTGGACTCATCTGGAATAACTTTGGGGTTTAAGGGATTGGATGCACAAGCAGTATTCCCGCTTAGTACAGGTGAAGGCTAACAAAATACTGGGGTGCAACCTGCTAGAGAGCGACAACAGCCATGTACATGCATTAAAATTAATCAACACCGAATGCAAGCATGAGTAGGATATAATCCACCATGAACATAAATATCGTGAAGGCTATGTTGATTTTGTTTCAACTACGACCGAACGGTATGAATAATAATAAGAGTGTACGTGCATTGGACTAAGCTAGAATCTGCGAGCATTCAATAAACAGGAGAAGACAAGGCAATATGGGCTCTTGGTTAAATCAACAATAATGCATATAAGAGCCACTTCAACAATTTAATTATGGTCTTCTCCTACTGACCCCCAAAGAAAAGAAGAGAAATAAAACTATTTACACGGAAAAGCTCCCAACAAGCAAAAGAAGAACAGGAAATATTTTTGGGTTTTCTTTTTTAATTATTACTACTATGGCAGAAAAATAAACTACTACTAATTTTTTTTGGTTTTTCTTAAGGTTTAACAGACACACAAGAAGAAAGCAGGAAGAAGAAAATAAACTAGCATGGATATTACAGTGAAAAAGTATGAGCACCGACATCTAGCAATGAGTGTGTGTGAACATAAATGTAATGTCGGTGAGAAATACGTACTCCCCCAAGTTTAGGCTTTTGGCCTAAGTTGGTCTATTGCCAGGGATAGCCTGGCGGATACCCGTAAGTGTAGCTGGGGTCGTACTGCGACGAAGAATAGTTGGGATCATACTGTGATGAAGAAGAAGACTCTGACTGCCACTGCTGACAGTCATCTCTGGATCCCAAGAATAAACAGATTGTCATGGAGGCTCATCTTGTGGTTCCTGTTCCAAGGCTGGTGCAGGATTCTTGTAAGCTTGGACGGCAGCCCACGTAATGAGGTAGGGTCCTACAAAATTAAACAAAGAAGGAGCAGGCAGGATAATAGTCTCAGGATGATGTTTTTTAAAGAAAAAATGATATTTAAGCTCTCCTGCCCTATTCTTAACAATAAAATCATGTGCCACCATACTTTTATGATCTAGATAAACACGGGGCAACACCTTTTCTTCCTTCTCAGCATGCCTAATAGGTTTGTTAAAATGTGCAGCTAGGCGTGTGGCATAGACGCCTCCAAAGATGGGACCCTTAGTACGGTTCATACTTAACCGTCTAGCAATAATACCGCCCATACTAAAAGTGTTATCACTGTATAAACCGTGGTGCATAATAATTATATCAGGGATACTAAGGTTTCCACTGTTTCCACGTCCAATTAAACAACGACTGGCAAATAATGCAAAGTAGCGTAAAACAGGAAAATGTATGCTAGTGATTCGTGCATCGGAAACCTTTCTAGTTTCTCCTACAGTGATAGTATCAATAAACCCAGCCACATCATCATGATGTGGTTCTTCTGTCTTGCACTCAAAAGGGATTAAACAAATCCGACAGAAATCATAAAGTGACATCTCCTTATGCTCATCATATAAATGAAACTCCACCGTAGGTGGCGAGTTCCTAGAATGAAAATGAAAGTTTTGCACAAAAGTATTTGTGAGTAAGAGATACTGATCGCATTGGTCGTGGAGGAAAGCGGTGAGGCCTGCATTGTGAGCCAATTCATGAAAATCTTCATAGATACCGGCTGCTCTCAAGAAATCTTCAGAAGGCCATTCACACGCCCGAATCTCCGCGGTGCGCGACAAATTATACTTAGGCTTCGGTGCCTTTTCCTTCGAGCTTTGGCTCGACGAGCCCCTCAAAAATCTCCTCATTATTTTTCTGAAACAATCTGAAATTTTTAGTAACTTCAAACAAAAATGAACCAACTTCAATAATATTGATAGCAACTACTCCTACAAGTGCCTAGAGCCTAAATCAAGCATTAGAACTACTTGGAACCATATAAATTTGACATTCAAGCTCAAGAACATGGTCACCTATGCAGCACAAAATTGCAAAGAATAGAGCACTAGAACAAAAACTAATTGGACCAATGGAGGAGTCACATACCAAGGAACAATCTCCCTGTGGGAGTCCTGGATTAGGGGGTCTCCGGACAGCTGGACTATCTCCATTGGCCGGACTGTTAGACTATGAAGATACAAGATTGAAGACTTCGTCTCGTGTCCGAATGGGACTCTACTTGGCGTGGAAGGCAAGCTAGGCAGTTCGGATATGGATATCTCCTCTGTAACCGACCTTGTGTAACCCTAACCCTCTCCGGTGTCTATATAAACCAAAGGGTTTTAGTCCGTAGGACAACAATCACAACATACAATCATACGGTAGGCTAGCTTCTAGGGTTTAGCCTCTCTGATCTCATGGTAGATCTACTCTTGTAACACCCATATCTTCAATATTAATTAAGCAGGACGTAGGGTTTTACCTCCATCAAGAGGGCCCGAACCTGGGTAAAACTTCGTGTCCCTTGCATCCTGTTACCATCCGGCCTAGACGCACAGTTCGGGACCCCCTACCTGAGATCGCTGGTTTTGACACCGACATTGGTGCTTTCATTGATAGTTCTGCTGTGCCGTCACCACAAGGAAGGATGTCTCGTCCCGTCTTTAAAGACGGCACTATCGCTGAGGGAGCTCTGGCTATCGGCCAAACTCTCCGGCTAGGCGGTTTTCTTATGACCGCCTGTTCGGCCACTGCGCCGACGATGACTTCTCGGGTCATCGAAAGCAATCTTCACATCAACTCGGAACTCGCCGAGCAGTTAGATCCAATGGAGCTCTCTTCCCTGAACGAGCTCTTGGATCGTATCGCCCTGGGACTCGCTACAGACTACGATCAGATTGGGCCTAAACCCGATCTAAGAGAAATTAACTCTCCCCAGGTCACCCATCACGTTGCAGTGGTGGAAGAACAATGCGGCAAAACTTCATCTATCTTAAGGACTAGCCACGTCCGGATTCCCGATCCGTCCAAGCTGGATACCCGCGGAGAGGAGGATGTCACTCAAAGCCTGAACCCAGAATCAGGCAGCGGGACAGATTTACCGGAAAACATCCAACAATCCAAACTTTCGAGTTCGGAAACTCCTTGGCCACTGAGCCTCAGATTGGGTGAGGATTCGGATTCAATTCCAGCCACCCACCCAAGCATACGCGATCTATCCCAAATTAGGCAAGAGCCCGCAGAAACAGTACACCATTACTAGGCCAGATTCCTCCTGGTCAAGAACAGGACAAAGGACTGCCGCGAGGAAGATGCAATTTCACTCTTCTGCAATAATTGCACGGACAAGGGAATCCTCAACGCCATAAGTCGTTGCGAAATTACATGCTTTGCCGACTTGGTGTCCATAGTACGAAAGTACTGTGTGATGGAAAGCGCCTGGAAAGCCAAAATAAAATTTTGGGATAATTCGGACCTGAATACAAACCCAGTCCGAAATAAAAGGGTGCATTATCACAATACACCTGGGTTAACTACCCAAAAGCAAAAGCCCTCTACGGGGCAAGAAACCGTACTGGAGGGATGGCTCAATGGACCATGCAAAATTCATAGTCCAGCGGATGCGATACCAACTCACAGCCTTAGAGCATGCTGGATACTCCGGCAGGTGGCCAAAAGTGGTGAGGATCTACTCCTCCCAAAAACCACAGAGCACCACCCCGAGGACAACAGTAGGGTCTTAACGGTCTTCAAGACCTTCGCGTCAAATAAAAGACGGAAGCGAACACTCCACAACACGTCCGAAATCTGCCACATAGCAGAAACAAATCCTTGGAGCGACACGGCTATTACCTTCAATGCCAGTGACGAACCTAAATTCCGAACAGCCCAAGTACCAGCCGCACTGGTCCTCAGTCCAATCGTGGACGGCTTTCGACTCACCAAGGTACTCATGGACGGCGACAGCGGATTAAACCTCATCTACGAGGAAACTCTTCAAAAGATGGAAATAGACTGAAGCCGCATTAAGCAAAGCAGCACAACCTTTAGAGGAGTCATCCCCAGTCGGGAAGCACGCTGCACCGGAAAAATCATACTAGACGTGGTATTCGGCACGCCGGATAATTACAAATCCGAAGAAATTACATTCCAAGTGGCCCCGTTCAGAGCGGATACCACGCTCTATTAGGGCGGGAGGCGTTTACAATCTTCCAAGCCATACCCCATTAAGGGTACATGAAGCTCAAAATGCCCGGGCCCAACGGAATCATCACTCTTGTTAGTTATCCGGACGTAGCACTCCGCGCCGAAAATAAGACAGCTGCACTGGCCCTTGAGGCACTATCCGAAGCCCTAGCGGCCGAAGAACTAACTACGCTGCGCTCCACGGTGAACAGGGATGACGTGATACTCGATAAAAGATCCAAGCCCACCTCCTTTAAGCCGGCGGACGAAATAGTCAAATTCCAAGTCCATCCAACAGACCCTACAAAAACAGCTTCCATCGGGGCACAATTAAACCCTGATGTTGACGCCGCACTGCGAGAGTTCCTACGCGAGAACTGGGACATTTTTGCCTGGCACCCTTCAGACATGCCAGGAATCCCACGCAGGCTGGCTGAACACAGCCTAAATATCCTAAAAGGATTCAAGCCAGTCAAGCAGGCTCTTCGACGTTTCTCCGAGCCTAAAAGACAAGCCATGGGAGAGGAACTAGCCAAGCTATTGGAGGCCGGATTCATCAGAGACATAAAACATCCAGACTTGCTAGCAAACCCGGTGATGGTGCCAAAGAAGGACAAATCCTGGCGCTTGTGCGTCGATTTTAAGGACCTTAATAAGGCTTGCCCAAAGGATCCCTTCCCCCTCCCCCGCATTGATCAAATCATCGATGCTACCGCAGGACACGATTCATTGTGTTTCCTCGACGCATACTCCGGCTACCATCAAATCAAAATGGCAGAGCCAGACCAAGCCGCAACGGCATTCATCACACCATATGGCCCATTCTGCTTCAACACAATGCCCTTCGGGCTAAAAACGCCGGTGCAACATATCAGCGCATGATTCAGACATGCCTGGCAAACCAGATCGGCAAAATAGTGGAGGCATACGTGGATGATGTGGTCGTTAAAACCAAGCATGTCGAAACTCTAGTAGACGACTTGAGGCTCACATTCGACAACCTCCGAACATATGACATCAAGCTCAATCCGGAAAAATGCGTTTTCGGCGTACCAGCAGGAAAGGTCCTGGGATTCATTGTCTCCAGTAGAGGTATTGAAGCCAATCCGGTCAAAATTCGAGCATTGTCACAGTTGGCTACCCCAACAGACCTCAAACAAACACAAAAATTAACTGGATGCGTGGCGGCTCTAAGCCGCTTTATCTCCCGCCTGGGAGAAAAGGCATTGCCCCTTTATCGCCTCCTCTGGCGCACCGAACACTTCGAGTGGACGGACGCCGCCACGGCCGGACTCAACGAAATAAAGGCCATATTGGCAACAAACCCAGTCCTGGCCGCGTGTAGGATCGAAAGTATGTCTAGAGGGGGGTGATTAGACTACTTGACCAAATAAAAACTTAACCTTTTCCCAATTTTAGTTCTTGGCAGATTTTAGCTATTTTGGGACAAGTCAAGCAATCATCACACAATTCAAGCAAGCATGCAAAGAGTATATTGGCAGCGGAAAGTAAAGCATGCAACTTGCAAGAATTTAAAGGGAAGGGTTTGGAGAATTCAAACGCTATTGGAGACACGGATGTTTTTCCCGTGGTTCGGATAGGTGGTGCTATCCTACATCCACATTGATGGAGACTTCAACCCACGAAGGGTAATGGTTGCACGAGTCCACACAGGGCTCCACCCACGAAGGGTCCACGAAGAAGCAACCACCCACAAAGGGTCCACGAAGAAGCAACCTTGTCTATCCCACCATGGCCATCGCCCACACAGGACTTGCCTCACTAGCGGTAGATCTTCACGAAGTAGGCGATCTCCTTGCCCTTACAAACTCCTTGGTTCAACTCCACAATCTTGTCGGAGGCTCCCAAGTGACACCTAGCCAATCTAGGAGACACCACTCTCCAAGAAGTAACAAATGGTGTGTAGGTAATGAACTCCTTGCTCTTGTGCTTCAAATGATAGTCTCCCCAACACTCAACTCTCTCTCATAGGATTTGGATTTTGTGGAAAGAAGGTTTGAGTGGAAAGCAACTTGGGAAGGCTACAGATCAAGATTCATATGGTAGGAATGGAATATCTTGGTCTCAACACATGAGTAGGTGGTTCTCTCTCAGAACATATGAGTTGGAATGGTGTGTGTGTGTTCTGATGGCTCTCTCATTGAATGAGGAGGAGTTGGAGGGGTATATATAGCCTCCACACAAAATCCAACCGTTACACAGTTTTCCAATCTCGGTGGGACCGAATCAATAAGCTCGGTCAGACCGAAAATGTAAACCTAGTGACCGTTAGTGATTTTCGGTGGGACTGACATGCAACTCGGTAGGACCGATATGGTTAGGGTTTGGGCATAACGTAATCTCGGTGAGACCTATTACACAAACTCGGTGAGACCGAATTTGGTAATTAGCTAACCAGAGAGTTGGTCAGGCAAACTCGGTGGGACCGATTTGCTCTTTCGGTGAGACCGAAAAGTTACAAAAGGGAAACACTAAGTTTACATTGCAATCTCGGTGGGACCGATTCGCTCTTTCGGTGAGACCGAAAAGTTACGAAAGGGAAACAGAGAGTTTGCAACCCCATCTCGGTGAGACCGAGATCCTTATCGGTAGAACCGAATTGCTAGGGTTTGGCAGTGGCTTATGACAAATGAAACTCGGTGGCGCCGGATAGGAGGAATCGGTAGGACCGAGTTTGGCTTAGGGTTTAGGTCATATGTGGAAGTGGGAAAGTAGCTGAGGGTGTTGGAGCATATCACTAAGCACATGAAGCAAGAGGCTCATTAAGCAACACCTCATCCCTCCTTGATAGTATTGGCTTTTCCTATGGACTCAATGTGATCTTGGATCACTAAAATATAAAATGAAGAGTCTTGAGCTTTTGAGCTTGAGCCAATCCTTTGTCCTTAGCATTTTGAGGGTTCCACTTTCACATCCATGCCATGCCAATCATTGAGCTTTCCTGAAATAATCATCTTGGAATAGCATTAGCTCAATGAGCTATATGTTGTTATGAATTACCAAAACCACCTAGGGATAGTTGCACTTTCAATCTCCCCCTTTTTGGTAATTGATGACAACATATAGATCAAAGCTTCGACAAATGATAATAAGCATGAAATATATCGTCGCTTTGAGAAGTATGTGATAAGTAAGAGCTCCCCCTAAATTTGTGCATATTTAAAATTTGCTTTGGACTGCAAATGCCCAAGGAGTTAGAGTCATGGGTTACTCTTCCATGTCACATACATCTTGTTGGAGCGCTTAAAATGATAAGAATGGAATACATGCACTCATCACCAAGAATAATGAATGATCACATAAGATAGATAGGATAATAGCATTAAGCGAACATTAAGTGTAGCTTATGATCAAACACATGATCATCAATGTGTCACAAATAATGACGTAGTATCTCAAGCACTCAAAAGCAAAAGCAAACAAGTTTGAAAAACCACCAAATAAAGCAAGAGAGAAAAGCAACACTCTCTCTCTCTCGAAGCCTATGATCTATACATCTTCTCCCCCTTTGGCAACAAGTTACCAAAAAGTTCCTAGAAAATGCATAGCACTAGATCGACGCTCAGGCTTGATCTTCTGGTGGTGGTGGAGTCCGGATCACTCCAGGGACGAAGGCTTCGGTAGATGCTGAAGTAGACGCTGGAGTTGGAGCTGAAGTAGATGCTGGAGCTGGTGGAACTGAGGCTGTGGCTGGTGCTGAGGTGGTGGCTCTTGTGTCAGCAACTGGCACGGCATATGACCTTGGACCTCTTGGCACTCTGGCAAAGGCATGAGTAGTAGTCCTGCCTCTCCTCTCCTGCATGTCGTCTTGGAGTTGCTCCACTGTAGACTGAACTTCCGTTACTTTGACATCCAGGTCATAGAACTTCTGTTCCATGATTCTCTCTAGGCTCTGCTGATTCTGAGTGAGGGTGGCCAGACTTTGCTCAATCCTTAGCGTGGATGCAATCAAGTAACCAAGCTGCTCTTGTTTAGTCTTCAGGAAATACTCAGATGCCTCCTCTTGAGTTGGCATCTTGGCAGCTTTCTCCTTCTTTGCGTAAGCTTGTGCAGACGATGGCTCGTTCTCAGTCATCACAACTTCATTGTTCTCAAAATCTGGACGGATGGGCAAATGTTCCTTGTCTAATAAATATATGCCCGTGCCCATCTTGGAGTTGATGAGCTCCTGAATCTGAGGGGCATATCCGCAGCTCCTCTTCTGATCTGCTGCAGTCCTCTTGATTGTTTCCACTATGAGGCTCATCACCTTGAACTTCTGAGGCACATCAAACACATGTAGCAAGTTGATGGCATGGCCTCTGATCATCTTGTGATCTCCAGACTTAGGCAATAAGGTGTGCCTCAAGATCCAATTGATAGTCGGGAGCCCTGACAGAAGGTAATGTACTGAGCCAAACTTGAAGGTATCAAGTGCTTCATTTGGGATCTCCTTGTACATATTTGACATTGAGTTGTGGTCCATTTTCTTCTTGGCATAGATATCCAAGTCATCATCTTGCTCCTCTGGGGCATTTATGATCTCTGCCCACTCAGCCACTGTAGATTGGTACCTTGTACCCTCAGACATCCATGTGATCCTCCCATCTGGATAAAAGTGAGCTGTGGAGTAGAACTGCATGATGAGTTCCTCGTTCCACTTTGTGAGCTTCTGCCCAACAAAGTCAGCTACTCCACAAGCTATGAAGTTGTCTTGCTCTCCAGGATAGTGCTCCTCATTGTCCTTGATGTATGTCCAATCAACCCATTGCATATCACAGACAATGGGCTTCTTATCTAGCAGCACTGTCTCATAAAAATCCTGCTGCTCCTTGGTGTGAAACCTGTAGTCCACGACAGTCCTTCTCCTTGAAGCATACGGGTCTGCTTCTCTCCATTTCCTTAGCCCTGAATCTCTCCTGAGCTTCATATCCTCAGCCACAGGATGAGCATCGTTGTGGTCTGGGATCTTGGGCTTTAGCTTCCTTAGGACATTCTCTTCCTCTTCTTCAGCAACAGTCTCAGGCACTGGGGCCTTGTTCTTCTCAGCTGCAGGAATGCTCCGTGTGTTCCTCTTGGGCTTTGGCTTTGGAGCTGGCTTGGCCTTGGAAGCAGCTCCCCCTGATTTTATGGCATCTCCCATTAGCTTGGGTGCCTTGGGTGCTGGTGCAGCTACCTCTTCTTCTTCTTCCTCTTCCATGATGGAAGCTTTGCCAAGTACTCTAGCCACAGTCTTCTTCACCCTTTCCTTTCTCTTCTTGCCTTCTGCAGCAACTGGCTCTTGGGGAGTGGGCTTCTCAGTTGAGGCTCTTGCCTTTGACATGGGCTGCCTGCCTGCTGGCCTTTTGATTTTCAGCCCTGGCTTTGTGCCTTGAGCTGGCTCAACTCTCTTGGAAGTGGCCTCCTCCTCTGCCACATAGTCCTCATCTTCGGAATCTGAAGTCCTCTTCTTCCTCTGTCTCGTGGCAGCCTTTGGCAAGTTGCTAGGAGTGCTCCTGCTGCCTTCATCAGAAGAGCTGGAGGGACTAGTGCCCTCACTCATCACCACTTGCTGTTCTGACACATTCTGGCTATCACTTTGGTCTGACATGCTGTAAGCTCTGACTGCTGACCCTGTGAACAGATTATAGATGAGGTAGAAAAGATGAGCATCACAAAATGCAGAGATTTTTGCAAAAAGAATGATCCAAAAACTTAGTTTTATTTTCCTACTGAAATCATCTCGGATCTACCGATTTTCAAACTCGGTGATACCGAAGCAGTTTTGGAACCTAAACTAGTGAACTCGGTAGGACCGAGTCACAGTTCGGTGGCACCGATACTGCTAGGGTTTCACAGAGTTCCAAAATCGGTCACACCGATAAGTAATTCTCGGTCAGACCGAGTCTCGCTTGTGCAATGGCATAAGCCAAATCGGTGGGACCGAGTTTTTCAACTCGGTGGGTCCGAGATGGTTTCGGCGGAAACCTAAACCTAGAATTTTCGAATCAAACCTAATCTATGGGCGTTTTGACTGGATAGAAGTTTATCAAACGTGGCTAGAATCAATATGATCACAATGTGCTAGGAATCAGATTGAGGAATAGCACAAAGATCAAGTCCATACCCTAGTTCGGCGGGGACTTGCTACGGCGGCAACGGCGGGGCAGAATTCCCGTTGACGGCGACGGAGACCAGCGACTGGAGGCGGCTGGCAGTGAGAAGACGATCTGGAGACCACGAGGGCAGAGTAGGCTATCGCGCGGGCGAAGAGGTTTGGAGAAATTTCCAAATTTTTCCCGTGACTATATATAGCCCGACCCTGTCGGTGTGACCGAGTGGAACAACTCGGTGGCACCGAGATTCATAACTGCGTGCAGTTACTGAAACTCGGTGTGACCAAAAGGTTCAAATCGGTTGCACCGAGATCGAAAACCTAGATCAACTTAATGATCTCGGTAGGACCGAAAGTAGAGTATCGGTCAGACCGAGAATCATAAAGAGGTTTTGGAAGTTTAAGTCTATGACAAATCGGGGACTCCGAGCGCTCCTCACACAGAGTGGTTCGAATCTGACTTGATCAAATTTTGTGATGCAGGATTAATAGAGTTTGAGACGAGAAAAGCATAGATAGCTAGAGGAGGTTCTTAGGCATTCTTGTCCATCCACTTGGCAAAAGAAGATAAAACCGAACAATCAAAACAACAAGTGGATGTCCTTGAATGAGTAAAATATGCAACCAGCATGCTCACACAATAAGATGGCAAATGAAATATGTGACAAGGCATGCACAACCAATTCTAGCATCTATCAAGCAATTTGCGATGACTAGGTCATCTATATATGAGTATATTGACTTAGGAGCCAAGTGAGAACACTTGATCATAGGACATACTCATCGTTTAAGCTCAAGTAGGGTTACCACTTTTACATAAAGCATTGTTGTGTTCACATCTTTAGAGTTGCTTTAGCTCAAATCTTAGAGTAAAGCTCCCCCTAGATGTGATATCCCCCCTAAGAGGGATGAACTAACCTTGGGTTTTGTCGATGATGACTTCATGTAGATATTGAAGATGTGGATGCTCAATGTTGATGTAGATCTCTTGGAGCTATCCATTTGAGTGAATTGCACTTTCAATACCTACATGGGTTAGTCCCACAAGGAACAAATAAGGATATCCATAGACATAGAGTGATGCACACACAAGATGATGTCCATGAAAACTTTTAGGTTACCTTGTCCCTTGTCTTACCAACAAGAGGGTTTGTGACTCCTTGAACTAGTGCACGATGTGGAAGTTGATTGCACTTGTTCTTGCCAAAATGATAAGAGTGAGATATGTTGGCGGAGTCACCCTCAAGAACTCTCTAGTTCTTCTTCTTTTGGATCCACATCATCTTGATGGGAATCCTTGGAGTTGTAGTCGTACTTGAAGAAGTGGAACTTGAAGTAGTCTTGGGAATCCACTTGACTAAGGTCTTAGGAGCTTCTTCAAATGCATCAATTTCCTCTTGAAGCTTGTCCTTGCCTTTTTGCTCGTAGTCTTGTGGTGAAAGATCATCTTGAGCTTGTGTCCCCTTGAAAGAAGCATCATACTTCTCTTGTTGAGGGACACACTTTGTCTTGGGGTATTGATCTTCTTCCCACTCAACTCCATTGGCATTGAACTTTTGTTCAAAACCAACACCTTGATTCTTCCGGTGCATTCCTTGCTTGCGCACAATTTCCTCGAATTGCTTACTCCCGGCAAGGCTTTTGTACACTCCTTTCTCTATAATTCCCTTCAATAAGCTATTTTCTTGCTCAAGTGTAACTTGGCTAAGAGAATCATTAGTGGAATCAAGAGAACTACTAGAAGCAACAATATTGGATTTAACATGATCATTGTTACTGCTAGAGGAAGAATCTTTCTTGTTACTAGACTTGAATTGAGGCATGTAAGTGGATAAGAGTAAACGCTTGGCAATGTAAGAAGAACTTTTCTTGCGGAGATCATCATTGATTGCCTTTAAGAACTCATGCTCTTGCTCAAGATTGAGCTTTTCAAAGCGTAATTTCTCATGAGCTCTTAAAAGTTCTCGATGATCTTCGAAGATAGTTTCATGAGCTAACTTAAGAGTGTTTAGTTCTTTAGTTAGAGCCTCAATCTTCTCCTTATCATTGTCATTCGTTTTATCTTGATTAGCATGATTAATTGGTCTTTCATCATAATATTCATCACTAGAGTTGTCAACAAGCAAATCATCACCTAACAAGTCATCTTCATCACTATTGAAATCAACATACTCGGGGTCTGTTACCTTAGGACCTTTGGCCATGAAGCATCTTCCAATTCCTTCATTTGGTGAGTCAAATATGTCGTAGGAGTTGGTTGACACAAGTGCTAGACCGGCAACACCTTCATCTTGAGTATCTTCGGAGTCGGAGTGATAATTTCTCTCGGAGTGGCTGTCGGAGTCGGAGCCGGATACCCATTCACCAACATGAGCTTGATGTCTTCGTCTTGTATAGCTCCTTGATGATTTTTCCTTCCTTTCTGAATCCTTGCTTCTCCGTGAGTATCTTTGTTCATAACGATCATCTCTACTCCTTCTCTCTCTTGGTGGTGATCCTTTGCTTCTTCTTTTTGGAGAATCTTCTCTTCTCTTGTAGGGAGCCGTACACTCATTGGAATAGTGTCCGGGTCTTCCACAGTTGTAGCAGTTTCGCTCTCGACTAGAAGATCTTTTGTCATTGTAGGACCTTGACTTGAAGCTTCTATCTTTGCTTCTACTCTTGTAGAACTTGTTGAAGTTCTTCACCATTAAGCTCAATTCTTCATTGAAGTCTTGTTTCTCACTTGATGATGTAGGGGCTTCACATGAGGCTTTATAGGCACCACTTGATTTGTTGTGAAGTTCCTCTTTATCCTTAAGTGACATCTCATGAGCAACAATTCTTCCAATCACCTCCGTTGGCTTGAGATCTTTGTAATTGGGCATCATTTGGATCAATGTGGACACGGTATCATATTTTCCATCCAAGGCTCTTAGAATCTTCTTGATGATGAATCTGTCGGTCATCTCTTCACTTCCTAAGCCGACAATCTCATTTGTGATGAGAGCAAGCCTAGAGTACATTTCAGCGACACCTTCACCATCCTTCATCTTGAACTTGTCAAGTTGGCTTTGAAGCACATCCAACTTGGATTCCTTGACGGAGTCGGTACCTTCGTGCATATCAATCAAAGTGTCCCAAATTTCCTTTGCATTCTCAAGACGGTTGATTTTGTTGAATTCTTCGGGGCACAATCCATTGAAGAGAATATCACAAGCTTGAGCATTGTATTGCAACATCTTCAACTCATCCGCGGTAGCTTCACGGTTTGGTTCTCTCCCATCAAAGAAGTCACCTTGCAAACCA